>NC_140168.1:82382908-82840408 GCF_963971535.1 Notolepis coatsorum
CCTTATAGGACAGTCCCATCCTTATAGGACAGTCCCATCCTTATAGGACAGCCTCATCCTTATAGGACAGCCTCATCCTTATAGGACAGTCCCATCCTTATAGGACAGTCCCATCCTTATAGGACAGCCTTATCCTTATAGGACAGTCTCATCCTTATAGGACAGTCCCATCCTTATAGGACAGCCTCATCCTTATAGGACAGCCTCATCCTTATAGGACAGTCCCATCCTTATAGGACAGCCTCATCCTTATAGGACAGCCTCATCCTTATAGGACAGTCCCATCCTTATAGGACAGTCCCATCCTTATAAGACAGTCCCATCCTTATAGGACAGTCCCATCCTTATAGGACAGTCCCATCCTTATAGGACAGCCTTATCCTTATAGGACAGTCTCATCCTTATAGGACAGTCCCATCCTTATAGGACAGTCCCATCCTTATAGGACAGCCTTATCCTTATAGGACAGCCTCATCCTTATAGGACAGCCTCATCCGTATAGGACAGTCCTACACACCAGCGGTCAGTCACGCCCAGTTTGCTCACATGCTGTGGTAAAACTAAACGGTCTGTATACAATGTTTCTGTGTGAGTTCAGCCAATCACACGCGCTGCTCACATACCCATATGTGGGGGGGGGGGGGGGGTCTTCTACACTACAGTGTGGTGGAATGTTGACAAAAAAAAAAGAAAGAGAAGTATGTTTAATTCCACCATACGGCTTGATGATGTCACACCGGTTTAGTTTAGTCATACCAGCTATTTAAAGCAGTCTATTTGAAGCAGCTGTATATATTATAAAACTCTCCAAAACGTCTAGTCGGAGGGGCATGTAACTGTATTTCCCTCCGACTAGACGCTTTGAAACATGTAACTGTATCTCCCTCCGACTAGACGCTTTGGAACATGTAACTATCTCCCTCCGACTGTCATCAATGAAATATTTCAAACCATCAATGCAGTAAAAATTTAAGTATTTTTGTAATAAATTACTATATATTCAGTCGATTATCGTGACACCCCTATTCTTAATTAAGGCTGTTCATTAATTGGTTAGTTTGGTCATAACTAATTCCGTGCCAACCACGAGTATAGTCGGGTTAACTCGCCATGCGTTTTGTGCCAATCACGAGTATAGTCGGGTTTTAATCATTATTTCTTTTATTAGCGATATCCATTCATTTTTCATCCACCCAGCCAGATGTTATCATTGGGAATGGGTCTGAGCTCGCAAAGGGCAAATACCGCCACCTATCGTCTCCCGGATGGTATTGCACATCATTGGATTGGATTGGCTGGGACTGTGGATCAGAAAAAAACTCCAGTCCGGGGTTTCCCTTCTCGGGCAAGCAGTATCGTGTTACCACATTCACTGGGGAGGCTGGGAGCAGCGTCGATTATGTGTTTTGGACTATAACGTTGAATCAATAAACGCAATCAATATTTGGAATGGTGATCAGGAATTGGATTAATCTTTTTGCAGAACATCTGATGTGAGGTAAGGACTCTATTTGACCAGTCTTGGGTTAATCAGATGTTCCTTTCTCCGGCATCGGAGCGTGTGTGTGTGTGTGTGCGTGTGTGTGTCCGTGCCGTTAGCGCTGACCAAGGCACGGATAATAGATTTTTCAGCCCGCTTCTCTAGCGTGCATAATGACACATATACTATCGATAATCTAGCGTTTATTTGAAAACGATTCATAAATCAGCCGAAAAATGACAACGTGTTTTGTGTATTCCACTAAAGGGCCATTATCGCGGATTTCTCTGGAATTACTAGAAATCTCCAAAACTATACTCGTATTCAAAACGGTATAAAACGGAAATGTACCGATGAAAAAACAATCCGTTTGTACATGTTGACTGCAAGCAAGTCATTGATAAGCGACGGGTGTATTAGACCCATAGCCATAATTTAAGATATAGTTTAAGCGTTCGCAAATATCCCATCCTCCCATTGACTTCAGTGCTGGCAAGCTAGACCTAATTTGGTCATATGGCCGTGGCTCTGAATGAGTTAATCCACCAAGACTTAATCCACCAAGTTAGTTGATCACTCTTGTAGATCATCCTCAACAAGTTCCAATGCTTGTTGAACATTATACCTCTTTGTCTTTTCGCCATTTATTATAAAACCAGGGACAAGCGGCTCTCTCTATCCTCCCTTAGGCGGAGTGAGAAGATAATCTCCCGATTCAGCTAGTCTTTATCACCAACGGTTCCAAAGATATTTAATGTTTTGCAAAAAGTCATGGTGACTTTACACTGCACCGGAAATAAAGGGTAGGTTCCCATGAATCATAAAAGGTATAACACTTGATACTGACTCAAATAAGAAGCTCAGAATTGGCAAAAATATAACACTATGTCCAGGCGACTCGGCAAGTTCTGTATATTGTGTATTTTGTAGTGTTTTGTCTTTATTCTTTTTACTTTTGTTTACTGTATGAAGCACAATCTCAGGGGGCTCATACAGAACCAAGCATTTCACTGCAATGTACCTTATATGTGACAAATAAAACAAAGCTTGAACTTTAGAGGGTAAAACATTCCAAAGCGTCTAGTCAGAGAAATACAAACAAAGGAACAATAATGTCATTCAGAAGCAGCAAGGTTGTTAAAAAAATGCTAAAAATAAATAAATAAATAAAAAGGTCTGTAGGAGAGCAAGAAACAACTGACATAATAATAATAATAATAATAATAATAATAATAATAATAATAATAATAATAATAATAATAATAATAATAATAATAATAATAATAATAATAACAATAAATTAGATTTAGAGAGAGAAGCGCTTTCTCAGACTCAAGCACACTTTACATAAAAAGAGATGCTATATAAAAAACAAGATAAGAATATGAATATATATGTATACTAGTAACAACAGAAAAATAAAACTAAATAAAAAGGAAGCAAGGTGCAGTCCATTTGGAAGAAACTGCAGGGAGGTAAAACTGAAGAATTACAATTTCCTCATTACCAAGTACAGTTTTACATATACCAGGAATTTGTCCTCTTTTCAACCCGTCCTAACTATTTTAGGAGCAGTGGGAAGTCACAGTCCTACGCCCCAGGGGACCGACTCCCGCTCTAATGGCAGTGCCTTGGTCGAGGGCCAAGGGCAGGAGTATGTACCATGCTGTATGTACCGTGCTTGGTACCATGTACCATTGTACCGAGCACGCGTGTCTTCTACGGTGTGCGAGGAAACCCACGTGTATGCGGAGAGAGAACAAAGCAAATTCCACACGGAAAGGCTTCTAGTTTAACCCTTTCACTGCCACACTACATAAGGTTAACCCTTTACTATCACACTAGTGTAGTGTGGCAGTGAAAGGGTTAACCTGCTGTCGTGTGGCAGTGAAAGGGTTAACCTTCTGTGTATTGTCGCAGTGAAAGGGTTAACATAAAATCATATGGACCCTTTTTGTTCCCACCCCCCCCCATCAAAGGCATCCAGTAGGCAAAACTCTGCTTCCTTTTCCAAACCGTGTGCACATCGTTTGGGGGAGAGACTCCGGGGACAGCACCTACATGGACAGGATGTTGGGACGTCACGTGGTTCCATCCAGGGACTGTCCCTCAAGCTTTCCGTCAAACCAAATGGTGCAAAACGTTCCAAAACGGTGTCGTTGTTCACGAACAGTGAAAAGGGTCTAACTATAGGTTGTTTTATTTACTGGATCTTGTAAACATGTCACAGTGGAACCGTAATTATCCTTGCGTTTACAGACAGCCATGTTGGAAGACAGTGAATTACAAAGAACCGTTCTGAAGCATCCGTCTCTTACCAGGATCCTGTTCTCCACTTTGTCACCTTTGACCTCCAGCTGGACCTTCTTCTTCAGGGTTAACTTCACCCTCCTCCCTACCGCCTCCCGAATGCTCTCTGAAGGGGCGAAGACAACACAAAACACAAATTATTATTTCACGTAGAACGTCCCCGTCCCCCCATAATTGTCACCCAGCTTCAGTTTACAAATTGTTTGTGCATCTTTTGAGCCAGATCTGTGCCACAGACACAGAAATGGTGGTTCTACAGTGCTAGAGTTGTATGCTAGGCTAGCTGGTCCGTATCCGCTTCCATTCGTTTGTGCTGTGGTTAGATTGCAGCCGGATAGCTTTCTACTGAACGCACAGAGAGGACATTGGTATCTATCTTCTTGTCTCTACTACTCTGGTTCTTTCGTGGTTCTTTACTGGTTCTCCAGCTAAGAACTGGCTCAAACTGGTTTGTTGGATTCATCCATCAGACGGAAGTGCACTCAAGAGAACCAGCTAAATATAAATGTGGTGTATATTCATTCACAATAGATTCTTGAAGGATGTAACTTTGTTAACCCACTGCAGTCCTAAACAGACATGAGATCTGTTATACACGAGTGTTTACTAAAATGTTTCAATGTAAAACCACAATTTTATAGCCATAGAATACAGCAAATATTATTCGAAACTCATATTTACCTGTTGTCTAGTGTGTTTGCCATTATCCCAAGAGCTGAGCCAATGGGATATTAAAATGTTTTGGTGTTGAGGCTACGGATTTGTTTATGTTTGGATAATGTACTGGGCCATTAAATTAATCTAACCAACAAAGAGTTAATGCATTGCACTGCACAGCACACACATACAAACGCACACAATGATGGTTATGAAGAAGAAAAACACTATTTTGAATGATACATAAAACAAACGCACAAACACACAGACATGGACATTACCGTAACATAAGCATAACAAATTATTGTGTTAAAAGATAAAAACAGGGTGAGTGTTGTCTCCCCCCGTCCCGTCCTACAGTACGTGTGAATGGGTTCACCATCTGGCATCTGCTTTGCCACATTTAACCAACTTCATCCAGAGAATAGTGTAAAGAGTGTAAAGACAGTATTGCACTCCTTCAGCCAAATAGCAGAGCAGCAGCTAGCTAGCTTAGCAGTAAAACTCTCACTTAAACAATCAGTCCAATGATGTTAATGCAGTCAGAAAAGGCTTAATGAGGAATGATAAGGGATAGTTCAGATTTTCTTTTCTTTTTTTAAACCGTAGCCTTATACTTTGTGTGCACTGTTGAGTAAATTCCAGTGAGCTTGTACAGACAGGAGCTTGACCCCATTGACTTTGGCTTGGTTTGTGGCTAACTAGTCTCACAAAGCCATACCTCTCTTCACACTACGTTAGGTCTGGCTGAACCTATTATCATTGTGAAAATAAAACGATCTGGCTAGTTTGTATTTCTTTATAATATAATAATAATAATAATAATAATAATGAACTGGACTTTTTGAAGAAGTCTTTATTTATCATGCAGTGACACACACATGCGATGGGCGGCAAACACAGGAACACACACATGCGATTTTTGGGTCGCCGATTAAATTGAGTCTCTGCGCTTGACCCATCCCGTCGTCCTTCCCCCCCAAGGGCAGCCGGGAGCAGACAAGGGCTTTGGCATGGGGCCGCTCCTCAGGGACCAATCCAAGTGCTCCTGTCCATCTTCGTCAGGGACACGACAGCGTTAGCGATCTGTTGTGCATGTTTTTCCATTGGGTTTATCTTATTGGGAGGGGAAACCCATTACTACTAGTATGTTACTTGTACTTCTCCATCACTACTAGTATGTTACTTGTACTTCTCCATCACTACTAGTATGTTACTTGTACTTCTCCAATACTACTAGTATGTTACTTGTACTTCTCCATCACTACTAGTATGTTACTTGTACTTCTCCATCACTACTAGTATGTTACTTGTACTTCTCCATCACTACTAGTATGTTACTTGTACTTCTCCAATACTACTAGTATGTTACTTGTACTTCTCCATCACTACTAGTATGTTACTTGTACTTCTCCATCACTACTAGTATGTTACTTCTCCATCACTACTAGTATGTTACGTGTACTTCTCCAATACTACTAGTATGTTACTTGTACTTCTCCATTACTACTAGTATGTTACTTGTACTTCTCCAATACTACTAGTATGTTACTTGTACTTCTCCATCACTACTAGTATGTTACTTGTACTTCTCCATCACTACTAGTATGTTACTTGTACTTCTCCATCACTACTAGTATGTTACTTGTACTTCTCCATCACTACTAGTATGTTACTGTCTTGTACTTCTCCAATACTACTAGTATGTTACTTTTACTTCTCCATCACTACTAGTATGTTACTTGTACTTCTCCATCACTACTAGTATGTTACTTGTACTTCTCCAATACTACTAGTATGTTACTTTTACTTCTCCATCACTACTAGTATGTTACTTGTACTTATCCATCACTAGTATGTTACTTGTACTTCTCCATCACTACTAGTATGTTACTTGTACTTCTCCATCACTACTAGTATGTTACTTGTACTTCTCCATCACTACTAGTATGTTACTGCTACTTTACCTGTGGCCATTAAGGAGGCGGATAGGGCTCCCTAATTCTAAATCAACATTCGATTAAAAATCAATTATAATAATTTGTGTGTCTATTCATTCTGTTTAAACCAATGGGGTTTTTCTTCACAGTTGCAGATAAAGATTAGGCTACACTAATATTATTGTAACTGAGGGGTACAATTCCCTGACTGTATTGATAAGTATGGTATCATTAAACCACTACCGCTTTATGTACTTTAACTACTGGCCACACAGTACATGATATAGATATGATGAACACTTTCCCACCATGAAACCAAGTCCACACAAATGTATAAGTCGAATATTTAATATATAGCAAAGGGTATATACAACGTTCACTTAATGACATTTATGATTTGAATGCACTTGTAAGGCAAATGAGTATTCGTAGGCAAATCAACATTGAATGTCCAATCTCTGGTTACACAGGAAGCAAGTATACAACCTGGTTCTTTAGGGAACTATAGCGATGGTACTTAATGATTATAGCTGGATATACTAAAGGGGGGTCCTGCTGGTTGTAAGTCAGTAGGGGGGGGGGGTTAGGAGAGCCGCCGGCGATATCCCATCTGGCCAACGATTTCTTGGGAGAATTCAGAGTGCTGAACACGGTGCCCACAGAACCTTGGTCCACAGATGAATACAGTTGGGCCCTCTTGTAGACGGTAGCTGCCGGTCCACAACGAAGAGACGTGAGGCGACCTCACTCGGGGTAGAGCGCCGTCTCACCTGGACTCCTCTCGGGGGGTAGTTCCAACACTCACCAGTGTTGGCTGTTATCCATGGCATAAATCAAAGCACCCAAAGCAAGTAGATAATCCAAGCCGTGTAGGGCTCGCCGTCGTCCGGGTAAGGTAATCCAATGTGCAGGTCCACTCGTCCTAGCCCAGAACTCCTCGGATGAAAGCACCACACGTGGTCTGCCCAGCCTGGTTAAGACTCTAGATAACGCGAGGAAACGATGGGGGTACTACTCACTGTATAACTCTAACCGAACGATGCACCATACATAATAGACTATTATTAACTTAATAGAAATACGTCCCACTCGACGGTACAGTGCCAAACTATGACAATTCAACTATTAATCCACACGATGTCTCAATGCCATTCTGAGGCCAAGTTGACCATACTGCACCACACGTGTATCGTGGGTGAGGCTTAACGTCTTGCCACTAGGTTGGAGGGTAAAGAACTAAGGGCTAAGGGACTAAAAAAAGGAAGTTCTACTTTACTTGCGCCATATATATATGCGCTGTGAACAAATAGTACCATTCGTATTTCGCCAGACGTATTCCTACGCGGAACCGGGCTAGTAACGACATGTTCGTCGGCACGATTGAACTTGAACCAAGGGGCTTGGCTGCTGGCGCCAAGTTCTTGTCCAATGAGAGAATGAAACTATTATGGGCTGTTAGTAGACTAAAGGGATATTCAGTGTATATGTACAAGGAATATACAAGGGATATCAAACGATATACAAATACTATTAAATATATATCCATAAATAAATATATATATTCGGTTTAATCTGATCCTTCACAACAGCCGCCCCCTAATTAGTCCCACCTAATTAGCTAAGCAGAGACAGATTAACCGCACTGTCTACCACTCAAGGTCCGCTGTAAGGGTCAGTCAACTCACAAAGTCGTGGGGTCATGGTCGTCATCGATAGTGTCTGGGAGTCTGGGCAGTTCTATTAGCCTCGCCACGGGTCGTGTGTAAGTTCGCCCTTGGACGAGCACCTCAGCTGCTCGGACCTTGCCATCGGCACCGGTGATCACTTTGCTTACGCGGCCAGCCGGCCACATAGCTCTGGGTAGTGACTGGTCGATAATCATGACGACTGTTCCTTCTGTCAAATTGTCTCTCTCTTTTACCCACTTCTGGCGGGTCTGTAGAGACGGTAGGTAGTGGAGTAGAAAGCTGTTCCAAAACTTGTCAGCTAGTACTTGACTGTACCTCCACATTCTTCGGCCGTTCGCTTCTTCAGGCCTGTACATTGTCTGGGGTAGCGCGGGGTCCAGCCGCCCCATCAAGAGTGTGTTGGGGGTGACTGGGTCGACATCTGCTATATCACTGGAGACGTAGCCGAGGGGCTTGGAGTTCAATACTCTCTCGATCTCCGTGAGGACTGTCATTAGGACTTCTTCCGCCACAGTCTGGGCCCCAAGCACGGCGTACAGGGCTGTCTTTATAGAACGTACTTTTCGTTCCCAGGTTCCACCGAAGTGGGGTGCGTTCGGGGGATTAAACTGAAGTCAATCTGGGATAGAGCGAGGTGGGTCTTAAGTTCTGGGCCCATAGCTTGGAAGCTCTCTCTCAGCTCTCTTTCTCCGCCTTTGAAGTTTGTCCCGTGATCAGACAACAACGTAGACGGTTTTCCTTTCCGTGATGTGAATCTTCGGAAGGCCATAAGGAATGAGTCTGTGCTCATGGTTGGAAGGAGTTCGATATGTATCGCTCTGGTGGTCATGCATTTGAATACAATACCCCACCGCTTCTCGGTTCCTCTTCCTTTCTTTATATACAACGGGCCAAAACAGTCCATGCCTGTGGAGTGGAATGGCTTGTCGCCGAGTCAGAGGCGACAGGGAGGTAGGTCAGCCATCCGGGGTATGCTGGGCTGCGCGCGCCACTTTCGGCAGTCTAGACAGGTTCGCTGGAAGCGTCGCACTGCTTCTCTTCCTTGAAGTATCCAATAGCGACGTCTGATCTCCGCGAAGACTCTCTCTGCTCCTGCGTGATGCACATCCTCGTCGTATTTCTTTATGATCAGCTCTGTGACCTTGTGTCGGCTGTTCAAGACTATCGGGTACTTAACGTCATCCGGTAGATTGGGGGCCCTCCGCAGACGACCACCCACTCTGATGAGATTATGGGCGTCGCTCTCGGGTGCCAGGTGGAGCAATCTGCTGTCTGATGGGACGGGCTTTCCTCCCTGTAGACAGTCTAGCTCGTCGGGGAACGAGTCTCTCTGGGCTCGTTGTAGTAGAAGAAGTTCTGCTTCTTCGTAGTCAGCTGCTGAAATGTCGGCAGTGGGCTGAATCTCTGGGTGGTGCCACAGAAATGTCTTTAGTTGCGCACTCTGTAGGGTGAGGCAATCATCTATGTTGGGGTCTGTGGAGGCGACTGTGCTCAGTCCACAGAACATAGGTTTCTTGTTCTCAGCCTCCTCTTTACTCGCCTCCCGTGGGGTGGGCGTAGGCCACTCTCCTTCCGGGAGCTTGAGGAACTCTGGTCCGTCACTGTAGATGTTGTATAATAATAATAATAATAATTTAGGACCTGCTCCGAGGTCATCATTTGGCACACATGCGAACCATGCATACAATGCGTATCTGCGATTAACCCATCCCGTCGTCCTTCCCCCCCAAGGGCAGCCGGGAGCAGACAGGCGCCACGTGAGCCGCGCCAGGGGACCAATCCAAGTGCTCCTGTCCGTCTTCGTCAAGGACGCCACAGCGTTAGCGATCTTGTTGTTGTGCATGTTTTTCCATTGGGTTTATCTTATCGGGGGGGGAAACCCTTGCGAGCACGGGGAGAACATGCAAACTCCACACAGAAAGGCCTGGGAGATACCCCACCTGGGTAACTGGCATCATGGAAACCTGGTCCCCAAGCGGGATTCGAACCCTGGACCTTCTTGCTGTGAGGCGACAGTGTTAACCACTACACCACCGTGCCGCATCTTCGTTGTGATGGGTGAGGTCATCTAGGGACATTCCCCGGGTGATGACGTCAGCTGGGTTGTGTTTGGTGTCCACATACCGCCAGCTCGCTGCTTCTGTTAACTCTTGAATCTCTGTGACTCTGACTCCCACGAAGACCTTGTATCTGCATGAATCAGACTTGATCCATGTGAGTACTATCGTGGAATCTGACCACAAGATTGTTCTGTGCACCGGAATGGTGAGTTCACGTTGGATTAACGTGGCTAGATGCGCTCCTGCTAGGGCTGCGCAGAGCTCTAGACGCGGGATAGATTGTTGCTTTCGTGGGGCTATTCTTGAGCGAGCCAGGATGAAGGCGGTGTGTATCTCTCCTCCCTTCTCTTGGGCACGCAAGTAGGCCACTGATCCATAGGCTACTTCGGAGGCGTCGCTGAAGACGTGTAGATCCATCTTGCATGTCTCTGGCCTCACTGTGGGTGGGAAGTAGCTGCGGCGTATATTGACGCCTGGGAGTGAGCGGAGTTCCGTCTCCCACTCTCTCCATGTGGAGGCAAGGGGTGCGGGTATTGGGTCGTCCCAGCCCTGGTCCTTGTCCCATAGTGCTCGTACAATCATCTTTGCCCTGGTGGTGTAAGGTAGAATACATCCCAACGGGTCATATTGTCTGGCGAGTGTTCTGTACACACTCCGTCTGGTGGTCGGTATCGCCGTCGACCTTCCCTGCTCCGTGGTCAGGGGTTTGTGTCTATAGTGGAGCGAGTCTGTTTTGAAGCGCCAGACTAGTCCTAGTGTCATTTCTTGGGCTTCTCCTGGGATTGTCGCCATCCAGGTCTCGCTGCTGGCAGCCTTGTCCGCGGGGGAGAGGCTGCGCAATACGTGCGGGTCGCTGCTGGCCCACTGCCTGAGATCAAAGCCGCCTTTGATCAGAGAGGCGCGTAGCTTGAGTAGGAGAGCCTCGGCTTCTTCTTGAGTCGAAACGCTTTGTAAACAGTTGTCCACGTAGAAACTGTTCTTCACACTGTGTCGGACCTCTTCATCTGCTGCTGGGTCCTCTGCGACGTGTTTCTGTAGTGCAAATGTAGCACAGCACGGGCTGCATGTAGTTCCGAAAGGGAGGACTTCCCATTGATAGATGGCGGGGTGCTCATCTCCGATCCTCTCTCTCCATAGGAACCGCAGCAGGGGCTTGTCCTCCTCCACTAGTCTCACCTGCAGGAACATCCCTTTGATATCCCCGCTGATAGCCACCTTGTCCTGGCGGAAGCGTAGTAGCACGCCTAGTAGAGAGTAGTGTTGTCACGATACTGGAATTTCGACTTCGATATGATACCTTGAAAAGTATCGATACTTTCGATACTTTCAATACCAAAAAAAAAAAAATTATAATTTTTTTTTTTATTATATTTTTATTATTATTATTTTTTTTAACAAATTTTGCTTTTGTTGCTGGTTGATTCTCCTCAGCTTCTCTCTGGTACTATACGAGAAGATAAATACACTTTTAAAACCCTTTGTTTATCTTTAGATCAGAGAGAGAGAGAGAGAGAAAGAGAGAGTGGCTGCTGGAGATTTTAGGTCTACTGAGCGCACCTTCCTAGTTATGACGAGAGAGAGAGAGCGAGAGAGAGAGAGAGAGAGAGCGAGAGATTTATCCGGAGCTATGCTCGGAGCATTTATTAACGTTACGCGTGTACTGGTGTAGGATGGGCTCCGGCTCCGCTCGACCGAACGTTGGCAACGGGGTAGTTGTGTCGAGTTCATGCGTGTACTGGTGTAGTGGGCTCGGCTTGACGTTACTCCGTTTCCATGAAGTGATAGGTGGCCAGCTAGCTAGCATTAAGCTAACGGAGGAACGACAGCTAACGTTAGCTAATAATAGCGTTGTTTACAAACTGAAGACAGGGCTGCCTGCCCGGCTGTGAGGGGGAGGAGGAAGAGAGAGAGAGAGAGAGAGATTTCTTCGGAGCTATGCTTGGAGCATTTATTAACGTTACATAGCATAGCATAGCTCCGGAGAAATCTCTCTCTCTCTCTCTCTCTCTCTTCCTCCTCCCCCTCACAGCCGGGCAGGCAGCCCTGTCTTCAGTTTGTAAACAACGCTATTATTAGCTAACGTTAGCTGTCGTTCCTCCGTTAGCTTAATGCTAGCTAGCTGGCCACCTATCACTTCATGGAAACGGAGTAACGTCAAGCCGAGCCCACTACACCAGTACACGCATGAACTCGACACAACTACCCCGTTTCCAACGAGGAGGCTGCAGCAGGCAGCAGCTTGTGTCTGTTGCTCTGAGCGAGGAGGCGGAAGGGCAAGGCTCTGGCAGCGCGTCTGTCTGTCAACAACTTGCGGGAGCAGCCAGCTGGTACCGATACTGCAGAAAGTATCGGTACTTCGGGAAATGAGTATTGAAGCCGTTTTAAATATTCAGTATCGATATGTATCGATACTTCGATATTTTTGACAACACTAGTAGAGAGGGGCCGAGTGTGGGGCCGGGCAAGAGCTCTTTATTCAGATTTTGGGATCCGATCTGGTAGCTGCAGTTAAACACAATGCGATCCTTGCCGTTGTGGTGGACCTTGTGGTGCGGCACGTACCATGATTCGGTCGTCTGATCGGCCTCTTTAATGTCAATCTTTGTCACGTGTCCCGCTGTGATTAGCTTCTCAATCTCAGCGCGGTACACACTCTCTTGAGCGGGGTCTTTGGCTAGGCGCCGCTCTGTGTTCAATAGATACCGCTCCGTAGCGTCTTTCTTTGCGTGAAAGGTGGGCATTCCCTCTCGCCTCAGGAGTGGAGTTGCGTATCTCATCACTCCGCTGACTGTGACTCTCTTTGTCCCCTGCTCGAGGAGGTTTATAGCGTAAATGTCTTCTTTAGAACGAATGTCTTTCTTTTCGTTCTTAAAGGGCATTGTCTCTAGTGTCCATAGCCTCTCGACTTGCTGCAGGAGAGTGGTGTCTTCTTCTGTCACTCTGGAGTGGAGGCAGCTAGTGGCTGCTGTTCGGTTAAGAGATTTAGCGAGGGGGCCTTGTAATGTCCATCCTAGGCGGGTCTCGACTGCTGCAGGACAGCCTCTGGGTCCTGTATGGACCCGGTCTATCGGGACTATGAGGTCTGCATGGTCGGAGCCTATCAGCAGGGTCGGGGTGGCGCCGTCTATGAGCGGGATAGGTAGTTGACGCAGGTGCACATATTTATCCATCAGTCTGGCGATGGGGTAGGTGTACTGTGATAGTCCTATTTCTTGGCTGGTGAAAGCATTTGTAATCCTATACCGTCGCTCTGGCTGCCCGCTTGCTGCGATAGTGAAGGAGACATTCTCGCCTTTTATCGTCTTTAAATCTCTTCTTATTGTCCGAATCGTCATTTGGTTCTCGCTCCCCCGCAGTCCCAGCTGGGCCGCAGCGGACGCGAGCAGAAGGGTCTTCTCTGACCCGTCATCAAGGACGGCGTAAGTGTCCATGACTTTATCTTGGTAGCTCAATGTTACACGGACTACCTTTAAGAGCACTTGGGCGCCGCTGCTGCTGGCGGGGTCAATGTACATGACACTTGCCTTTGTGCTGCTCGATGGTGCAGGTGCAGGCTTTCTTCTGTTACTGTCGTGTAGGACATCTAGGTGGGCTCCGTCACACCGACTGCACCTCTTCTTTAGGCGGCACTCGGCTGCCATGTGACTGCGCGCACATCGGTAACAGCGCCTGTTGGACTTTATCCATTGACTCACTTCTTCTGCATTCATCTTTGTGAACAGGTCACATTGTGACAGCCAGTGTTCCTTCTCGCAGTACGGGCACACCATCTTCCACTTCTCTTTTCTCGAGGGGGTACTGTGGTTCTTACTGCTCGGTACTGATTCTGATTGGTGCATGACAGTCACCGATCTTCTTCCATCGTTTATTCTCCTGGGTCCCTCTCTGGAGCTTGGTATGCTCCGCACGAACGTATCCAGTCGCAGGCTGCCGACTTCTCTCGCCAGGAAGTCGGCTAGATCGAGGAGGGATGGTTCGGGACCGTTAGGATCACGGTGGTCTCTCTGCCGCCTGAAGCGCTCTTGTCTGGCGGGTGGCAGCTTCTCTAAAATCCTCTCGACGTTAGAGTTGGCGTATAGCTCGTGCATACCCTTTTCTCGTTGCGCTCCCAGCATCCCTACCAGGGACTGCACTTTTATAGACAGGTCGTCTAATGAGCGATTGTCTGTTGCTGGGGGTAGGCGGTCAATATGCCTTATCTCTTGGATTACGTAATCCCATATACGTCCATATCTCTGGTCCAGCGCTGCTAGAGCCGCGGTGTATGGGGTCGTAGAGGTGGCATAGGCTAGCGCTATATTGTGCGCTCGGGGTACTTTCAGGTGCTTCAGTAATATTGCATACTTGTGGCGTTCATCAGCGACATCCACCATCATTGTCTCTAAGCACATCCGGAGCTCCGTGTACTGTGCTCGATTCTCATAGGTGAAGTCTGGAAACGTCGGTGTGCCAATGTATGACGCCGTGGATGGCTGATACATCGGCGAGCGTTGGGGGAGAGGCCTCCTAGGCGAGTCTCCTCTTGCGCCTCTCTGTGGGCTGGTACCGGCAGGGTACCATGGCCCGCTGGTCCAGGTGCTATTCCTCGGGGCTGGTCGTGCGTCATGCTCACCCGTGAATAGAGTCGGGGGTCTGTAGCGCAGCGCCGCGGGGGTATAGCCTGGGCTGTACTGGACCTCCTGGTCCGGTGGAGTACTGTGCTGTCGTCGGGCTTGGTTCTCCTCCTCTCCCTCTTCTTCTTCTATCAGGTCCTCTAGATCCTGTAGTCGTTTATTTAGCTTCTCCGCAGTGTATGCCGCTCCTTCCTTGTAGCTGGGTCTCGCTTGGACCGGTCGGGGAAGGGGGTCTGCGGGGGGTATAGGCTTGGTCTGTTGGTCAAATTCAGGGTCGCTTGCTCGGTTAGGGGATGCTGCCCTTGACTGTTGTCTCGACGAGTTCCTTGAACCCCTGGCGGAGGGAGAGGGTGTTGCCTTGGTGATCAGCTGCTCCATTAGCTGCGCTTGTAGTCTGTCGCGCTCGCCCTGTAGTCTGTCGCGCTCGGTTTCGCGCTGGATGAGAGCGAGGTCGCGCTCTGCCTCTCTTTGGGCACCGTCAGCGGCGCGCTGGGTGTCTGCTCGGTCTCTTGCCATATTCTCTTCCGTCTGAAGGCGTCTCATCTCCAGGCGTATGCGCTCTTCTTCGCTCCGTTGCTGCGTCTGGAGTCGATCGCGTTCACCCTGAAGTCGATCGCGTTCACCCTGGAGTCGATCGCGTTCGGTAGAGGCTGTCAGGCTGACGAGGAACGCCTGTGATAGCATCCTCTCCGCTTCGCTGGGGGAAGACGGTTGTAGAGGTGAGCCGCTCCTGGCTGTACTCGTTGGGGAGTCCTGGAGCTCTATCTCCTCGGCGCTCTCTTCATCTTGTTCCGTGCAGAGTTCTCTCTCTGTAGGGTTGTCTTCCTCCCGGGGCTGGTCGGGGACTACTTCTTCGGTATTGGCGGGGGGGTAAAGGCATGTCAGCTCCCTCCTGGTCCCCACCGTGAGCTTGGTCAGTTACATTAGAACCCACTAGGGCCTCTGTGGTCGGGGTAACCTGGTCGTTAAGGTCAGACATAATTTTACTTTCTACTTTTACCGCGTTTACCGTTTGTCGAAGGCTAGGTAGTTGACTGACAGCGTAATCCTCTAAGTACTGAGCTGTCTGTCGTCTGCGCCGCGGGCGTTCTACGTTAGGAGGACCGTTTCGTGGAGTGTTCATCATAGGCCATTTCAATATTAATAACACTATATTAATATTACACTAGTTACCCTCCGGCTCGAAGGACCAATTGTAACTGAGGGGTACAATTCCCTGACTGTATTGATAAGTATGGTATCATTAAACCACTACCGCTTTATGTACTTTAACTACTGGCCACACAGTACATGATATAGATATGATGAACACTTTCCCACCATGAAACCAAGTCCACACAAATGTATAAGTCGAATATTTAATATATAGCAAAGGGTATATACAACGTTCACTTAATGACATTTATGATTTGAATGCACTTGTAAGGCAAATGAGTATTCGTAGGCAAATCAACATTGAATGTCCAATCTCTGGTTACGCAGGAAGCAAGTATACAACCTGGTTCTTTAGGGAACTATAGCGATGGTACTTAATGATTATAGCTGGATATACTAAAGGGGGGTCCTGCTGGTTGTAAGTCAGTAGGGGGGGGGGGGGGGGTTAGGAGAGCCGCCGGCGATATCCCATCTGGCCAACGATTTCTTGGGAGAATTCAGAGTGCTGAACACGGTGCCCACAGAACCTTGGTCCACAGATGAATACAGTTGGGCCCTCTTGTAGACGGTAGCTGCCGGTCCACAACGAAGAGACGTGAGGCGACCTCACTCGGGGTAGAGCGCCGTCTCACCTGGACTCCTCTCGGGGGGTAGTTCCAACACTCACCAGTGTTGGCTGTTATCCATGGCATAAATCAAAGCACCCAAAGCAAGTAGATAATCCAAGCCGTGTAGGGCTCGCCGTCGTCCGGGTAAGGTAATCCAATGTGCAGGTCCACTCGTCCTAGCCCAGAACTCCTCGGATGAAAGCACCACACGTGGTCTGCCCAGCCTGGTTAAGACTCTAGATAACGCGAGGAAACGATGGGGGTACTACTCACTGTATAACTCTAACCGAACGATGCACCATACATAATAGACTATTATTAACTTAATAGAAATACGTCCCACTCGACGGTACAGTGCCAAACTATGACAATTCAACTATTAATCCACACGATGTCTCAATGCCATTCTGAGGCCAAGTTGACCATACTGCACCACACGTGTATCGTGGGTGAGGCTTAACGTCTTGCCACTAGGTTGGAGGGTAAAGAACTAAGGGCTAAGGGACTAAAAAAAGGAAGTTCTACTTTACTTGCGCCATATATATATGCGCTGTGAACAAATAGTACCATTCGTATTTCGCCAGACGTATTCCTACGCGGAACCGGGCTAGTAACGACATGTTCGTCGGCACGATTGAACTTGAACCAAGGGGCTTGGCTGCTGGCGCCAAGTTCTTGTCCAATGAGAGAATGAAACTATTATGGGCTGTTAGTAGACTAAAGGGATATTCAGTGTATATGTACAAGGAATATACAAGGGATATCAAACGATATACAAATACTATTAAATATATATCCATAAATAAATATATATATTCGGTTTAATCTGATCCTTCACAACAATTATAGTATTATAATATACTAGTATAGGCCAGCTCACTTTACCTGTGGACATTTGGGAGGCTAGCTCACTTTACCTGTAGACATTAGAGAGGCTAGCGCACTAAATATTTTCAACAGTAAGCTAAAAACCTCTCTTCACCTTAACCTTTTAATACATTCTGCCACCTAGACTCATTACATCCACACTGTAATTATTGCATTGTAAATTAGAGCTATTTTATTGCACTGCTTTTATCCATTTTATGCTCATTATGTCCATTTTTACTGCTGTGAAGCACGTTGGGCCGCAATTCTTGTATGAAAGGTGCTATACAAATAAAGTTTACAATTATTGTTTATCGGTTGTAGCCTTGGCAGGCATCTGAGCTACGGACGGTGGGGGAAAAACTGAGGGGGGCAGGGGGAGGGAAAGAGAAGGAGAGAAAGAGAGAAAGAGAGAAAAAGACTGACTGGCTGATTCTACATGACATCATGGTGGAATGCTCCTCCTCTCTCAGCCTGGACATGAGGTCACGAGACGGGATCAAAACATTACGGCGGACAGAGAGCAGCACGAGCCTTCCTGATCACAAACACATGGGGGGACGACAGAGGATTAAGACCCACACTGTAAAATATATATGTTTTTTCACGGGAAATTCACTTTCGTTTTTCTACTTTTAAGTGTAAATGCCATAACAATACAGTAAATTACTTTAGATCAAAATATTAACCATTAACTCATTCAGCGCCTAGAGGTCGCTGTTTACCGTGTGGTAAGAAGGCCAGCACTTTGTTCAATGGGGATAATGCAGGTGTTTGCGAGTGCTAAAACTATATTAAATATTATAGCTATGGATCTAATAAACATGTCGATTGTCAGTGAGTTTCTTCCGGTCAACATGCAAAAAACAGATACTTTTTTCATACATACATTTCCGTTTTATACCGTGGTGAATATGAGTATAGTTTTAGAGTGATCCTGTTAGTTGAATAGGGCTGTCTTAAATACTTCGAAGCTTTGATCGATGGCACAAGCTTCGAACATAAAAAAAAAAATCGAAGTTTAAAAAAAATTAATAAAAGTAATTATTTTTTTTTCAATTCTTTTTTCAAATTTTTTTTCAATTTTTTTTTTACTTCGGTGTGTGTGTGTGTGTGTGTGTGTGTGTGTGTGTGTGTGTGTGTGTGTGTGTGTGTGTGTGTGTGTGTGTGTGTGTGTGTGTGTGTGTGTGTGTGTGTGTGTGTGTGTGCATGGGGCCATTGGGTGGGGCCGGGGGACAAATACACTGGAGGAAAGTAACCCAGCTCAGCCCAAATTATATCATCACTATTGCCTGTTTGAAGGATATCATCCTCAAACACATATACACCACCTACACGCCTATTCTCAGTCCTTGCCCCACAATGGTGGAATGAACTACCCACCCCAGTTAGGACAGCCGAATCCCGTCCAATCTTTCGCCGTCGACTAAAGACGCACTTCTTCAACCATTATCTGAAATAAAATTTAAAAAATCTAACCCTAACTAACCTTACTGTCATGCACTTGTCCTAATAAACTAACCTACACTGTAACACACAACACTTTGATGAATATTGTTACTCAGCTCATAGAGTTGTATCCTTCCTGATGACCTGTCGTACAGAACTTGTAAGTCGCTTTGGATAAAAGCGTCAGCTAAATGACTAAATGTAAATGTGAATGTAAATGCCTTGTAGAATTCCACACATAAGAAAGAAAGATACTGGGATGAATAAACAAAATAGGAAATACAATTTAGAAATGCATGCAATACATAAATAAATATGAATCTCCATATATGAAATAGAACATTTAGATAAGGTGCTACTGAGATGTTTTGGTGAGTTCTTTGTTTTTTTGTGGAAGTAGCCCTTCTTAAAAATGCATGAACATTCACTGATAATTGGTCTGTAGTTGAGGTCTACATTGCTGGACCTTGTAGACTGACATAATTCTGTGCATAGTTTAGTCTACACGGGCCATATTTCAAATAATCAAAATCTTACTTCATTCATCTTAAACATTCTTGATTTGGGGGATTGGTAGTTCCCATGAAATCTGAAGTTGTTCAAACGACAACAGCGATCCACCTTGAATTAAATCACACAATTCGAAGCTTCGAAGGTCAGCCCTAATGTTGAATCCCAATAAACTCCAGCAAACAGCACTTCAATGCATTTCCTTAGAAATCGTGCCATTTGTCGCTTGATTTATGAATCATTCTGAAATAAACGCTAGATTATCGGTATTATGTTTCATCATGCACGCACGAAAGCGGGGGAGGAAAAGTCGCCCCTCCGTGCTTTGGTCGCAGCCAACGGCAGGCACACACACCACACACACAGACACGTTGTGATCGTAGGGCTGGGCGATATAACGATAAATATCGCGATATATTTTAATAATCGATAGAGAAAAAAAATAGAAAAAAAAATATCGTTTTTCTTTTTTTACCTGCAACAGGGCAGTTTTAAAACCAGAGACAGTGGACAGACTTGTCTTTCTTGCCTGCAACTTAAAGTAATGGCTTTGCTTGTCCAAATGACAATACTGACCAAATTGAGATTTATTTTTCTCTTGTCCATTTATTTTGTTTGCTTTCTAATTTCAAATACAGTTTGAAACCGTCTGTACACAGTAGGCTATGTGTGCTAGCAGAGCTAGACTCCAGTCATGAGTCACGGTGCACTCCCCTGGAGCCACAGCCAGCAGAGAAGCCGGTTTACTTTCGCTTTTAAACCAGCTGCAGCCTGAGAACTGGAGTGTGAGGGGATGTAACACTAAAGATGGCGGCAACGACAAAGAATTGCTGCAAAATAAACATACATATGTTGTTTAAAAAAAATAAAATAAAAAATTACTTATAACAATTTCGATAATTATCGATATCGAATGATATGATAACATTATCATATCGTTATCGCGATATGATTTTTTGCCATATCGCCCAGCCCTATGTGATCGTTACGAAAAAAACATCGGATTAACCCAAGATTGGTAACATAGAGTCCTTACCTCACATCTGATGTACTGCAAAAAGAATAATCCAATACCTGATCGCCATTCCAAATATTGATTCGCGGTCGTCTGTCCAACGTTTATCAACCAAAACACATGAATCCACGGTGCTCCCAGTGTCCCCAATCCGTGTGTTATAATGTTATTCTTGCCCAAGAAGGAAAACCCGGACCGGAATTCTTAGATCGATGCACAGCCCAAACCAGAGGGATTCCAATTATGTGCAATACCGGCCGCAAGGCGTTAGGCGGCGGTATTGGCCTTTTGCGATCTCAGACCCATTCCCAATGATAACATCAGGCTGGATGTATGAAAAATGTATGGATATAGCGAATAAAAGAAATAACGATTAAAACCCGACTTTTTTCGTCATTGCCGCAGAATGAGTTAAATAAAGGTTGTAATCTGTAAATTGATTTAGATAATTTGATCATTGAAATGATCAAAAAATTAATTACAGGATTATTCCATTGCTTAACACTATGATCGCCGCGGACGAGTTTTCACGTCATTCCTAGCCATGCTCATTCTGCCGAAGACGCCGTAACTCGTCTTTGATGTCAATATTTCAAAAATCTGTCATCGAAATCATATTTCCTTTCCGGAGCCCTGAGACACACTGCTGATCTCCTCTCAACTATCTAGCGGTTCAAGAGCGCCATCTGGTGGCCGATCGGCAGATCGCCAACTGGAAATTAACCTTTGAACCGGTAGTGCTCATCCATATGTGGTCCGGCCACTCGCTATCGTTAGAGAGACTCCGTATTGACACAGTGAACATCGAAGGGTGCAAATAACTCGAAAAAACAACATGATTTGGACGTATATACTATTATACAACCTGGAAATGGATCGGGCATTTCTCCATCCCATAATAGAAAAAATTCTGTTCCAGGCTCATCTGCCAGCGGCGCGAGGAAGCCACGGTAAGATTCAGCGTTATTTTCTAACGTCTTCTATACTAACTGATCTGATGAACATATGACCCACTCTGGATGAATCATCTAACGCTGCCCACGGAATTATAAACGATCCCCCGCCCATCCGGTCATCATCAGATGATGCGTAGAAACGTCTAGAACCACGTCCAGTTGAAATTTTTTATCTCGCACAGATTCCTACCAAACTGTATTTGATCATCAATATAATGCATTTAGGGCTATAAATCACGTTCTGAAGAAAGCTGCAGAAAACGATAAAAACATACTTATACTTTAGACCATATTTTAGTATGAATATGTGAATGAAAAAGTTTAACGTTGCTACACCCTGAACAATACATATAGGACATTGAATGGGCCGTAATAATGGCAATTTAGCAATAGAATTTAAAAAGTTATAGCCCTGCAAAGAAGGGGAACTTCTCCATAGACAAATAGAGCTGGCGAGGGATGGTAAATTATGAATTTAACCCATGGCGATTAAAGTGTTAATTGAATGTTAAATTACATTGAATTATATGTAAAAATACCTCAAATTTAGAAAGAATATGTAAATTAATTGCTTTTCCACTTTGTTTTAATTGGGGTATTTTACTGTAATTTGACAGTAAGTATTTGGCAACCGTTGCTGCCAGACATTTAATTTTTTTTTATACATTTCTTTTCAGTGCAGGGCTTTTCCACGCCTAGTGAACCATTACGTGACCCATTTCAGTCTCTTTGTTTTTTTGCTGACTAATAAATTAAGTTTGACGCTGAATCCACTTTCGTTCAGGTGCCTTACGAAAGAAGAGGATAAAAATAATTTGTTTTAACGTTGTTTTCATTGTTCAAAAAAGGTAATTCAATATTGTTCTTCTTAAGCTCTCCAATTGATTGATTGATTGATTGATTGATTGTATTGGATATAGCAGACATAAAACATTCAAGGGACAACATGTAAAAGTGAAGAACACTTATTTCCAACATGGTCCCTGATAGCATAAAACAAGACCGACAGTAACACATAACATTAACAACAATACTTCAAGTACATTCAAAATGTAAAAATCACAATGAATTATGTCCTACTGAAATTACAATTCTGTAACACCTGCCTGTCTGTCTCACTATCCCTCTATCTTACCCCAGAGGTGACCTGACATCTAAAACCCTCTATCTTACCCCAGAGGTGACCTGACCCGACATCTAAACCCCTCTATCTTACCCCAGAGGTGAGCCCTGGCGTCTAAACCCCTCCCTGGATTCAGACAGTGTACCACTAGTGGGAGGCTACTCCACAGTAAGGTCCCTGTATAGAGCAAATGGTTCAGTTTCAGCTGTTCCACTCTGAGCTGCACTGGCAACAGACCTAACTTCTTCTTCTTGAATTTGTCACTTCCCACATGAGTTGTGGGGGTTACATTTAGTTACACGTATTTAGCATTACAAACTGTGGTCTGATGGCTTTCTTTTCATAGAGCTTGTATTATTTGTGTTGTATTTTGTTAATTTCTTCCTGTCATTTGTAGTTTATTTACTTTATTTCCTCTAAACTTAAAGCAGTATGGCATAGTGTTGTCACGATACTGGAATTTCTAACTTCGATACGATACCTTGAAAAGTATCGTTATTCGATACCATTTTCGATACCACGGGGAAAAGATTTTAATCTTAAAATATAAATTTCTTTATAATTTTAATTTTTAATTTTTTAGCTTTTGTTGCTGGTCGATTCTCCTCACCTTCTCTCTGGTATTATAAGAGAAGAGAAATATAACACTTTTAAAACCCTTTGTTTTAGGGCTGGGTAGGGATGCTCGATATTGGCTTTTTTACCGATACCGATATAGTCCAACTCTTAATTTTCGATACCGATATCAACCGATACCGATATATGCAGGGTTTCCCCCCCCAAAAAACTGAATACTTTCAGGTAATTAACATTACATATGTCTTGTTGTGGAATTAACATAACATTATGCATACTTTTGACAATAAATAAAATCAGAATTTGTTCTTACTTGCTTGCCTGAGTAAATAAAGGTTATATCGGTTACACTAACGGTAGGCCGATATGGCCTAAAAATGTAATCTCAGATTTTTTATTTTTTTAAATCGGATTTACGATTTTAATAGATTTTTTTCTCTTGAAAACTAGAAATCATTCAAATAACCTTTGTTTTTTGTAACTGAGGGGTACAATTCCCTGACTGTATTACTAGATATGATACTTACTACCACTACCTTTCTACTTAATATTCGGCCACCCAGTACTCGGCATAAATATATTATGATGAACACTGTCACGTAGATGAAACGGATCCAACACAAATGTACGAATTAGAAATAGGTCTTTATTTCTACACAGCGATGGTGTGTAGAGCAAGCACTTAATCAAATCAATCACATTTATGAATGGGAATTAGTATGCACTTTTATGGCAAGAGTATTCGTCGGTATATCAATAGAGAATGTCCAATCTCTGAAGGCGCAGGTGGTACATATACGACCTGGAATAGTTAAGGAATAACAGCAATGATACTTTAATGATTATAGACTGGATACACTAGGGGGGGGGGTTAATCCGGTCGCTTGTAAGCCGACAGGAGTAGGAAGGGGGGGGGGTAGAGTCCGGCTGCCTCATCCGGCCAAGGGTATCCCAGGTGAACCCACTGTAGTGCCGTTCAATGCGCCGGCGATCCTTGGACCGCAGATGAAAGCAGATGGACTCTTTGTGGGCCGGCGTCCTCCGGTCCACGGAGGAGAGACGTGAAGCGACCTCGTCTTGCAGAGCGTCTCCTCACCTTGCGTCCTCTCCAGGGGGGGGGGTTCCAACACACGGCAGTGTCGGGGGTCTTTATCCATGGAATAATCAACGTATACAAAGCATAATCCGTGCCTGGGAAGGCGGGCTGTCGTCGGTAGAATAATCCGGTATACAGGTCCACTCGCTCGTCGGCTCTGGGGCTCCTCGGGTGCAATCTCACATGGGGTCGATCATCCTGGATAAGCAGCCAGTTTTCTGCCCGAAACGATGGGGTGCTGACTACGGTAGTATTCTCACCGCACGAAGCACTATATATTAACAGACTATTATTAGCTTAATAGACTACGTCCAACTCGACGATATAGTGCCAAATATGACTATTCAAATATTAATATACACGATGTCTCAATACCGATGGTAGGCCGAACTTGGCCTTACTCCCACACGTGGCGTCGCGGGGAGGCTTTACGTCTGTGACTCTATTGGAGGGTAAGAAACTGGACTGAAAAGGAAGTCCTACTTTAGTAGCGCAGTATATATACGCACTATGAACAAATAGTCCCA
Source organism: Notolepis coatsorum (assembly GCF_963971535.1). Taxonomy (NCBI): domain Eukaryota; kingdom Metazoa; phylum Chordata; class Actinopteri; order Aulopiformes; family Paralepididae; genus Notolepis; species Notolepis coatsorum. The sequence continues at coordinate 82,407,539 of NC_140168.1, forward strand.
TTAGTGGTGCGGTAGCCAGATTCCTACGCGGAACTAGGGCTTGTTCGTACATGTTGAGCGGTACGTTTGAACTGGGTCTGGGGGGTATGGCAGCCTGGCACCAAGGTCTCGACCAATAGTAGAATGGAGACTATTATGGGATGTTCAGTAGGCTAGAATGGATATTCAATGCATATTGTACAAGGAATATACAAGGGATATCAGGGAATATTAGAAAATATACAAATACAATTAAATATATATATATGATAAATATATATATTCGGTTTAATCTGGCCCTTCACAACATTTTTATTTGACAAAAAAAATCAAATCAAGATGAATTTCCCTATTGGGATTGAAGTGCAAACCTAACTTTCACCATTCTTAATTAAAAAAAATATTTATAATAATATATATATATAAAAGGTTACTCTTGATCAAACAAAAATGAATGTCCCTATTGAGGATTAATAGTGCAATAACTTGCTTTTTCACCAAACTTCATTAAAACAAATAAACGGTGCCTCTTGATCATCAAACAAGAATGAATTTCCCTATTGGGATTAATAAAGTGCAAATGTAACTTTCACCAAACATCACTTTTTGTAAAATAAAAGGTGACTCTTGAAAAATAAAAAATAAATACAAAAATTGAAAATAGAAAGTATAGATATTGCGGGAAATTAGTATTGAAACTGTTTTAAATATTCAGAATCGATATGTATCGAAAAATCGATATTTTTGACAACACTAGTATGGCATAAGCCTACTTATAATATTTTTTTATATTGATGTAATCTGAGTATAATTTTGCTTCTTGGAGAATGCCACATGCAAGCCCCTCATTGTGGATTATATTATATGTAATTGTTTTTATATGAGTAAATAAACAAAAGAAATAAAGCATAACCTGCAGCTTGTGAGAACCCTGCATGATAACCTGCTTTTAAAAAAATATATATTTTAATGGAATTTCTGCTTTATTAGAGTGAGTGATGGGGAACCAGGGGGGGAGGGATAGGGATGGGTACCGAATTCGGTACTTTTGAGGTACCGAACCGAAACACGTCGGTACTACCGAGTATCGATTCAAGTGAGATACCGAAGGAAAAAATAATAATAATAAAATATCATTTTTTTACTTTTTTTTTTTCATGTCAACATTCACACGCACAATATATGCTTACCTAGGATTTGACTTGATTCAACAACAAAGCAGTCGGAGCAATGGCAAGCCGAAAACTGTCGAAATTGTAGTTATTTGAAGTTTGGATTATTTTTTTCACGACTGATGTAGTAAAAAAAAAAATTGAGACTAAAGTACCGAAAAAAGTACCGTTGGGTACCGGTATCGATTCAAGTACCGTATCGGTTCAAATGTGAAAGGTACCCATCCCTAGGGAGGGAGAAGGAGGATGATGTGTATTATACAAAGGGTTCAACTTCAAACCATTCAGACGTTGCAGTTAGCATGGCCAGGGGGGAAATATCCAAATAATGGATCAAATAATTTCATTTGAATCTTTTCATCTATGCCTTTTTTCAGATGATATGTGTAGATTTTCCGCTAAACGTTATTTATAGTGCGCCTCTTGTCCCAGTTTCACTGAGTTTCTGTTACTACTACGGGGAGTGCAGCGTAGAGTTCGGGGCGATTTGGACACATGGTGGTGCTATAGACCTGTTCGCGGTCAGACTCAGTGTGCGCGTGGTGCATCATCGTGGGCAGAAAGGAACGTAATCCTGGTCAGAACAACGGGGCAGACTACAATATATTTGCATTTTAATCAATCCATGCCAAAGCTAGATGTAAAAGGTGAAAGACTCACTCACAGCCATGCTGATTTGGCAAAATAACATCCAGCCGTTTTCATTTTAAACATCTTTTAGTCAGGGGAGTGTCATGGTTTCGCCATAGAGCGGCAGAGCCCCGTCGTATTATTTTTGCGCGGCAGCTCGCGCAAGTCCGGGGCAACTTAGTCACGTGACTCAGTTGGTATTGCTGATTGGCTCGAACACGGTATGTTTGTAAACAGCGAACAGGTCTATAGTTTGCATCTGTCCTGCGCATATCGAGAACAGGGGTGCAGTCGTGCACACACGCGGTTACACGGCGTGTTACTAGATCACTGCGGCAGAAGTACGCGCGATCGCGCACGGATGTGTACTCGCGTGTACGCGCACACAAAAATGCGCTCTATCCATTTGTTGTGCGCTAAGTACCCGGCCACCCATAACAAAAGCGCGTCTTCAACCACGCCCCCGCCCGCAAATACAAACAGATCATTTGACAATGATCCCACTGTCCCCCACAACAGAGACAGCTGTGCTGCCACTCCACAACAAGGCAAGTAACCGCATTTAAAACAGCTTTTCTTTTTTTCTAGTCTATAGGCCCTAATGTATTTGTCCAGATTGACTAAGGTAGGCTATTTGCCTGTTTGTTTATCTTGAAATAAATAATCGTGGCACTGGAAATAATCATGTTTTAATTCAATGTGATCACTGATTAATCTTGTACTGACAAAATGCAGATATATTCTTACAAAGAAATGTATTTGCCACGCAATCACATTGGAAGAATAATAATACAATCATTCAGTACATTGGAATACTGACAAAGCCATACTTGGTAATTTACTGTACAACTGGGTTAGGACATTTGTAGGGGCCAGTTTCGAATTGCAGTCTCCCGTAGTTGTTTTTTGAGTGTTTTTGAAAGTGGGTAGTGATTCACATTCCTTTACAGCTTTGGGTAGAGCGTTCCACATTGAATCCCTGATTCCCTGCCCCCTCATCAAGTTTGGTGTGAACGATGGGCTGTGTCTGTGATTGCCATGGAATGCCATTCCATCCATAGAGGCCATTAGTGACAGTGTCATTGTCTTTTAACCATATCTGTTGACAATATAATTTCTTTATATATTGAAGGCTACATCCTGCTACCTTTTTCAGCTTCGCTATTTATAAAAAAAAAAAAATCTGTTCTGTGCGCTAGCACGTACCCGTGCGCACGCGCGTGCGCGGCGTGTTACCAGTTCCCATATTACCACTGCACCCCTGATCGAGAACCAGTCACCCCAACGACTCCACACTGGGTGGGTGTATACTATACACTGTATAGCTGAGGGAGTGAGCTGTCACAGCATTTGCTGTGAATATTCATGACCCCTAGAGGAGGAAACCTATTTATTTCGGCGACCCTGTGACCTTTCCTCTAGCGCCGCCGTCAGGACAAACTGAGAATAGTTAAAGAAGCGGGCATGTCACCCGTTCAATCCCCTGGACCAGCAGGAAATATCTGGGTGGGGGATTGAATGAGTAACACTCACCCCTCCCTCGATATCCACAGGAAAGGTCATGCGGTCACCAAAATGAAAAATGTTTTCCCTCCAGGGATCATGAATATACAAAGCAAATATTGTGACTTGTACAACTAACGAGTCAAGAGTGTGCTCCATTCCAAGCTATCAAACTATCAATGTTGATTTCAATGGCGGTTTCAATGCTGTTTTTCTCTTCATGTTTCAATGTAGATTTCAACTGTATTAGATAAAACGCAGTTTTGGGTCAACTTGCTGAAAAATAACCATGAGCTGAACACTGAAGATGAAAAATGTCATTCCTGCCTGCCTGTCTGTCTGTCTCTTGTTTAACATAATATGAACATTGAGAGCGTACTAAAATCAAAGAGCATTGCAATAATCCTACTCCTAATATAAAAATATTGTACATGAATGATAAATAATGCAATAAAAAACAAAACAATAGAACAGTGTTGGCCTACACATTTTCAGAGTGTGGTGTTAGTTCCCCACAATCTGAAGGAATTTCGCAAGACACACCCCTTCCCAAATACCCCCCCCCCCCTCCCTCTACACACACACACACACACACACACACACAATGAGGAAGTGGTTGAAAAACGCAGGTAGCTCAATACAGCCTACGCCTCAAGGCAAGTAAATGAGAATTTGTATCTTAATTCACCTGTCTGATTCAATAAAGGTTAACATTATTATTATTATTAATAATAATAATAATAATGTCACTTATGTTCTACACTGCCATGGGAAACGTTGGTGGAGTTGATTATTAAAATCAATAACAATTCATATAAAGTAAATTACAAAAAAAAAAGTACATCATCCTACCGTGTAGTTCTTTGGGAATATCCGTTTTATCCTCAGCCATGTTTGCCCAAAAGTGTGGACTTTACGAAGAGTTATAGAAAAAAAGAGCACAATCTAATAGACTCTAGATAATAACAGTCCTCAACAACACTACTACCTGGCGAAGACCCGTTGTTTACTTTCTGCATCCAGTCCGGCTCCTGGCTCCGAACGACGCATGTTTACACCGACGCATTACCACCAGGTTGAAATGAAGAATACCACGAGTATGAGAAAAAGGAGACAAACTACGAGTTAAAACAACTTCGTGCTGCGAGTATTCGCCCCTCACTTGCAGCTGAACAAAAAAATTCCACTTTCCAATCAAGTGATCCCTCCTCTCTCGCTCTCTCTCTCCACACCAGGAACAGTTGGCCCGTGGCGCTTGAAGTTGGTGAACTGCGACACCTGGTGGCTCCAAGATAGATTACTTTATTAAGGACATTAGATTACACTTATTGCTCCATCATACAGCACAAGTTGCACAAGTACAGTACAACGAAAATAAGTTGGCATCTAACCAGAGTGCAAGGTAACAGTAAAGTGCATTAACAATAACAAACAACAATTAACAATAACAATTAACAATTGCATATCGTATATGTCACAAATGTAACAGTACTATATACCTGTATGTCATGTATGTCCCTATGCCATAAATGTCATGATGTCATATGTTGTGTATGTCATAAATGTCACTATGAATTGAAAATGGGGGACCCTGATGTAAACAAGACAAACGTCTTTCTCTGGTCTCAGCCTCTCCCTGAACGTCAGCAAAACAAAGGAGATGATTGTGGACTTCAGGAGGTCGGGGGTCAAGGACTACAGCCCCCTCAGCATCGACGGGGCACCGGTTGAGAGAGTCAACAGCTTTAAGTACCTCGGAGCCTACATATCCGAGGACTTGACATGGACCACACACATTGACAGTGTTGTGAAGAAGGCACGACAACGCCTCTACTTCCTCAGGCGCCTAAGGAAGTTCCAAGTCAGCCAGAAGATCCTTAAGAACTTCTACTCATGTACAATAGAGAGCATCTTGACCGGCAACATCACCTCCTGGTTTGGGAATAGCACTGCACAAGACCGAAGCAGACTACAAAGAGTGACACGTTCAGCCGAACGCACAATTGGAGGGGGGCTCCCCACCCTCCAGAACATTTACTACAAGCGTTGCGAGGGCAAGGCTAAGAGAATCATTAAAGACTCCAGTCACCCGAACAACTGCCTCTTTGAACTGCTGCGGTCAGGCAAGCGATACCGGAGTCTCAAGGCGAGCACAGAAAGACTCAGAAGAAGCTTCTATCCCCAGGCCATCAGGCTGCTAAACGAACAATGAATGAACACTACACAACAACAACCACCAAACGCACATAGCACACACATCCACACGCACACACTCACTTTAAACAAACACACTGTAGCACCCACTCCACACACTTTATAGCACACACCCACTTTAAACAAACACACTGTAGCACCCACTCCCCACACTTTATATTTATGGATGAAGGATTGCACTACAACTCGTACACCTTACTGTAAATTGTACCTAAAATTGTACCTCATCCCATTTCTGCTTTGCACTAGATAGTACTGTACATTAGTACACTGCATAGTATTGTGTATTGTATATTATATGGTAACTCAGAACATTGTACATATGTCTATACCGAACACTGTGACCTCATTTTTCTTCTTCTAAATTCATGCTATATTATGTTATTATGTTATTTGATACTATCTTGTCTAGCACAGTCTCTGGAGCGTAACAGTAAGAAGCATTTTGTATGAAAGTATTCTGTACTTCTGTATGACAACTATTAAAGAACTTGAACTTGGTCTGCATCCCCTGAATTTCCCCAAGGGGATCAATAAAGGAATCTTATCTTATCTTATTGTGTGTATTGAGCCGTACTGTATTGTACCCATTCTGCAATCTGTTACATAAAGTTTTCATTCATTCATTCAATATACAGTGTAACTAACAAGTGATTAAATGGAATATGTATAACGAAGCTACTGAGTAAATATGCTGATTTGATGTATGTACAGTAGGGGTGTAACGGTACACAAAAACCATGGTTCGGTACGTACCTCGGTTTTGAAGTCACGGTTCGGTACGGGTTTTCGGTACAGTGGGGGAACATTTGGCTTTCCATGTTCCACTCAGGGGTGATGTAGTGTGCAGTAACTAATTGTACTTGTAGGGCTGTCAACGAATATTCTATATTGAAATTAATAATCGACTTGTAAAGAAATTAGATTGTGAAAAAAACAGCCCCCGGTGGGTGGTTAACATACCGTTGTATTCGTTCGGTACACACTACAGCCATTCGGTACGGTTCGGATATGTGTACCTTTACACCCCTAATGTACAGTATTACAGTGATACAAGTACACTATGGTAGTACGCCATACTGTCCAGTAGTATAACTAATAACAGGGTAGGTATGTGGCAGATGTATAGTATAGTGTATACAGTGCACAGAGTGGGTAAGTATAAAGGTATGTAAACAGGAATATATGCAGATATATTCATACAGATATATAGTGTTATTGTACATGACTATACATGTTATAATCTACAAAGGAAGAGATATTTTCCATGAGAGAGGGTAACTTGTGGATTTTAGGCAAAGTATATAACAGGTGTGACTGGACCATCATTCTTGTTGATATCTAGATAATACTTGATGTGGAATAATTTGACCAGATATTATTCACAGAGACGGCCTTTAAGGATAGAGTTTACTGACAGAATGACACGTTTGCAACACCTAGCTCGCAGCAATGGAGCTGTGCTTCAGTCATTCAGTCTCACTCTAGTAACACTAAGACTTTATAACGTGTCTAGAACATTATGTCATTACATCAACACATTATCATTGTACATAATAAAGAAACAAGAATCAAGAGGTTTATTTGTCACATACATACCAGGGCATACAGTAAAATGTGGGTGGTCATGCCCGCATTGATTGTGCAAAATACAATAATAAAATAGGCATAGAATAAAAGGAAATAGGTAAGACACGAGATCTGCAAACAATCAGTGAGACGAACAAGAAAGGTACGCCATTTTACAATGTGTATTTTTGGGTGGGTGTGCGTCCACAAAATCAGCATCTTCTGGCCACATGGAGCCTTGCCTGCATAGAGAGAGAGAGAGAGAGAGAGAGAGAGAGAGAGAGAGAGAGAGAGAGAGAGAGAGAGAGAGAGAGAGAGAGAGAGAGAGAGAGAGAGAGGAGAGGGGAACTACAGTGTGTCTTATGGCTGCTCTCCAAGTACAGTAAACCCTGCTGATTGCGCTGACTCATTCTATTTACCTAACTTGGGACCGGTTCCTAAACGGACTTGGCTAATGGAAACCAAACCCTAGTAGTACATAATGAGAAATTGCCAATCTGGATAGTATGTTTATTCATACTCTGTGAGTTGGTGTGTGTAATTGATGCATTCAAAAAGAGTACCACAAGGGTTTGGAAGTGGCTTCTATGCAAATTTGCCACACAGTGAGAAACATTAAATGGTAAATGGACTGCATTTATATAGCGCTTTTATCCAAAGCGCTTTACAACTTATGCCTCACATTCACCCATTCACTCACCGATGGCATAGGCAGCCATGCAAGGTGCCGACCTGCTCGTCGGGAGCAATTAGGGGTTAAATGCGAGATGACTGCTCTATCGCCTGAGCCACTGTCGCCCCATTCCTATCATTATGCCCCGATTCTATCATTACACGTTAACACAATGACTGGTACTCATGCTTGACAGTTGCTCAGAGGAGCTTTTAGGTGTTTTAATTTGAATCTTAATTTGAATATTTACATTATATATATTAGATTAGATTTTAGATCTTTAGATTATATATAGGCCATTTTTACACTCCACAGTGTTCATTAATTTTGCATTGTCCCATCCAAATAAACAAATTAAATAAATAATATAATTAGAGAGGGCATACAGTACATACCCTCATCTTGCACCTTGACCTTTTTACACTGCCTACTTGCCCATATGCACATGCCCAGAGTTAATTATATTGTTATATTGTTTACACTGCCTATTTTTTATTCTATTTTTATTTTAACTTCTCCACTGTATGCTAATTTTACGACCTGTATTATGTCTTCTACTACATGTACCTCCCCTCCCCCCTCCCCCATGCTGCTATGATGCCTGAATTTCCCCAAGGGGATCAATAAAGGAATATCTTATCTTATCTAATATAATCATATATAATCTAAGCGGGGTGTATGGAAGGTTCTCTGAACCATCCTACTAAGGCAGATGACCAGTGTGTCAGCAGGTAGGCGTAGGAGTGCTGTGTAGGAGTGCTGTGTAGGAGTGCTGTGTAGGAGTGCTGTGTAGGAGTGCTGTGTAGGTGTGCTGTGTAGGAGTGCTGTGTAGGAGTGTTGTGTAGGAGTGCTGTGTAGGAGTGCTGTGTAGGAGTGCTGTGTTGGAGTGCTGTGTTGGAATGCTGTGTAGGAGTGCTGTCTAGGAGTGCTGTGTTGGAGTGCTGTGTTGGAGTGCTGTGTTGGAATGCTGTGTAGGAGTGCTGTGTAGGAGTGCTGTGTTGGAGTGCTGTGTAGGAGTGCTGTGTAGGAGTGCTGTGTAGGAGTGCTGTGTTGGAGTGCTGTGTAGGAGTGCTGTGTTGGAGTGCTGTGTTGGAGTGCTGTGTTGGTGTGCTGTGTTGGCTCCATTCTGGGTGACACTCAGTAAGCAGCTGTCCACATGGGAGACAACAACACAGTGGTTTGAGTATGAGGACAGACAAGGCGTGTTGTTGCTTCCTAACATTAATATATTATATTATAGTATATAGTATAGAAGAAGAGGTCTTTATTTGTCATGCAGATGAACACACACAGAGGGGCGACACACAGGAACACACACACACACATTGGGTCGACAATGAAATGTCTCTCTGCACTTGACCCATCCCGTCGTCCTTCCCCCCAAGGCCAGCCGGGAGCAGACATGGGCTGCGGCGTGGGGCCGCACCTAGGGACCAATCCAAAGTGCTCCTGTTCGTCTTCGTCAGGGACGCGACAGCGTTAGCGATCTGTTCTGCATGTTTTTCCATTGGGTTTATCTTATCGGGAGGGGAAACCCTTGCGATCACAGGGAGAACATGCAAACTCCACACAGAAAGGCCCGGGGAGATACCCCATCCGGGTACCTGGCAATGCTTGTATTATGTATATTATAGTATATTGTGAGGCAAAACATAATTACACGTTATTTCAGAGAACAGGACTTGAAGAATTGTACATCCAGAAGCATGATTAGTTCAAGTTCAAGTTTATTTTTGTCACATATGTTTTGTATATATATTGTCATTTTATATTTTGTATGTTTTAGTTTCTTGGCTCCTAGGCCTATCACAGTACTAACACAAGTAGTACAGTGAAGCAAGTGTACTGTAGTGTGCACATTTGTGCAATTTAGTAGTGTGTGCAAGTTTGCACAGTTTAAAAATAAAAATTATAACAATGACTAACAAATGAGAGGCAGAAAACACAAAGGGCTTATTTTGAAGCCTTCACCTAAACAATTAAAGTTTCACAATGTTGTAAAAAAACTGAATAATAATTTGAATATAAAAGTGATGGCAAACTAATAAGAAGTAAATATATAGGGCGGGTAGGTGGCGTAGCGGAGATTGCGTTCGTCACCAACCCCGGAGCTGTGAGCTGGATTCGCCTGTTCGAATCCAGCTCACAGCTCCGGGGTTGTCACCAGCTTGGCTGGCCGTTCACACTAATACAATTGGCAGTATTAGAGGGTGGGTCCGGGTTGTTGTAAACAGCGACTCCTACAGTTCGGTCGGGGCGCCTGCTAAGCGCGGATAGGACCTGAGTGGGATAGTGTGATCCTTCCACACGCTACGCCCTCTCAGGGAGGATCCGCGCTGCCAGGTGAAAAGAAGCGGTTGATTGGCTAGACGTGTGTCGGAGGAAGCACGTGATAGCCTCCACTCTCCCAGATGATCTGACTGTGGGGGGTAAGTGCGCAGCGACCAGGAAGGGGATTGGGAATTGGCATACGACATAACATTGGGATGGGAGAAAATCGGAGGAAAATGGAAGAGGAAAAAGATCAATAAAATAAAAAAAATAAAAGAAAATAAGTAAATATATATCGTGTGTTTGTGTGTGTATGCATGCATAAATTATTGTAGACAATACATGGGAAAAAGATACAAAACATTAGTTAAATGGTTATTCAAGCATCTCTTGTAACATTTTAGTTTTCTTCTTCTTCAGAGAAACTTTTTCGCCAGGTGGGAAAAACCATTCCATAATTTGGTACCCCAAAATCTTATAGAAAACTGACCTCTGCAAGTGAGAAAGTCAGTATTATGTGCAAATCAGTATTGTGTGCAAATCAGTAACAGGGAAAGCGATAATAATTAGTATGCTTGACCACATCTTGCCCAGTTGTACAGCCTTGGCCTATTCTTATTTTATTTACAGTTGTACAGCCCTGGCCTACATTTTATTTCATAATTCTATTCTATTCTATTGTGCTTAACTTAGTTCATATTTCCTTTTATTTTACTCACCTCTTTATTTTATTATCTATCTGTCTGTCCTTTGATGTCTCACCGAAAACTACTTGGCAATAAAGACCTTTCTGATTCTGATAAAATAACACTGGTCTTCCTCAGCCACACGCTGGTAGTGTTATCTGTTCATGAGCCTGGGGGGGGAACTGACCCAGAGGCTGCTGAGTCTGAGGCTCAACGTGGACACAAAGGAACTTGAAGTTGCTGACTCTCTCCACAGCAGACCCAGTGATGTTGATGGGATCCAGACTTTCTCCCACTCTCCATTGTGCCAGGTTGTCAATCTCTTCCCTGTGGGCCATTTCATCATTGTTGGTGATTAGGCCTATCACCGTTGTGTCATTGGCAAACGTAATCATCGTGTTGGAGATGACCCAAGAGCAGAACACAAGGCACAGGAGAATGAGGCGGTTTAGGTTATTTAATAATGAAAACCTAGGGAAGGACAAGGGGGCAGGTAGTGAAGTGCTGGGAGTGAGAGGAGACCAACGGGTGTCCATGCGGTCCCGGGGAAGATGCAGGCCGGAGGGGTGAGGTACACACAGGTTACAAATACGACGCAGGATACGGAGTACACAGGTTACACTAGGATTCTCACGAATATTGTGTATAAGGTTCTAGAGGTCCAGAGAAGAGTCCTACTACCACGGAAGTTGAAAACAACACTCTGACCAGGAGTGGCAGGGGTGCAGGCCTCTTATTCTGGCTCCGACAGGTGTGTAGGCCGGCCCAGGTAGGCAGAGGGGCTGAGGTGTTGGGTCCCATCCTCACCACCTGGTGATGGTCTGACAGGATGTCTACTCTAGAATCCAGCAGCACAGGTTGGAGTCGAGTCCTAGGTTCCTGAGTTTTCTGTCAAGTCTGGTGGGACTATGGTGTTGAATGCTGAGCAGACAGCATCCTCACATAGGACCTCTTTCCCTCCAGGTGGTTGAGGGCGCAGTGGAGTGCTGTGGCTATTGCGTCGCCAGCGGATCTGTTTTGCCGGTAGGTCACTTGGTGGAGGTCTTTTTCAGTAATGGCTGGTAGTCCACTACAGATAGATTTCTTAACATGCTTCTCAAAACATCTGCTCACTGTGGGTGTGGGAGTGAGGGCAACCGGGCGCCAGTCCTTCAGGCACGTCATCTTGGTTTTCTTATGGGACCATGGACCAATGGTGGATGACTTGAAGTAGGAGAGGTGCACTCTGAGAGGGAGATGTTGACTATGTCAGGGAATACACCGCCGGCCAGCTGCTCCACACACGTGTTGATCTCTCGGCCTGGGATGCCATCTGGTCCAGCCGCCTTGCATACGTTGATGCGTTTGCATTCATTGCGCATCCCAAGTGTGGGGGCTTCCCCTAGGAGGTTGGTGTGGTTAACCTCGAACTAGGCTGGTAAAGATATGCCTCCTAAAGTGTGTAAACCGAAGTACAGGAAGTACAGGCTACAGGCTTTCCGGTTTTGACCAAACAATTATAGAAACGTGTGAAGTGCACAATATTTCCTTGTTTAAGCCACTGCAACGGCTTTGTCTGAAGAATTTACTACATGGCCGGGACGTTATAGCTTGTTTGCCGACAGGATTCGGGAAAAGTTTGGTCCGTTCGGAGGCAGCTTCCAGGGGAAGTACATACACCGGAAATTCTACCCCATACACACTTTCAGCAGTAGTCTCACGGAGGAGATAAAACTGGGAACGAGGTTAACCTCGAACAGGTGTGCAAAAGCTGTTCAGCTCATCCGGTAGGGAGGCACCAATGTGCTACTGGGTTTCCATTTTAGATCTGATGTTGTGTGTAATCCTTGCCACACGCTGCATGGTTCATTACTGCATTGTGTCTCTATTGTCTCTTTATGTTCCCGTTTGGCTGCTGTGATCGTCCTGCCCGAGATCGTATCGTGTTTCCTTCTCTCTGCCTCTTTGTGTCCAGAGGCAAACGGAGTGTCCCTCGCCTTTAGTGATGTACGCACTGAGCCATTAATCCATGCTTTCTGGTTGGGGAATACCCAGATTGTTTTTGTAGCGACAACGTCACTTATACACTTAATTCATAACCATTCCCATAATCATTCCCATGATTCCTTCTGTGTACTCACCTCCCAGTGATTGGATGATCTCTTTCTCATAAACAGTACTGTATATTTGTATGTCATAAATGTCCTGATGAATTGAAAATGGGGGACCCTGATGTAAACAAGACGAAAGTCTTTCTCTGGTCTGCTCCCCTTAACAATTGTTTGTATTGAGCCGTACTGTATTGTACCCATTCTGCCATCTGTTAATAAAGTTTTCAATCAATCAATCAATCAAACCAGTTTGCGTGTCCAAAACAGGCTGTTTTACAACAGTTTAAAAATAACTAGGCTGTTGAGATCTGGAGTAAGCCAAAATCACTGAAGAACAGGATAGGCTTTGTCATTCATGTTGGTTTAATACCGTATTCTGTATCATGTTCAGAGAAAGGGTTTGTTTGATGAGATACATAGTAAAGATCTTGATTAAATAGAAATACTCTGAAATACAGAAGAAATCCATACGATAAAGAAATATTTGCCTTTGTGGATTATTTAGATGAAGCTTGGACACTAAGACATAACATCCATTCATTCATTACTTTAGTGTCATTTGATACCAAATTTAGATACCGCAGCATTTTTGATACTAGATAGTATTGAAGCAATTTGATCAATACAATAAAACATTTTGATACCCATCCCTAGTGTGTATGTGAGTGTCAAGGACGCTGCAATATTGTGAGTGAATTGTCCAATGTGGGCAACACTTTAGTATTTTGGGTAGTTTGGGTATAAAAATCTATATCTTCCCATGATAATGAGATGGACTCATTACCAGCCATACAACACTGGGCTGTGGCTTAGGAGGTAGAGCAGTCGTCTGGTAATCCGGAGGTTCCCGGTTCAATTCCCGCTCCTCCCGTGCAGCGTGTCGAAGTGTCCTTGAGCAAGACACTTAACCCCTAATTGCTCCTGATGTGCAGGTTGGCACCTTGCATGGTTGCCTCTGCCGTCGGTGTGTGAATGTGTGAGTGAATGGGTAAAATGTGAGGAACAAATTGTAAAGCACTTTGGATAAAAGCGCTATATAAATGCAGCCATTTACCAACCATTTATACCAAAAGTCTGTGAGTGGAGTTGCATTAACTGTGTAAATATTTTGTTCTGGTCATTCTAAACTAACCCATGTAGTGAACACTAACAGTGCATTTGTGAAATTCAATTTACAAAGTACATCTCTGCCTATAAGAGAGAAAGTTGGATTTGCACACAGCTAAAAACAAGGCTACAAACATCACAAAACAAACTGGTACTGCTTGGCCTTACTCCTAAAACCCACCTCACCCCTGCCCATTTTGACAACCTAGGGTGGCTAGAGTAGACAACAGAGTACAGCAACTTGCAATGGGCCTGGTCTACAAGATACACTATACCACTAAGATACCCATGTACATGTCGAAATACTTCCCAAAGGTCAGTGAATTCCATGACCACAACACCAGAGGGAGTTCCACAAATCATGTTCAACCCAGATTCGGCTCAAACAAGGGACTAAACCCGTTTCACAATTATGCCACAATAATGTGGAACGCCCTACCCACAGCCATAAAATAATGTGAATCCCTACCCTCCTTCAAAACCGCTCTCAAAGAGCACCTACGGGTGGCTGCAATTAGAAACTGGCCCCGGTAAAATGTCCTTACACTGAATATACCTGCATTTCATCCTTTCTACTGTATACACTTATTTATAGAACTCTGTATGATAGCATGTACAACAATAATGCTGTATATACCATATACATATATTTATATTCACCATACAGATGTTTATCCACATCTGTTTGTATATACCTCCATATATTCCTTTTTAAATATCTGTAGATACTATATCTATATCTGTACATTATACCTTACCTACTCTTACTAGTTATACCACTGGCCAGTATGACTTACTACCATAGTGTCCTTATACCTTTATCACTGTAAATAACAATACTATAACACTGTGTACATACATCTGATTAGCACCATTACTCAGTAGTACTCATTTATATATTTTATACCCAGTTTAATCACCTGTACATTTTATATTACTATTGCACTATTTGATGTCAAACTTATTTTAGTTGTACTTGTGCTGTATGATGAGAATATATTGGAATCTAATCTAATCTAATCTAATCTAATCTAATCTAATCTAATCTAATCTAATCTAATCTAATCTAATCTAATCTAATCTAATCTAATCTAATCTAATCTAATCTAATCTAATCTAATCTAATCTAATCTAATCTAATCTAATGACTTGCTGTTGCTGCAATTACTCCCGGTGCAAACCACTGGGGTTGAATGGGGCTGGTCAGTGAATGTTTTGATTCATGCATTTTACCGTGATTTTGCATGAATCAAAACCTTTAGTCCTATTGATCTGGAATTTATATAGTATGTCCCATGAGGCCAAAAAAGGTGCTATACAAATAAAGTGTATTATTATTTTTTAATTATTATTATTAATACAATGTGTTGCACAGATACAGAAGAGGTTGTGTTTTGTACTTCATCCTCCCTTAACCTCCCTGTCTTCTGTCTGGCCACCATGTGATGCTTTTATACTCAAGTGTTTATGTCCTTTTATGAAGAAAAACACTTTAGTTGGAAGAATTAATTTTGTGCTTGGGGGGAATAAAGTTAGATTTATTTTCTTTTGACTACAGTATGTGATTGTCTTGGGCTCGTTACTGACAACCTCAGGGGTGTTCGGTGGAGCACGTACAACACTACCTGAACGGACCACATACCAGCGTTGTAGGACTCGAGTCTTGGACTGATTTTCAGGACTCGTGACTCGACTTGGACTTGAATACTGACGACTCGGACTCGGACTTGGACTCGAGCATTGACTGCATTCTGACTCGGAAGGTGCAGACGAGGACTCTGACTTGTTAATTGATGAATACAGTTATTTATTTGTAATTTATTTAGTAATAGGCCCTAATCCTGCGGCATACGATATTGATGGCGAGTGCATTTATTTGGCTATTGTGTCACAAAGTAAATAAACTCCATTTGAATTTTTTATTTGTATGTCAGCTCTTTGACTGCCAGAGTGGAGTGGACTGAACCTTGATGACTTGGACTCGGACTCTGGACTCGACTCTGGCTCTTCTTTGGGGACTCGAGACTCGACTCAGACTCGAGATTTAGTGACTCGACTACAACACTGGTATGCATGTTATTAGTACCACCGTTTGTGTTGTGACTTGTTTTCTACTTTTTTCTCCCATTTTCAATTTTTTCTCCCATCCCAATTTCGTATCGTCCAATTCTACCCTCCCCTGTCTCGAACGTTGTTAGACCATGCTTCCCACAAGCCGGCTGCAATGTGGACTAAGCCTTACATCACGTGTCCCCTCCGGTACTCGAGGAAGCAGCAGTCGCATATTTTCACCTGCACAGCGCGATCTCTCAGCGTCGGGGGTCTGCGTTTGGAGGGCACGCCGCCCCCGTCGCTTCCTGATTCTGCTGCGCAGGCGCACCAACCGACCTGTAGGAGTCGCTGTCCACAACGTCCGATCCCCACCCCCTAATACTGCCAATTGTATTAGTATGAACGACCAGCCAAGCTGATAGCAATGCGGAGAGCTGGGCTCGAACCCAGCGTCTCCTGCATTGGTGGTGAGCGCCTTGCCCACTGCACCACCTAGCCGCCCTTGTGTTGTGACTTGTGACCAAAAACATTATATCTCAAATTGCAAAAACTCTACTAAAGTTCCCAAGTCATCGCATTGGGCAGTGGGTACAAAGGAAAGGCCCTTGCTTAGGACTGATATACTGTACAAGTATCAAGGATATTGTATTTCACTGCTGAGTAAACACAGTTCAATGTATTAGGCTAATCAGGAGAACAACCATTAGAAATGAATGAAGTACGGGGCGGTCAGGTGGCGTAGCGGAGATTGCGCTCGTCACCAATGCAAGAGACTGCGGTCTCGACTTCCGGAGTCAGCATTGGCTTGGCTTGGGCTGATCGCTATACTAACTTGTTTGGCTGGGTTAGGGGGAGGGGAGCCGTGGGTGGGAAACTGGCGTTGTGGACATCAACGCCTACAGGTCAGGTCTGGGCGCTTGCTCAGCCGCAGCATGACCTCCCACGTGTTACACTTCACCAATGAGAGCCCTCGCTGCCAGGTGAGAAGAGAGCCACTGGCTGTCGCCGCACGTGTCGGAGGAAGCGTGCGGATACTTCAGGGTTCCCTTGTACCGACCAGTAGGAGAACATGCGCACAACAACCAGGTAGGGGGGGGGGGGGGGGGGGGGAATTGGCACAACGACAAAAAATTGGGACAGGGAGAAAACAGAGAAAAATCGGAGAAAGAGAGATACAAAAAAAAGAAAAAAAAATGAATGAAGTAGCCTAAACCCATGCAAAATAGTCAAAGGCCTGTTGCGTTGGATCATTTTTCTAAATTTGTGTTTATAATTTGCATGGTAAACTGTGTTATGTTGTGTTATACAAAGATGGAAGGCAGCTGTGATGGAGGTGGTCAGTGGAGGGACAGTGAGAGGTTTACCTTATAAGTACCGCTCTACTGTACCTCCTGAGCCACTGTCGCCTCCATGAAACCATAAACTGTGACTTCACGTTTACTGTACTTCCACCGTCCTTGTTTTTTATTTGCCACATTTAAAAGAGTATGTGAACAGCCAAACAAAAAAAATCTGATCTGAGCAATAAATCAGAATTGATCACTAAGGCTTTCAGTGTGAACGAGTGGTTATGCTTGCTCACTGTTAGTAAAGGTGGTGAGGTCTTTACTGCTTAACCGAAAGATCAAGTACAAAAATGCAGAGAATCCAACCAACACAAATGTATTAGGCATTAAAAACATTAGACATTGTTGCTTTTATCTGAGAATCTTCAACAATGAAAGGTAGAATTCATCTTTCAGAGGTTTATTCAAAAGTGAACAAGCAAAAGTACAAACAGGAAAAATAATATGTTGCAAGGGGAAATAATACATTGCAACGGGAAGAATATACAGTAGCGTCGAGACGCCAAGACATTCTGCCATCATCTGGCTGCATGTTAGCCTAGCTTAGCACAATGAATGGAAGCGGACATGGCCGGTTAGCCTTCGGGAGAGGTGTTAGTTAGACAATGCTTAGGCAAACCGGCCATGTCCGCTTCCATCCAGGTGCTACACAATAAACCACACTGTACACAGTTATTAAAATAACAAACTTAAGGTGCTACGCAATAAATAAGTAAGTAATAAGTAATAAGTAATTTTTTGCCTATTCACCTAGGCTTTCTCGCCTTAAATACTTGTTGTACAGTAGTGGGGGAGGAATAGAAGGGGGTGATATGGATAAGTGCATGTTAGAGTTGAGGGTGGTTGTGGCTCTGGGAGGGAAAAACTGTCCTTTGTTCTGGCTCTGATGCACCTGTAACGCCTGCCAGATGGCCACAGGTGGAACAGGTGGAAGCCAGGGTGTGAGCCGTCCTTTACTATGTGTTGTGCTCTGTTAGGGCAGCGGGAGTTGTTGTGAATGTCCTTCAGGGAGGGGAGGGGGCAGCCGGTGATCTTTTGTGCTGTATTTATTACCCTCTTGTCCTCTTCAGTGCAGCTAGTGTACCACACAAGTAAGTAAGTAAGTAAGTAAGTAAGTAAGTAAGTAAGTAAGTAAGTAAGTAAGTAAGTAAGTAAGTAAGTAAGTAAGTAAGTAAGTAAGTAAGTAAGTAAGTAAGTAAGTAAGTAAGTAAGTAAGTAAGTAAGTAAGTAAGTAAGTAAGTAAGTAAGTAAGTAAGTAAGTAAATAAGTAAATAAGTAAGTAAGTAAGTAAGTAAGTAAGTAAGTAAGTAAGTAAGTAAGTAAGTAAGTAAGTAAGTAAGTAAGTAAGTAAGTAAGTAAGTAAGTAAGTAAGTAAGTAAGTAAGTAAGTAAATAAGTAAGTAAGACTTTATTTATATAGCACCCTTCCCAGCATGAGTGCTTCACAAGTTTAAAAACAAAATAATTAACAGGGCAATTCATAAAAACATACAATATAGAAACAGTGTGGAAACAGTGCTTCACAAGTTTAAAAACAAAAAAGAACAGGTCAATTCATAAAAACATACAACATAAAGACAGGCACGGACAAAAACAGAATAAATGAAATCACCAGTTCACGTGTGTACGTGGCCAAACGCCAACCTGAACAGGTGGGTTTATAGCTGCCCCTATAGAGTCCGCAGAGGGGGAGGCGCTCAGTACGTCAGCAGGCTCTCAACAGCAGAGTGGTAGAACAAGGTCACCAGCAGCTTCTCCTCCAGACGTGAGATGGGAAGAAAGGGCCCCCAAAACACTTGCATCTGGTATTTGAACCTGGTGATATCTCTCAAAAAGATCACATCACACCTGTCATACAATAAATATCCAACAAATTGTAAATGTTATGAGATGTGTGTAAATCACACTACTAGTCATCAGCATATGACTTTAGAGCATGGGGGAATTATCATCCTACAGATACCAGGAAAAGCACCAGACTTAACCTATTGGTTAATACAGTTCAAGTATACAGCATATTATATAACATAACATAACATAACCTGGATGAATCATACAGTAGATACCACAATAATACTCCAAAATAACACCATGGTATCAATAATAATAATAATAATAATAATAATAATAATAATAATAATAATAATAATAATAATAATAATAATAATAATAATAATAATAATAATAATAATAATAATAATAATTTTGCATACATTTCTGGCATGTTACACATGGCTCCTGGTATCAGGTTTTAGTTTTGGAGCAAAAGCATACAGATAAATGCTTACAAGGAGAACTGTTGCTGGGCATGCAAGTTGGTGCTGCAAACCAAAATGCCCACTTGGTGGCACTATTGTTTCACGGTTGCAGCCCACATGTTGACAGCTTACAGTAATTCTCTCCATGTCAACATGGAGAATCACAACAATAGTAGTGTGCATATCACTGTAAGCTCAGCAAATATCAGACAAAGTCAAGTCAAGTCAAGAGTTTTATTTGTCACGGCATACAAGCATACAGTAAAATGCGGGGGGTCTTGCATACTGTATCCAGTACAGGTTAAAATTACAGGACAAGACGGAAGTATTTCTCTGGTCTGCATCCCCTTAACAATTGTGTGTATTGAGCTGTACTGTATTGTACCTATTCTGCAATCTGTTAATAAAATTATCAGTCAATCAAAAACAGTGGTTACAATCACAGGAAATAGTATTGCTGTGTATACTTTATCTATATCTGTATATATCCCATACTCTTATTAGTTATACCACTGGCCAGTGTGGCTTACTACCATAGTGTATTTACACTGGTATCACTGTTGTACTGTACTTGTGCTGTACGATGACAATACATGTGAATCTAATCTAACTAATCTAATGTAATCTAATAATTAAGCAGCCGTTTCCGATTTCCTGGTAATTTTTGTGAGAAATGCTAACCGACCCCATTGAAATAGCATTGCTAACTTTGTTTTGGTAGCAACCTCATTCATTTCAAACAGCATTATAATGAATTATGATATGAAACAGTGTGGTCCTGTATGCTCAAATGGTAAAGCACTGCCAAGGTTGGGGGTTTGATTCCCACTGGGGCCACCCATGCTAAAGATGTATACAGTCATGATGCTGTAAGGCACTTTGCATAAACTAAATACCTCAAACTATAGTCTACCCTTATAACTCTGTATGATAGCATGTACAATAATGCTGTATATACCGTATACTGTGGCAGATCTCACTATTGCCACGTAAGGAGTAGAGACAATTAGGTAGCTGATTAGTACTGATAGAACACACCTGCGCATCATTAGGTCACCCACATCTCACGTGCACACACCCCAGACACACGCACTACAAAGCCACTAGGTTAGTGAGGAGTAAGTTGAGCGGAGGTGAGGTTGGAGTTGTTGTATTGAGAGAGAGAGAGAGAGAGAGAGATAGAGAGAGAGAGAGAGAGAGAGAGAGAGAGAGAGAGAGAGAGAGAGAGAGAGAGAGAGAGATTGAGTTATTCGGAGTTGTGTAAGGTGAGAGGTAGTGAGAGGAGAGGTGAAGGCGAGAAGGTGTTCATTGTGTACGGACCCTGGACTGGCTGAGAAACCCCCTTGTGTACTGACCCTGGACCGGACGACTACCCTGAGTATTGAACAATCCCTTTTTCTGTCTGCAAGCCTGTTTTGTGTTTTTGA
The DNA here is from genome assembly GCF_963971535.1 of Notolepis coatsorum. Lineage (NCBI taxonomy): Eukaryota > Metazoa > Chordata > Actinopteri > Aulopiformes > Paralepididae > Notolepis > Notolepis coatsorum. The sequence goes on from NC_140168.1 coordinate 82,428,515, forward strand.
CCATCGGACTGATTGATTGATTGATTGATTGAAAACTTTATTAACAGATTGCAGAATGGGTACAGTACAGTACAGCTCAATACATACAATTGTTAAGGGGATGCAGACCAGAGAAAGACTTTCGTCTTGTTTACATCAGGGTCCCCCATTTTCAATTCATCGTAACATATATGACATACATGACGACATACATGACATACAGATAGACAGTACTGCTACATCTATATATTTATGACATACCAAATTTGTAAATACAGTACTGTTTGTGATACAAAAAGAGTCCAGAAAAAAAAGTATATACATTTGACGTAGAAACTGTACATTGGATTGGGTAGGTGGGGGGGGGGGGGGGGGGGGACTGTACATTGGAGGTGGTTGGGTGGGGGGGGGGGGGGGGGGGGGGGGGGGGGGTTGGGTAGGAGTGGGGGGGGGGGAGGTTGGGTAGGAGGGGTGGGGGGGGGGGACACTGTACAAACAAAACTGTACATTGGAATATTGACAAGACCATACTTGGTCATTTACTGTACATTGGATTGTGTTAGGACATTTACAGGGGCCAGTTTCGAATTGCAGTCTCCCGTAGGTGTTTTTTGAGAGTGTTTTTGAAAGTGGGTAGTGATTCACATTCCTTTATAGCTTTGGGTAGGGCGTTCCACATTGATGTGGCATAATTGCGAAATGTGTTTAGTCCCTTGTTTGAGCCGAATCTGGGTTTAACATGATTTGTGGAGCTCCCTCTGGTGTTGTGATCGTGGTATTCACTGACCTTTGGGAAGTATTTTGACATGTACATGGGTACCTTGGTCGTGTAGTGTATCTTGTAGACCAGGCCCATTGCAAGTTGCTGTACTCTGTCGTCTACTGTAAGCCATCCTAAGTTGTCAAAGTGGGCAGGGGTGAGGTGGGTTCTAGGAGTAAGGTCAAGCAGTAGTCTGACCAGTTTGTTTTGAGATGTTTGTAATTTTGTTTTTAGCGCCTTTGAGGTGCTTTGGTACCATGAGGTGCAAGCATAGTCGTAGTACCCTTGAATGAGTGCTCCTGCCAGAGTCTTCAGGGTATTCTTGTTTACCTAATAAACTAACCTACACTGTAACACGCAACACTTTGATGAACATTGTTACTCAGCTGATAGAGTTATACCCAGTGGTGCGTTATTGAAATCATCTGGGGTGACACGCACCACGTGCACGCGCGCTCCCTGCGCGTGCGCGCGCGCCCACGAATGCGCATTTAATGTCCCCTCGCTTGGGCACAGACTAAAGACAGTGCCTAATTGCCTCTACGAATGGAATGTAACACGTCTTCACAACAAGGTTAGGTGTGAATGTGTCTGAGAACGTATTTAACCCACCTGACGACCGGAGCTATTGATATGCAAATAGCGAGTGAGGTCCCACACCGTGCTACCCCGTCCCATGAACAACGCATGCCTGGTTATACCCTTCTTGCTGTCTTGTCGCACAGAACTTGTAAGTCGCTTTGGATAAAAGCGTCAGCTAAATGACTAAATGTAAATGTAAATGTAAATGTACCAGTGAGGAGATCCGGTACAAGAATCGAGTTTGTTGGTTGACTTTTTTTATTACATTGGATGCCATTTTGTCACAGGAAAGATTTGCCTCTAGGATGGAACCCAGGTAGGTAATATCTTCTTTCCTCGTGACAATATTGTCACCCACTGTAACTGAGAAGCCGTCGGTCTTGCTGAGTTTGTTATTTGAACCGAAGAGAATGGACTCTGTTTTGCCCATGTGTAATGATAGTTTGTTATCAGCGAGCCATATGCAGATTTTGCCTAGTTCTGAGCTGAGGGCTTTTACGACTGTTTTGTTTACAAGCATTCTCTTGCCTATCAAACTGGATTCTGCCTTAATTCAATAAATATTCGTATTGATTTATATTGCTCTTGTGTGGACATTTTAATTTGTTTGTATTTGAACCGTGGCGAGTCTGGACCCCACCAGGTTCGTCACAATACATATATTTATATTTACAGTATATATGTTTATCCACATCTGTCTGTATCTGCATATAATCCTTATCCATATACTCTATATCTGTACATATCCCTTACCTACTATTACTAGTTAAGGCACCATAGTCTTTATACCTGTATCACTGTTCATAATAATACTATAACACTGTACATACATCTGATTAGCACTATTAGTCAGTAGTACTCATTTATATATTGTATCCATGCAGTTTAATCAACCAATATTGTTATTGAACTTTACTGTTACATTTGCACCCTGGTTGGATGCCAAACCTCTTTTCGTTGTTCTGTACTTGTGTCGTATGATGACAGTACATTTTAATCTAATCAAATTCAATGACGGTGTCCGTCAACCGAATGGCAGAGGTGATGATGTCATAATGTTATGTAATGGCCTCATATGAACTCTGTTTTCTCCCACATCAAGGATCTAAAAGCCACAGCTGATGTACTGTACGTACACAGGCAAATTAAGTATACAGTACTGTTCCGTTAACCCTAACATTATTTATTTATTCAAATAGTTGGAACACATTAACTCCCACGCAGCATGAGGGAGGGAGTGTGTGTGTGTGTGTGTGTGTGTGTGTGTGTGTGTGTGTGTGTGTGTGTGCAGGGGTGTAGCTCCAGATTCTGGGCCCCATGAAAGAATGTATTTGTAGGCCCCCAGTGAATGCGAGCGCGCGTAAGCGCGCAAGCGGATTTTTTTTTGGAAATCTTTTTATTGATGAAAACGCATAATATGGTTTTTACCTATACATTCGGATCAGCAGTTCAGCACCTGCACTGTTGGTGGGTGAGCCTAGTAAAGGATGTCGCATTGCGTTCATCTTCAATGAATGGACCAATGCAATAGTCTACCAAAGCCCCCCCTCTCTCTCTATATATCTCACACACACACACACACACACACACACACACACACACACACACACACACACACACACACACACACACACACACACACACACACACACACACACACACACACACACACACTTCAGAAACAAACATAGTGATGATCAATAAGAACATCAATAATACACCTGAGTGATGTCTAGTAAAAAAAAAAAAAAAAAAAAAAAAAAAAATTGGGCCCCCCCCCCCAGTGCTGGGCCCTTGGAATCATCCTAAGCTACCCCCCCCCCCCCCCAGCGCCCCTGTGTGTGTGTGTGTGTGTGTGTGTGTGTGTGTGTGTGTGTGTGTGTGTGTGCGCGTGTGTAAGAGAAATAAAATATCTGTCGCAGCTTCATCCTTAAAGATTTGTTTATTAAGGACAATGCAAATTAATGAACATCGTTTACATGAGTGTATGCATAACATCACAGCATGATAAGGATGTAAATATGCCGGGAATAGCACAGGGCTAATTTCCACCCGTAGTCCTAAGGTGCATGGACTGGACAAAACTAGTAGCAAGGGAGAATAATTCAGCAACTCCTTGGAGGCCGATGGATGTGCTAAAAATAATGCTCTTTATTCATTCATTCCATCGCCGTACGAATCTGCTTCAAGGCCCTTGACCTGGCATATCGCACAGCGAAGGGAACGGCTCCCGCCTACCTCCGTTCAATGGTCGCTAACTACACACCCTCAAGACCCCTTCGCTCTACATCCTCTGGCCGCCTCAGACCCACTCCTATCCGAGCTCTGGGAGGGTCATCAAAGAGAAGCCGCCTATTCTCGGTCCTCGCTCCACAATGGTGAAACGAACTTCCCACTACAGTTAGGACAGCCGAATCCCCAACCAATCTTTCGCCATCGGCTAAAAACACACTTTTTCAATCAATATCTGAAATGAAGAAAAATAAATAAATAAATAAACTAAACCACTAATATGTCTTATGTCTATGCACTCAATACTGCAGCACCCAAGTTTCAGCACTGTTTGATCATTGTTACTCAGCTGAAAGAGTTGTACCCTTCCTGCTGACCTGTTGTACATAACTTGTAAGTCGCTTTGGATAAAAGCGTCAGCTGAATGACAAAATGTCAAATGTAAATGTAAAAGGAAGAACAAGGGAGCTTAAATACTCATATAGAAAATAGACCAATCAGAAAACACATTCCCAGATGTGTGCATGCATGTGTAAACAATGCTACGGCAGCTGTATACGCTGCAAAACAAAAGAAGGGGATTTTGATGTTTTTCTTTTCTTTTTTGCAGGGTACACCATGCATGACCTGCTCAGGCACCCCGCATTGGTGGCCACCACCCTCTGTGTGTGAGTGAATGGGTGAGTGAATGGGTGAGTGAATAGGTGAGTGTGTGAGGCACAAGTTGTGCGCTTTGGATGAATGCTGTTATATAAATGCAGTCCATTTATTTTAGTTTAGATGTGGGTTTTTCTTAGTCATTGTCTTGATACAAAAATCTCTGTACCATTCTTTTTTCATAATCATCCGCTAATTTCATATATAGTTCACAATTCACCACATAAATAAAATTACACAGCGTAAACTTACGGAAGTCTGTTAACAGAATTCGGCTATAGGGCGACAATGTGGTAATGTGGTCAAGAGGCATGGTTTCTATCTTGAGCCTGAACTATATAATAACTGTCCCAGGACCGAGCCCTGTGGCACGCCCTTGGATATAACAAGGGATCTAGAGGTGATACCTTCTGCCTGCACACACTGTGATCTGCTTGATAGATCATTTTCAAACCAACAGACAGCTTGTTCTGACAATCCTACAATCCTAAGTCTTTGCATCAATATTGCATGATCCACAGTATCAAAAGCCTTAGATAGATCAATGAAAAGGCCAAAAGGGCTGTACAATGTTGCTTGTTATCTAGGGATTCAATAATATAATTTACTACTTTTAAGGCCGCTGTTGCTGTACTATGTTTTTTTTCTAAAACCTGATTGAAAATCTGATAGAATATTGTTAGTAGATAAGAACACCTTCAGTTGTTCACTCACAAGGCATTCCAGAACCTTTGCCAGGACAGACTATTTAGAAATTGGCCTATAGTTGTTCAGGACAGTAGGGTCACCCCCTTTTAGCAGGGGAAGAACAAAAGCAGATTTCCATATGTGAGGAATTTTGTTCGAGTCCAGGGAAATATTAAAAAGATGCAGTGCAATTAAATCAGCTACTAGCTTTAAAAAGTAAGGCTCCAGGTTATCAGGAACTGCCTATATTCTACTATCTAAGAGTTTGAGGGCTTTACGCACATCTGAAACTGTAATCGGATTTAAACTGAAGGCTTGACCCATCCGTAACATGACCATCGGAACAACCGGAGAAATCAAATGATATGATCAGTGTTGAGAGACTCGAACAGCCTTATCAGAGATTTTTTGCGAGTCCCTAACAATGCATGGGGGAAGCTCTGTGCTGTTTTTATTTCCAACAAGGGATTTAATAGTTTTCCAGAATTTCAGTGGATTATTTAGATTGATTGATGTTTCGGTGAGGAAGTGGTCAGCTTTGGCTTTTCTAATGACAACTGTGAACGCATTACGCAGACGCCGGAAGTGCAGCCAGTCTGATATGAGTCAAGACCTGTTCTCCTGGCCTTTGCCCATGCCTTATTTCGCTAGTGAAGTGAGCTGGATAACTCTAGCGTAAACCATACATTGTTTCGTCCTTTTACTCTGTATTTTCATGCTTATTTACAATTTCAATAAAACCATCATAAAATAATTTCCAGGCAATTTCAACATCAGCAATGAGATTCATTCTCTCCCAATCAAAATAAAATAGATTGTGAAAAAACCCTCGTTCAATAACGTTTTTCATGTTACGCTTTATAATAATACGTGGCTTGGTCTTGGGAACCATTGTGTTTCTGACTGTAGCAATGACATTGGTCATTACATGCTTTTATGACCTCTCGTCTAGATTATTGTAATGCCTTGTATGTTGGCGTCAGTCAGGCCTCCCTCTCTCGCTTGCAGTTAGTCCAGAACACTGCTGCTCATCTGCTAACTGGTACGCGTAAGCAAGAGCACATTTCCCCTGTACTGGCTTCCCTCCACTGGCTTCCTGTGCGTTTTAGGATCGATTTGAATGTTTTATCGTTTGCTTTTAAATGTCTGAACGGCTTGGCACCGGGTTACCTCTCGGATCTGCTGGAACCTTATGTTCCTCCAAGGTCCCTCGGGTCCTCTGATCAGCTCCTTCTGGGTGTTCCCAAGTCCAGGCTGAAGCTTAGGGGGGACCATGCTTTTGCAGTGGCAGCCCCAAAGCTCTGGAATGAGCTGCCTCTGCATGTTTAAATCAGGTGTTTAAATCACGCCTCAAAACACATTTATTTCCTTTGGCTTTTGGTTTTCACAGTTTGAGATACCTGCCTTTTTATGTGACATATTGTATATGTTTTATTGTGTGCTTTTTATCTTTTTATTTTATGTAAATATTTGTTGTTGGACTTGTCCAGCAATTTAGTTGTTGTTTTTAAATGTGCTTCATAAATAAAGTGGATTGGATTGGATAATGGTAGGGGAACCTTTTGTGGTGCTATATGACACCTATCCTTAACGTTTCTATATGGCACCTTTTTCAAATGGTGCTATATTAGAGGTGAATCATACAGGGGCTTAAAATGTTCTTTGTATGGTAGCAGTGCTTATATAGCACCTTAACCCACCCCATAGAACCAATGAAGAACCACAATTTTTCTGCGTGTATAATACAGTAATGCACAATAGTTGATTTGTGCATGATTCTCATATACGCCTCTTACCAAAGCAACCACACATTCACATTTCAGCTACACACAGATTTTAATGTATCAAAATGTACATTTAGCCAAAAATAGAAAAGAGAAGCCAGCATATTGTCAATAAAAAACACACATCTACCATACATTACTATTCCTTTTTGTCATAAATAAAACAAAATAAATACATGTCTACATGTTGAATTAGTGTATGAATCCCATTTGCAAATGTAGAAAATGGCACATTAGAGCACACAGATGTAACATATAATATTCATTATTCTGTAACCATATATAGAGAATATTCATTATTCTGTAACCATAGATATTGAATATCCATTATTCTGTAACCATAGATACCAGAGTATGTGACAAAACAAATAGTGCATATTGAAACAGGGCAGCATATAACTATTGAATACATATTGAAACTAGAACAATGGCCTCAGTAGAGTGCAGACCTTCGCCCAGAGATGGGGGACTCGGAGTTGCAAATTTGAGGACTCACGACTTGACACTTGTTTTTATTAAGCTAAATAGCCAGCTATAGTGACTTGACTTGTGACTTGTTTGCCCTGAGCAATGGCTTGACTTGCATCTTGCTTGACGTTTAGCAGTGACTGGACTTGAGTCTTGACTTGAGTCTAAACACAGTGATTTGGGACTTGCTTAAGACTTGAAGTTTAAGAAAGGTTAAGAAACTTGCTTGTGACTTGCCCAATGCATGACCATGTGCTCATTCACTGATGACAGATGATGACTAATGGGTCAGGAGATAAGTTCATTTTAAAATGTATATTTTGACTATAATGGTGGCATTAAAGGAAAGGGGTCATGGGGTCACCAAAATCAATAGGTAAGTAGCCTAAGTAAATAAGTAAAACGTTTTATATTTATTTATATTTATATAGCGCCCTTCTCAGCACGAGTGCACAGAGTGCTTTACAGCATTTTTATAAAACATCCGTAAAGAAGAAGAAACATGTGAAGAGAAGAATAAAACATTCAAATGAGCTAAAACAACAGAAAAAGGAAAAAGAAAAGACACGGCTAAAAGTGTTTAAAAAGCCTGCCTGTAGAATTACGTTTTTAGCTGCCTTTAGGTCTCATGGCAAAATGGCCATTACTTTCAAACATATACAGACAGACAAACAGACACACAAGAGGTGAAAACACCATTTCCATGGTGGAGGTAATTAAAGGGGCACTTCACCCCCTAACACTGTGTTGTGTTAATTACAACTCCCCATCTGTAATGAACACAACACAATGACTCAATGTCCCCAATGACATCACCGCTGGCCAAATATCATACTCTCAATAACCGTCAAACAAACCATGACCGACTTTAACCAACAGGGAGAGAACAATACCGTCGGTACTCTATCCCCGTCCGGCTAACGTGTCACTCGCCGCCGCTTCCCCCCGAACACATCCGTGTGGTTTGAGAGTCAACGGCGCTCAGCTTCTTCGTCAGCTTCTCACCGGCGCCGACCGCTCCCACCCTCGTCAGTTTTTTGGGCAGTCGCCGGAGCTGCGCGGCATCAGCCTGGCGCGCCCAGCCGAGGAGGAGCGCGAGCAGGTCCCGGCGGGGCAGCCGGAGGACGACCTCTCGCAGGGGCCTCTCGCCTCCCCCGGGCGGGGTCTTCAGCACCAGGCGACGCAGACGCTTCACGGGCAGGTTCTGGTGGACGAAGAAGGACGGGAGGATGTCTCTCAGGTAGTCGGCTCCGTCTTCGAGAGGGGAAAGTGAACGATCAGTGTCAGTGACTAGTTAGATTAGATTAGATTCAAATGTATAGTCATCATACAGCACAAATACAGTGCAATAGAGACCATCTGCAACACTTCCGGTATTCTGAAATCTCATGGGAGAGAGAGCGGGAGGAGAAAATGAATGAATGTGGATGAGAGCCTTGACATTAAGTGGTTGTACTGTAGCTAAGGCTGTGGGGGGGTGCTGGAGACGTGATCCAATAGACTTTTATACGCCCGAGTCTCCTGAACACGGAGAGACCAATCCCAAGTCGATCGGCACTTTCTCAGATTGATAAAACTAGATCTCTGGACAATCCAGAGAGACTCCGTGGGCAATCTGCGCTTGCAGAGTTTGGGAGTAGGTGCGGAAAAGTTTCTTTAGCTCGGCAGAGATAGTGCAGATCGACTTTGGCATGGATTGATTGTTTAGATCGCTAGCATAGCTAACAAAATGCAAATATATTGTAGTTCTGTCCAGGATTACGTTCCTTTCTGCTCCGCGTGCACACTGAGTCTGACGTATACAGCGAACAGGTCTATACCCACCCTCTTAACGCAGAGCTGCCTGTATGTCACACAACAGCAGAACATCATCGAACATGTGGTGAATACCACCCCCTTTCAATGTAAATTGAGAGGTACTGTATGTTGATTATGATTTTCTTCTTTTTTTATGGCAGTGTGCATTACTGTGCATTACCATGAATGGAACAAATTAAAATTAAAAAGTTAAATTAAATATATACTCTATTTAATCCGTTTTTACGTTGTATATTGTTAATTGTCCTCTTTTACTCTGTCATCTTTCTCTCCCATTACAGACACCGAAGCGCTGACACTGGTAACATTAAACCGTCCCATTACATGCCAGCTGGACCCAATACCCTCCCCACTCCTCCAGACCATAGCACCAGACATCCTCCCATTCCTAACTGCAACCATCAACTCCTCCCTCAACCCCAGGGTCGTTCCCACCTCCCTGCGAAATTGTACTACTCTGCTGAGAACTGCTGCCGTAGCGCGAATCGCCTATATGTTTGGACAGCTGGGTGACGTCACCCTATAGTTCACTCCGAATTACAACAGGTGTACCGACATTTTATCATCTACAAATACATTCGGCTGCAAAGCCAATTACATGCAAATATTTACATGCATATACAGTTCAAAAGGTGCAATGAAAAACATATGTTTAAGATATTGTTTAAGATATATCAACAACAAGACTCAACAAGACGTTTGTCAGCAAGGTGGCAGGATATTGTAGTGTGAACGATTGTGGGTCATGCGCATGCGTGCGCCATGCGTGCCAGCAGGTAGTAGAATTTCGCAGAACACCGTTTCAGATGATCCCCAAAAGGTAGAATGCAGGATCTGCCACTGACAGGAGCTTCACAATCACACATGGAGGAGAGGGGGACGTCACATGTTGTTCAGCAAGTCTGGCCCGACTATTATTGAGAACTGAATCAGAGTGTCGGTTTGTTATAATAACAGAATACACGGGGAGTATCGCCGGGACACTGTCCAGAGGGAAGGGGGCAATAGAATCCGGAGGCTAATATCCCCAAAACCGGAGGTGAGTTTAATAAGATTAATAACAAAATGAGCTATATATAGCCTACCGTCTGCGTCGAATATGATATATATGCATTTATATAATAAATACATTTATTTAATTTTAATTAGCAATAAAAAAAAATTTAATTTCAGTCCTTGGACCCCTCCTTTTCTCTCTCTACACCAAATCTCTGAGTAACATTATCACATGTCATGCCTTCTCGTCACTGCTATGCCGATGACACTCAACTCTTCCTCTCCTTTCCTCCCTCAGATATCCATGTCTCTGAGCGGATCTCAGGATGCCTGTCCGACATCTCCGCCTGGATGACGACCAACCACCTCAAATGGTACCTAAGGAAAACGGAGTTACTTCACCTGCCGGCAAAATCCTCCCCACTGACCGACATTTCCATGACAGTGGAGAATGTAGCTGTGGCTTTGTCCCCAACCGCCAAGAACCTGGTGTAGTCCTTGACGTCCGGCTGAACTTCTCCGATCACATCACCGCAACCACCAGAACTTGCAGATTCCTCTTGAGTAACATCAGAAGGACCCGCCCCTTCCTGACAAAAGAAGCCACTCAACTCCCCGTGCAATCAACAGTCATGTCTAGCCTCAACTACTGCAATGCACTGCTAGCTGGTCTACCGACTACCACCACCAAGCCATTTCATCTAATTTAGAACTCAGCGGCCCACCTGATCTCCAACCTACCAAAGTCAAAGTTAGGGCACTTCTTAGAGAGCTGCACTGGCTCCCCATCTGCGCACAAATACACTTCAAGGTACGGCTCCTGCCTACCTACGACCAATGGTCTCTAACTACAAACCCTCAAGACCCTTCCGCACTACATCCTCTGGCCGCCTCTGAAATCTCTGGTTTTGGCGTTCAACGCATGGCAAGATAACCCTATGGCAGAGAAAGAGTTAAGTGTGGGGTTGCCAAACAAATTCCGAAATAAAATGGGGTCGTGGTATAAAAAAGTTTGAGAACCCCTCCTCTAACACTAGAAACATGGACTAAAACATTACCTCCTCCACACTGACTCTCAGCACCGGTGCCCCCCAGGGCTGCGTACTCAGCCCCCTCCTGCACTCCCTGTTCACACATGACTGTGTGGCCACACAGAGCTCCAACACCATCATCAAGTTTGCTGACGACACAGTGGTCATTGGCCTGATCACCGACAATGACGAGATAGCCCTATCTAAAAACGTGTAAACACACACATGCACGCACACACACACACACACACACACACACACACACACACACACACACACACACACACACAGGGATGTAGCTCCAGATTCTGGGCCCCATGAAAGAATGTATTTGTAGGCCCCCAGTGAATGCGAGCGCGCGTACATTTTTGGCCATTTTTTTATTGATGAAAACACATAATATGGTTTTTACCTATACATTCGGATCAGCAGTTCAGCACCTGCACTGTTGGTGGGTGAGCCTAGTAAAGGATGTCGCATTGCGTTCATCTTCAATGAATGGACCAATGCAATAGTCTACCAAAGCCCCCCCTCTCTCTCTATATATCTCACACACACACACACACACATATACACACACTTCAGAAACAAACATAGTATCAATGAGAGCATCAATAATACACCTGAGTGATGTCTAGTAAACATTTTATTTTATTTATTTAATTTTTTTGGGCCCCCCCCCCCCCCCCCCCCCCAGTGCTGGGCCCTTGGAATCATCCTAAACTACCCCCCCCCCCCCCCCGCCCCTGCACACACACACACACACACACACACACACACACACACACACACTGCTTATTGTTACCATTCTTGTATTCATTGTTGTTTCTTAATTGTGCACTGTTGAGTCTGAGCTCGAAACACAAGAATGTCATTGTTGAATCTAGAGGGTGTATGTATATGGTTGTTACAGTTAGTTACAACTTGTAACTAACTGTAACTGTCCTCTACTACTCCCATGACTGCATATATATCTGTGTCCACTGGAGGGCGCTATAGGCGGAGCTTCTACTGTCTACGCCAGGTTGGGGAGTATATAAGTCTTGGTTCCCGCCTACTTTTTCTTCTTCCCACACATGCCTCTCCCGGAGAGGAGAACACATGAGCTGTTGTGGTATGAGTCAATGTGGATGAATAAACCGCTGCCAGCAGAGCAAGGCCACAGATGGAAACCCTGCCTCTTGTACATTATTGTCACCCCATAGCCATTTCTGTTAACAGTCATTACCTGCAATGCCCCTGTATTGTTGTGACAAATAAAGAACTTATTTGAATATACATGAACTTACTGCGAGTTCTTAGCTCGACGCATGTCGTGCACACGCTGTCGTGCCATGTGCCACCTTTCAGCACCAGGCGCTGTCCGCCAGCCTGGCAGCTGGTGTGCGCTGTGCAGCTGTGGTGGGCAGAGGCGTTCCCAGAGTAAAACCCAGGTGGACACAGCCGGCACACCGTGTCTTCCTCAGGGGTACCTGATCAAGTGGGACTAATAATAATAATAATAATTCATTGTATTTACTGCATATAGCGCTTTTCAAGAACCCAAAGGTGCTGACAATAAGCAAAACAAAGAACAGAGAAACATAGAACCAGAGGGAACAAGCAACAGTATGAATACACAAGACATAAAACCACAAGTAACAAGCAACCAATACAAAAGCCAGTAGGGGAACAATCAGGGAAGTAAGGAAACCGAGGGGGGGACAGGAGAGGGAGAGAAAGTAGGGAAGGGGAAAGGGAGGTGGTAGGTTGGAGGAGGGTGGTTAATGGGAGGGGAGGTGGTAGGTTGGAGGAGGGTGGTTATGGGTATAACGGTTGTATGTTTGGGAGAACAGGTAGGTTTTGAGTGGGGATTTAAAGGTGGAGACTGAGGGAGAGTCTCTGATAGTCTGAGGGAGGGTGTTCGAAAGTCGGGGAGTGGAGGTGACTTTGTTATTAAAGACCCCATGAAATCAAAATAGATGTTTATGTTATTTTTTATCAATATCCATTACAAGTCCCTCGCTAGCTCATAGATGCACAACTATGTGGAATCAAATAGCATTCTGCTAGTCGTTTCATGGGGACTTTAATGTATGCATTTTGTTGGAAAAAAATCTTGTTTGGATGTGGTAATACTAATAATGGAAATATATAAAATTAAGCCTTGAAATATTCATCCTTTACACACAGCATTGTGTAGGCTTTTAAACACAAAAAGGCTGGATATGCATGCAGACCAATTTGCTTTTCAAATCTTAAAGGGGGGGAATGCAACTCACTTTTCACTGTGCCCCAGGACAACTCAGTCTGTGTTTGTAATAATATGCACAACTCTTTTCGTGAAAATCAAGAGAGAGTGAACCCCCTGATCTGTGATGCCACTTGGATGTAAAAGTCTGGGGCTGCTCCAAGAAGAGCAGTAACATTTTATGGCCTCACAAAATCATGCATTCATTGTTTATGGAGCAGGACCAGATTATACATCCAGTCAACAACACAACACGCATGTGAGGGTTCTGGACAACTTAAAGGATAGAGACAGGTGTAATATAAAGGATAGGGACAGGTATAATATAAAGGATAGAGACAGGTGTAATATAAAGGATAGGGACAGGTATAATATAAAGGATAGAGACAGGGAAATGTTTTAACAAATGCTTTTTTGGATTATATTATATTATACTCTTTATTTGGACTTCTGCCTTTTTGGAAACCATTGTTATCTTCCAGTTATTTGGTGTAATACCTTCATACATAATAATAACATATGGATGTGGCTTGGATTTAAAAGAACATTTATGTTTTCGTTTTCACAGAGCCTAAAATACATTACTTGGGTGCGCTGAAGCCACAGTTTGTGTTGTTTTACAACTTTGGGCAAGTATCCAGGAATGAGTCCTTTGTTGTTCCAGCACGGCGCGGGACCCGACCCCCCCCTCCCCCCTTCTTTGTTGTTCCAGCACGGCGCGGGACCCGACCCCCCCCTCCCCCCTTCCCACCCACAACAACAAAGCCCCCCAGCCCCACACAGAGGAACAGATCACAAACGAACAATACTTCGAACCTGCCAACATCAATGAAATAACCAACGCCAATGGACTGAACATTTTTCACATTAACATTAACAGCTTAAAAAACAAATTGGATGAAATCAAACAATTATTCATAAATGGTAAGGCAAACATACTGTGCTTCTCAGAAACTAAGCTTGACGATTCTGTAAAAGATCCAGAGATAGAGATTGAGAACTACTCAATAATCAGGAATGATAGGAACAAACATGGAGGTGGTGTCTGTGTGTACATACACAAGGACACCAAATTCATCAACAGAAATGACCTGAATCATAAATCAATTTAAACTGTATGGGTGGAAATCCTATTCGAAAGGGCGAAATCCCTACTGGTTGGCACAGTCTACAGGCCGCCAGATCATAGTGGCTTTTATGATACACTGGATGGGTGTTTAGCTGGAGTTGAGGATGTAGACAAAATTCTTATTGGAGACTGGAACACGGATATGCAACGAAAAGATGCACCCGTCTTCAAGTCATTCAGTAGGTTTTGTGATCTGCACGGCCTCAGCCAGCTAATCACCCAACCCACACGTGTATGTGAATCAACTCAGACTACCATTGACCTCATTCTGACCTCCGACAAGTCCAAGATCTCCAATAAAGGGGTTATAGCATGCGGGTTAAGTGATCATTATATGATATTCTGTACCCGCAAAAAACTAAAACAAAAGGCTGGCTGCCACAAAACAGTCACATCTAGAGGCCTCAAAACCTACTCTAGCGAGGCCTTCAACCTTGAACTGGAGAGTCTGGACTGGTCAGATGAACTCAATGGTACACTGGTTGAAGAAACATGGCTTGGTTTCAAAACCAAATTCTCAACAATACTAAACGACATGGCCCCCCTAAGAACCACCAGGGTAAAAAATCGCGCTGAGCCGTGGATGCACTCCGAAATACTGGCCGCTATGAAAACCAGAGACAAAAAATGCTCTGAGTTTCGTAAAAGTCAGTCAAAGCTTACTAAAAGCACGAGCAGTGAACTCCAAGCCCACGTGACTGAACTCAAACTAGAAAGAAACAGACTAAGAAACGACGTAAACTCCATGATCAAAACTGCAAAAAAGATTTTCATCAATGACAAAACTGAGGAAAACAAAAACAAACCACGTGAACTTTGGAAATTACTCAATAATCAACTAGGATGCAGTAAAAAACTTAAAACCAGATTCTCAAACATAAACATAAAAACGGACAACACGCTCATCACAGACAAGCTGGATGTAGCCAATTACTTAAACATTTTCTTCACAAACATAGCCACAACACTGGTAAACAAACTACCCTCCCACTCAGGGCTTTATGGGGTATAACACATAGTAGCTTACTACAAAAACCTAGGGGTCCGCAAGGACGACTTCAAGCTGGAAATGGTAACAACAGATGAGGTACTCAATAAACTGAGCGCCCTCCAACCTAACAAGGCCACTGGCCATGACAACATCCCCTCCAAATTCCTCAGAGACTCAGCAGCCGCCATCACCCCAATCATCACACACATAATAAACCTCTCCATAAAACAGGGACGCGTCCCCAAGGACTTCAAAATTGCGAGGGTGACCCCTCTGCACAAAAAGGGCAGCAAATTAGACCCAGGCAACTACCGCCCTGTTTCTATTCTCACCTCCATCTCGAAAGTCATGGAAAAAATTGTCTACGAACAGGTCGAAAAGTACCTAGCGGAAAAAAATCTAATCTACGAATTCCAATCTGGCTTCAGAACATCCCACTCCACTGACACATGCCTTCTCTATTTGAATGACCACATCAAACAAGAGGTGGACGCAGGCAAATACTGCGGCATGGTCATGCTGGACCTACAAAAGGCCTTTGACACGGTCAATCACTCCATTCTGATTGACAAGCTAAAAGCAATTGGTTTTGATAGTCTATCAGTGAGCTGGATGCAATCCTACCTTGAGGGGAGGGAACAGATGGTGGAGGTAAACGGTACCCTATCCCCCCCCCTCACAGTGAGCTGTGGTGTTCCACAAGGAAGCATACTAGGACCGCTACTGTTCCTAATTTATGCAAATGACATGTCGTCAGCTTGTGACTGCAACTTGTTCCTGTTTGCGGACGACTCAGCCCTGCTGGTCTCTGACAAGAACAAGTTACAGGTTGAAAAAACCCTCAGCTCGGAACTAGGCAGAATCTGCATATGGCTCGCTGATAACAAACTATCATTACACATGGGCAAAACAGAGTCCATTCTCTTCGGTTCAAATAACAAACTCAGCAAGACCGACGGCTTCTCAGTTACAGTGGGTGACAATATTGTCACAAGGAAAGATGAAATTACCTACCTGGGTTCCATCCTAGAGGCTAATCTCTCCTGTGACAAAATGGCATCCAATGTAATAAAAAAAGTCAACCAACGAACTCGATTCTTGTACCGGATCTCCTCTCTGGTAAACAAGAATACCCTGAAGACTCTGGCAGGAGCACTCATTCAGGGGTACTACGACTATGCTTGCACCTTGCAAAAAACACCTAAGGGAGACTGCAACTCGAAACTGGCCCCTGTAAATGTCCGAACACAACCCCCTCCAATGTACAGTAAATTACCAAGTATGGTCTTGTCAATAATCCAATGTACAGTTTTGTTTGTACAGTTGTACAGTGTCCCCCACCCACCCCTCCTACCCAATCCCCCCCCCCACTCCTACCCAACCCCCCCCCCCCCCCACCTCCAATGTACAGTCCCCCCCCACCCCCACCTACCCAATCCAATGTACAGTTTCTACGTCAAATGTATATACTCTTTTTTTTCTGGACTCTTTTTGTATCACAAACAGTACTGTAATTGCAAATCTGGTATGTCATAAATGTATAGATGTAGCAGTACTGTCTATCTGTATGTCATGTATGTCATATATGTTACGATGAATTGAAAATGGGGGACCCTGATGTAAACAAGACGAAAGTCTTTCTCTGGTCTGCATCCCCTTAACAATTGTATGTATTGAGCTGTACTGTACCCATTCTGCAATCTGTTAATAAAGTTTTCAATCAATCAATCAATCAATCCTCATGGTACCAAAGCACCTCAAAGGCACTAAAAACAAAATTACAAACATCTCAAAACAAACTGGTCAGACTACTGCTTGACCTTACTCCTAGAACCCACCTCACCCCTGCCCACTTTGACAACCTAGGATAGCTTAGAGTAGACGACAGAGTACAGCAACTTGCAATGGGCCTGGTCTACAAGATACACTACACGACCAAGGTACCCATGTACATGTCAAAATACTTCCCAAAGGTCAGTGAATACCACGATCACAACACCAGAGGGAGCTCCACAAATCATGTTAAACCCATATTCGGCTCAAATAAGGGACTAAACACGTTTCGCAATTATGCCACATCAATGTGGAATGCCCTACCCAAAGCTGTAAAGGAATGTGGATCACTACCCACTTTCAAAACCTCTCTCAAGGGACACCTACGGGAGACTGCAATTCAACACTGGCCCCTGTAAATATCCTAACCCAACCGCCTGTTCCTTAATGATAAGCAAGCAGTGCAAGAATGCGGAAGCATTCTACCGTAGTGGCGTGCGGTAATGCGCCTTTCATTTTCCGCCGCCCAGCACCCAGGTGCGTGCACCGGCGGCGGCGTGCTCGCTCAGGTGCGTGCGTGCGCCGGCGTGCTCGCGCGAGGTGCCCGCGCATGCGCATGAGATCCCGCCTTGGTTCGACACGAGCGGAGCTCAATATATATAAGTCACCGCCCCTTATTCAGTATCGAGAAATAGCTCAATTGGCAACACTGCATGGCTGTGGATCCTACAGCTCGTTTGCTGGCGAGTTCGAATCCCATAAAATATATTTTTTTTAACGTGATTTTTTTTTTAACGTGTATTCTTTCGCCGGTTAAGGTTAGGCATGGTTAAGGTTAAGGTTAAGGTTAGGCATTGTTTCGGAGTTGGTTAAGGTTAGAACGGTTAAGTTTAGGCGCTGTTAAGGAGCTGGTTAAGGTTAGAGTTTGTCAAAGAGAATGGCAATATTCTTTCTATGGTTAAGGTTAGGCATGGTTAAGGTTATGGTTAAGGTTAGGCATTGTTTCGGAGTTGGTTAAGGTTAGAACGGTTAAGTTTAGGCGCTGTTAAGGAGCTGGTTATGGTTAGAGTTTGTCAAAGAGAATGGCAATAGACAGCCTATTTCCGCACGACAGCTCCCAAAGCGGGCCTGAAAAGAAAGGCGCTTTACCGTAGTGGCGTGCGGTGACGAATGCTTCCGCATTTTTGCACTGCTTGCTTATCATTAAGGTAGACGCAACCCAACCCCCTCCAATGTACAGTAATTTACCTAGTATGGTTTTGTCAATAGTCCAATGTACAATTTTGTTTGTTTGTACAGTGTCCCCCCCCCCCCCTCAATGTACAGTTTTGCTTGTTTATACAGTGTGCCCCCCCCCCCCCCCCCACCTCCAATGTAAATTACCCAGTATGGTTGTCAATATCCCAATGTACCCAACCCCCCCCACCCAACCTCCTCCAATGTACAGTTTCTACGTCAAATGTATATACTCCCTTTTCTTGACTCCTTCTGTATCACAAACAGTACTGTATTTGCAAATCTGGTATGTCATAAATGTATAGATGTAGCAGTACTGACTATCTGTATGTCATGTATGTCATATATGTCCTGATGAATTGAAAATGGGGGACCCTGATGTAAACAAGACGAAAGTCTTTCTCTGGTCTGCATCCCCTTAACAATTGTGTGTATTGAGCTGTACTGTATTGTACCCATTCTGCAATCTGTTAATAACGTTTTCAATCAATCAATCAATCAATCAATCAATCAATCAATGCGTAATTAGCATAAATGGTTAGCCAAATAAGAAAAAAAAAATATGTCTCTGATTCAAGCTGAAACAAACCTAACTAAAAACAATAATATTTAATAATATACCTCTAGATACCACTCCGTGTCCAGTGGGGCATTCGGTGTGTCTGATGCACGTGTCGTAACTCCTCTTGAAGAAGTAGCCGTCTCTACACTCGCACGAGCAGTCGCGTTCCGGAGAGCAGCTCTCCTTGACCACCTCGTTTGTTCCACACGTCCCGCAGCGCAGACACTTGTTGATGTGATTCCACAGCTCGGTGAAGGACCCCGGCGGACAGCGCGCACAGTCGCTCGTCTGCGCGGCGCTGCAGGTGGCACGGAGGTAGCTTCCCGGAGCGCAGCGGTCGCAGAGGACCGGCAACCCGGTGTTTGGATCTTCACTCTGGAACGTCTTCGCCCCGCCGTCGGTGCTGCGCTGAGCGGCAACGGACGCTACCAGTAAGAACATCTGTAACTGGAAAATGTTGAATAAAGCAAAAACACGTTATTTTCAATCAAAATAAACAATAAATATATGTCACGTTATATAGTGTTAGATTGAGTGTAAAATAAAAAAACACACCGCTGTGCCCATGCGTACCATATTAAAGCGTCTAATTTCCCTCGCGAAGACTTGTGCGTCGGTCACTCCGTGGTGCTGATGATGACAGTCGTATGTATTCGGCTCTTATATGTACGGTGAGAGAGTGACGTCCGGCTGACTCATTGATCTATCCGATTAAACCAATTTGGGGGATGAGGCAGAGCCTCTATTAGATCATTCAGCACGGAAGTTGGCATCTAACCAGAGTGCAAACCGTAAAGTGCACTGTGATTAAATGGAATATATAAGGCTACTAAGAAAATATGCTAATCTGATGTATGTACAGTAATATTAAGTAGGGTGATGGTATTGTAATAAATACGTGAGCTATACCAGTAGCCGGAGAAACTGGAAACTGCTATTTATCCAAATGCCCTGAAATAACCAACTGCACAACCGGGGTACAAGGAATAACAACTTTATTTCATAAAAGTACCTATACTAAACGATTATACAGAGGACACGGGATCTATTAATTAAGAGGACCAATTGGGTACCGTAGAGCTCCTATTATACAACACCCTCTTATATGAGGCACTGCAATTACAAAACACGGTGTGTCTAATCCCACCTATTAAACACCCTCTTTTTGAGGCACTGCAACTGCACACCACGGTGTGTCTAATCCCACGCATTAAACACCCTCGGTAAGAGGCACGGTAAGAGGCACAGCAATTGCACACACCACGGTGTGTTTAATCCCACACATTAAACGCCCTCTGTAAGAGGCACAGCCCTTGGAACAAAAGGCCTAATCAACCACGCACTTCAGACACCCTCTCGAAGAGGCATTTGCAAAACACATCAAACCATAGTAGTTAATTAAGGAACACTCTTCCGGCAATAATTACCCCCCCCCCCTCTCGTCTTCCCATGTCCCTCCTCAATCGGTCATACTCAATATCCTACCGGCCTGGCTATACAATAAATAGGGCATAAATAGGGGATAGGAAGGAATAGCCTATATGCAGGTTAAATTAAGAGGCACGATATAATATAGAGAGCATAACTATAGGATACACCAATAACACCATATACAATACAATATTAGTCAATATACCAATTTACACAGTAGGCCTATACAGTTATAAAAATAGATCATAATACAAAATCCTATACTAAGTGCAATGTGGGTAACAGTGGACTTAACTCGCCGCACAGCGCGACCCCCCCGAGGGTCGGTGCTTGGACCCTGTCCAACTCTCCGGCCGAATGCTCCGGCGAACGGTGGTCCACCAGGTTGTAGTTGACTTGTAACCTGGCAATCGTACCCGGTGTCTGCGAGGACGTTCCGAGTATAATGTCTTTAGGAGTGAGGTAACTCAGTACCCTCTATGTCCCGTCCATATCTGTCTCCAGGAGGGTAAGCCTCCCCTCCTCGCGCTACTGGAACCTTTGGACGGCTGGCTAAATTGTCTTCATCGCCGGTGGATAACTCTCCACGATCGACCCCACCCCCGGGCCCTAGCAGAGTCTGGTTACCGCTTGTGTGCTCCAACCCCGATATCCGAGTCCCACTGGCTTATCAATAGTCTCAGCGTCTCATCCCCACGCACAATCAGTAACACCTGAGTTCAATAATGACAGTAGTAGTAGTAGTAGTAGTAGTAGTAGTAGTAGTAGTAGTAGTAGTAGTAGTAGTAGTAGTAATTGCCATACTGATACTGGCCAGTGATATAATTAATAAGAGTAGGTACGTGATATATACAAATATATATATTTTATATTATATATTTACTAAGACATGTTACACCCGTATATGGCGGGGCTGGTAATTCCCCCCCCTGGCCGCGTGTAGCTTTATGCCAAGCAAGCAGTGCAAAAATTTACCGTAGTGGCATGCAGTAATGCGCCTTTCATTTTCGCGGAAATAGGCTGTCTATTGCCATTCTCTTTGACAAACTCTAACCTTAACCAGCTCCTTAACAGCGCCTAAACTTAACCGTTCTAACCTTAACCAACTCCGAAACAATGCCTAACCTTAACCTTAACCATAGAAATTATATTGCCATTCTCTTTGACAAACTCTAACCTTAACCAGCTCCTTAACAGCGCCTAAACTTAACCGTTCTAACCTTAACCAACTCCGAAACAATGCCTAACCTTAATCGGCGAAAGAATACACGTTAAAAAAAAATCACGTTAAAAAATATTTTTGATGGGATTCGAACTCGCCAGCAAACAAGCCATAGGATCCACAGCCATGTGTCCTTGCCAATTGAGCTATTTGTTGGATACTGAATAAGGGGCGGTGACTTATATATATTGAGCTCCGCTCGTGTCGCATGCGCGGGCACCTCGCGCGAGCACGCCGGCGCACGCACGCACCTGAGCGAGCACGCCGCCGCCGGTGCACGCACGGTAGCATTTGTCTGAAAAGAAGGGCGCTTTACCGCACTAGCGTGCGGTGACGAATGCGGAAGCATTTTTGCACTGCTTGCTTGGCATTAACGTACAGGCCCCCTGGCCTGCATCTTCACCTCTCACTGCATCATCACACAAAGCAATACCGTTGAATTTCCTCAGAGTCTAGTGTGAGAGGCCAAAAACATTCCAAAATGATGTAGCCCATAATACTACTGACAAAAGGAACAAGTCACACAGAAGGGATGCTTCAGTCATTTTGAAAGTTGATTTTGGCACGAGTCATGTTGTCCGCTTTGTCATGGTGCTTTCTGTCCTAATGCTAAAAAAAGAAATGTGTTCATCATGGTCATAAGATGGTCTGACAAGGAAAGCCTTTGTGCCTTATGTGACCCAGTTCTTGGTCAAATGAGTACACTGTTTCTGTTTTGTTTCAGGTGATGTCACTACACAGATTATCACTAACTGGATTACTATCCCCTGGGGCCCCCGGGCATTGGGGTTCAGAGGGCCCCCTCGCGTGCCGCTGCGCCTCACACACCATGCCCACCCCATGCAAACCCACTACAGCCAGGGCTGGATCCAAGGTCTAGATATTGACGAAAAAACAATGAGGTTTCCTTGACAACCTTGGAGACCTTTCCTGGGCGGCTTGGATCACATGCAGTATAGGACCAAGGATTCTATTTGGACAGAGCAGGTGAATTCACAGGGATAAAACGCTCAGAACGCTGGGTCCCCAGTCAGTGTTGTTTACTTCAACATAAGTGACTACATCTTCATAATATAGAAACCGTGGCTGCATCCAGGACACTTAATAACTTCCTGTTGCAGGTCAAGGAATCTATAAAAGAAGGAAGGTCCATTATGTCACTGTGTAGCTTCACCTTCAGTTGGACCAACGTTGAGTTGAATGGGATCAGCCATCTCCTCGTTTATGTCATCTACCTCAGATGTCGGAATCATATTCAATTTGTTTCATTGTTAACTAGCTAACATTTTATATATTGGTTGATGTATATTTCCTCAGATAGCTTATGTATTTTAAATCTTAAGACAGGCTTCAATAGAACTGGCACCAAAGTCTGGCACTAAGCAGAGCATATAACGTGAGGATTCTGACGTGATGGCCCTTCCTTCTTTTATAGTTTCCTTGTTGCAGACTTACAGACGCTTCATTTGTATTTGTATTTGAGTTGTATTTGGAGTGTATTTTGTGACTGTTGGGAACTAGGCTACACTGGCACACATACTTCCAGTGAATGACATTAAAGCTAGGCTAACTAAAGTGCGGCTGTTCTCCAGGGAAGATGGCAAATAAGCTAATTTCCCAAAAAGTTGGTGTGTTCCTTTAAGGTTCAGGGGCCCCGTTTCAAGATCAAATGGGGCCCTTATCTTATCCTAACAACAACTTCCTCCTTGGACATAAACTGAAACATACCTCAGGCAAATTCACTCTCTCTGACTTTTCTCTCTGGAAATTCTCTCTCTCACTCTCACTCTCAAACACACACACACACACACATCGACTAAACAAGTGATTCTCAAACCGTGGGGTGTAAGCTAATGGGGGGAGCATATGTGCATGGAATGGTATTAAACACAACAAACGTTCTGGAGGGCTTCACCGTGAGCGCTCTGCAGGAAGCTTTCATCGAGCTTAAAGGAAAACGCCAAACATTTTGGGAAATTAGCTTATTTGCCATCTTCCCTGGAGTTAGACAAGAAGATACATACCCTTTTCTTCTCTGTGCGTGCAGTAGGCTTAGGGAACGCCCGCACCGTTAGCGTAGCTTAGCTTCATCACTGGAAGTGGGGCAGTCCTTTACCCTGAAGTTCCCTACAGTCCCCTACAGTCACTGTTACAAAGGGTCAGATTAAACCGAATATATATATTTATTACTTGAGATCCCTTGTATAATATTTGTATATCGTTTGATATCCCTTGTATATTCTTTGTATATATACACAGAATATCCCTTTACCTAGGTACAAGCCAGACCATAATATTCGTTCTCCTATTGGACAGCGACCCCTAGGCGCCAACGGCCATACCCCCAAGTTCGAGTTCAAAGCCACCGCCAAGGCTTGTCTCAACATGTCCAGGTTTGCGCAGTAATACGAGACAGAACTGAGGTTGGCACTAGATTATTCACCTTACGTATAAATACGGCGCAGGTGGAAACAGCAGCACTTCGTTCAGTTCGTTCAGTTCATTCAGTTCATCATTCGTTCAAAGTAACGTATCGTCTTATCAAACGTTAAAGCCTTCACCACGAGTCAACGACCAAGTGAAGTGAGCAACCTTGCGTCTAAATAGAGCACTTAGAACCGCGTGCGAATAGGATAGTAAAAGTGTCAGAGCTTAGTGAAATAACGTCAAGTTCGACCTAGTTAAATGTGAAGTATAGTGCACAGGAGAATCTACACCGGCGAATGCAGAGCCTTTTCCGGCTGGATTATATTGCTTTTGGTACTGTGGCTGCTGGAGCAGAGAACTGTCTACCCCACTGCTGTGTGGGATCTACCCGTGAGGAGCATCACTCGAGCCCGTCTCTAGGAAGAGGCTGGCTGGCTTTCATCTATGCTGTCGCGCATACTTGGATTATAGCTGCTGCTTTTGTCTGCCGATCGAGGGGAGTATATGTACTGCCTCCCGTAGCTGGAGCTTATTGATTCCTCGTTGATCCAGACTTTTGCATTCGAACATTCCTCTCCCCTGCTGGCTTACAACCGGAGGGAACCCCCCTTAGTATCTCCAGCTGACTACGAGTGTGCCTTATATAATTCTTATGCTACAGGTGGTATTAATTATCCCCATCGTAATATGCTCATGGACTTACGCTCTTGACCTATTTATGCATATTCTTCGCCATACAAGCGCAACCCTAATTCTCAATACTGTAATCTACTATTGCTGCTCTTCTAATAAATATTCTAAACAGGACTTTCTTTGTTAAGCTGTGTTATTGTGTGGGTGTTCACCATATATACCGTGTACTGTATGGCCAGTAATTAAAGTACATAACTAAGTAGTGGTTTAATAATACCATACTCTCAATACAGTCAGGGAATTGTACCCCTCAGTTACAGTCACGAAATACACTCCAAATACAATTCCAAAACGTTCCTGTAAACATGTTGTGACCTGTGTATTTACCATGCATGTGGAGAAATAAAAAATAATTGAATTCGACAATTACGTTTTCTAAGCAAATATACTCTAGGGTGACCAAACGTCCTCTTTTGCCCGGACATGTCCTCTTTTCACGCCCTGTCCGGGGCGTCCGGGGGGGGGGGGTTTATAAATTCATGGAAATGTCCGGGGTTTCATTGTTTTTCAGTTTCACGGCCCTTTGCGAGCATCTGAAGGCTCGGGACTGCATTTTTCGCTGAACATATAAATTACCGAATTAAAGCGCTATTCGTTGCCGTTCGAATGCCATATGAATCGCCAAAATCCGTGCCTCGGTTCTCGAGTTACATGCCGATATGTCAGGCGTGCGACTTTTTACATGGCGCGCCAGATTATCACCCCTGACTCCCGGAGAAGCAGCTGCAGAGCCGCAGAGCCAGCGGCGCTCTCAGGGCCGCGCGCTGACGGCCGCGCTGTGAGGGCCGCTCAGCAGCGCCACCCACCCAATGGCTGAATTGCCAATGGCTGAATTGGAGTATTGCACTGTGCGGGCATTGATTGATTGATTGATTGATTGATTGATTGATTGATTGATTGAAAACTTTATTAACAGATTGCAGAATGAGTACAATACAGTACAGCTCAATACACACAATTATTAAGGGGATGCAGACCAGAGAAAGGCTTTCATCTTGTTTACATCAGGGTCCCCCATTTTCAATTCATCAGGACAGCTGCGAGATCCGCGCAGGGCCAGACTCGAGGGAGTAAATTAACTATACTTTTGCTCACACAATATCTTGAATGAATGCGTTTATTTATTTCGAACATAAATTGAAAATAAATAATAATAAAAAACAAGTAATAAACAGATTAAAAAACAAACAAGCAGGAGTATAGAATGAAGTGTAAACGTATGTATTCCTACCCCCTTGATTGATTGATTGAAAACTTTATTAACAGATTGCAGAATGGGTACAATACAGTACGGCTCAATACACACAATTGTTAAGGGGATGCAGACCAGAGAAAGACTTTCATCTTGTTTACATCAGGGTCCCCCATTTTCAATTCATCATAACATATGACATACATGACATACAGATAGACAGTATTCAGTATACCTTCACACTCTATTATCTTATGCACCTCATATTCACTCCACAAACTGAAATATACATACATTGTTGAATGAACAGCCTTTCTCTTGAAGTTAGGCTCTCCTCTAAATTGTAACCCCCCTCTCTATAACAGAATTGTTGGATGTTACCCGGGAGTGAATTGTTTCGTGCTTTAAACATGATTTGTGCAGTCTTAAATTCAGCCAGGTCACAGAGTTTCATGGCATGTGATTTAAAAAATAGTGTGTTTGTGTGTTCCAGATATCCTACCTTATTGATAATCAAATCAAAATCAAATGTATTTGTAAGGCCCGACAACACACGTTAATGTCCCTTCAGGCCCATGTCCCTTCAGGCTATGGATTTGCGGTGTTTTCCAGCTTATAAAAAAATATATATATATTATTTTGGAATATTGCAACTATACTACACAAAAACGTGAGTACACATGTTCAACTCATGTTCAGCCCTATGTTACTCATTAGTACTAAAAGTGATTTTTCTTTATTGTGTATGAAACTTCAGAATGTTATCTTTCAAAAGAGACCAGGCTTATGCATGTGCTATAAGCATAAAGTATAAAGATAAGCTTTGCAAAAAAAGTATGCAGTCCTCAAGTTCAAGTAAAAAAAATTGCCACTTTTCTGGACGCATGTTATGTGGTTAAATTTGGGATATTGCAACCACTGCAGAAAAATGTGAGTACACAAGTTCACGTTCAACTCAAGTTCAGACCTATATGCTACTCTATTTCATTAGCACTAAAAGTGATTTTCCTTTTTTGCATTAGTAACTTCAGAATGTTATCTTTCAAAAGAGACCAGGCTTATGCATGTGCTATAAGCATAATGTATAAAGATAAGCTTTGCAAAAAAAGTATGCAGTCCTCAAGTTCAAGTATTAAAAAAAAATTGCCGCTTTTCTGGGTGCATGTTTCCAAGCATATGTTAAAACAATAAAGGCATCTTTGAGTAAACTTTGAGTAGAGATTCAAGATTCAAGAGGTTTATTCATCACATAGAGCAGGGGTTCCCAAACTTTTCAGGCCGGGACCCAGTAAATAAGGCGTCAGAGAGCCGCGGCCCAATGCACATCGTCAGGCTTTTTTTCTCTTTTTTTTTGCCAGGTGACCGATTTTTTAAGCCAAATATCACTTCAATCCTATTAAGTTAGTTCAAGTTAGTTATTCATTTATATGTGCTATTTATGAGAGGGCTAACTTGTTGCAAAATAATAATGATAATAATAATAATAGCCTCATTAAAATACTATTGTTGCTTCGGTTGTTTTCAGCGTTTTATGTGCATAATCTGTTATTTAGTTTGAAATGTTCGTTGAAATAAGTAGATTTTTAGTTTTTGTTTATTTATTAAGTTAATATAAAACCATATAGTCACATTTTAGAATACAATAGAATAGAATTTTAGAATACAACTAGAAACACTGTCCTGGCCTGCTTCTAAGTTCAGTGGCCTGACAAAAAAAAAAAAAAACAAAAAAGAAAAAAATATGTTTTTTTTTTTTTTTTTTTTTTTTTTTTGGAAACCATCTCGCGGCCCTCCCGTGGCTGCTCCCGGCCCACCTTTGGGTCGCGACCCCGACTTTGGGAACCACTGACATAGAGTACAGTACACAAGACATAGTGAAATGAAGGTGGCCATGCCCGCTTCGATTGTGCAAAGTATCATTAAGTATCTCGAGGCTGGGGCCAGCATGTCCTCTTTTTTGGAAATCAAAATATGGTCACCCTAATATACTCGGATTTTTTTGCCTAACCACTCCTCTCTGGGCTCAGTCAGTGATTTCACGCAACACAGTGATACTTTCTAACGTGACGCCATGCAGTGTTTGTTTACATTCTCATTTCATTCAAAGGATCCGAACCGATTGAAGTTTATGGATACCATGCCTTCAAATCCTCTTACCTTGACGATTAACACTTTGGATGCCACAGACGACATAACACGTGTTATCAGCCCGCCCCCTCAATGCCCAGCACGACAATTATCGTTTTATTTTTTTATTAGCGATCTGAATTCATATTTCATCAACTGAGTCTACCGTTGGGAAACCAGCCCCATCAGGAGCTCAGATGTGAAAAAAGCGCCCCCTATCGTCTCCCAGATGGTAATGCACCCTTTTGGAATGGACTCAATGAAAATGGATGAAAAAGAAAAAAATCCGGAATCCACATTTTACTTCTCATGCATGTACCCCGAGCCGATCGGATTCATTGTGGAGCATCAGAACAGCGTGGAATATGTGTTTACAGTATACACGTTGGATCAATAAAAGGATCGATTTTTGGAATGGCAATCAGGAATTGGAATAATCTTTTTTGATACCATCTGATCTCAGGTAAGGAATCTATTTGACCAGTCTTAGGATAATCAGACCTGTTTTCACGGAGATATAAGCTTTTCCCCTATGTGTCATATGGCTGTTTGGCTGTGCGAGCGATCAGGAAATATATCAGATCAGATATCAGAGCGCCTATATAGCGTGCATACGTACACATATACTATCTATAATCTAGCGTTTATTTGAAAACAATCCATAAATAGGCCAAAAATGTTTAACGTTTTTTGTGTATTCTAGAATATTCCGTTTATTATGGAATATTTTTTATTTTCCTTGAAAACAAGGTGCTATAAAACGGAAATGAACCGATAAAAAAACAATCCGCTTCGACAATGTTGACTGGAAAATGAGACATTGATAAGCGACGGGCAGATTAGACACATAGCCATAATTTAAAACATAGATTAGGCGATATTAACGCTAACATTGAAGTGGATGATGGGCATTCAAGGGGGTAAAAAGGAAAACACGGCCGGCTCTGAAAGTGTTAAAAGCCTCCACAATTTAGAAAACAGTATTCCCATGGCTGGTGTTGATATGCTGCTAGCTAACGGAAACCAACAAACACAGAACCGGGCGGACACTAAAGCAGATAACAAGGCATAATTTTTACTTCCGGTCGGGGGGTTTCAAAATAAAAGAGCGACGTCTAAAGCACCGGAAATACGTTTATTTTGTACATTATCTAACATTAACATGAACCGAAACTAACTTTAGGTTATGTTAGTTGCTTTAGACGTCGCTCTTTTATTTTGAAACACCCCGACCGGAAGTAAAAATGATGCCTCGTTATCTGCTTTAGTGTCCGCCCGGTTCTGTGTTTGTTGGTTTCCGTTAGCTAGCAGCATATCAACACCAGCCATGGGAATACTGTTTTCTAAATTGTGGAGGCTTTTAATCGTCAAGGTAAGAGGATTTGAAGGCATGGTATCCATAAACTTCAATCGGTTCGGATCCTTTGAATGAAATGAGAATGTAAACAAACACTGCATGGCGTCACGTTAGAAAGTATCACTGCATTGCGTGAAATCACTGAGAGGAGTGGTTAGGCAAAAAAAAATTCCGAGTATATTTGCTTAGAAAACGTAATTGTCGAATTCAATATTTTTTTATTTCTGCACGTGGTAAATACACAGGTCACAACATGTTTACAGGAACATTTTGGAGTTGTATTTGGAGTGTATTTCGTGACTGTAGGGGACTGTAGGGAACTTCAGGGTAAAGGTGTGAGGGTAGGGGTTTTGCGGAGCCCAATAGCAAACAACAGGAGGAGAGAGAATGGAGCGGTTTAGGGTGTTTTAATTGTTCCCCTTCAAGCAGACAAGAATCACATTCAGAAATGTACAACAGACAGGGATGAATGTTCTTGGGGTGAGTACTGGTGCACTCCTTGTGCAGTACGAGAGAATGTTCTTTAAGCAGGTGCACTCCTTGTGCAGTGCGGGAGAATGGTCTTTAAGCAGATGCACTCCTTGTGCAGTGCGGGAGAACGTGGACACCGGCTGTGTCGGGAGTGAGAGCAGGAACTCCGTAGTCAAGCACCAGGGGTCTAGACGGGCACGCTGGAACGGAGGTCCTTGGGCACAAGAGAGGGAGGTTAGAAACAGGAAATAATTAGAGATGTTCCGATACCATTTTTTCCTTTCCGATCCGATTCCGATACCTAAGCTTTGGGTATCGGCCGATACCGATACTTATCCGATACCAGTGCATACATAAAAAAAAAAAAAACGATATTATATAAATTTTTTATAAATATACTTTTTTTTTTTTTTTTAACAAATACTGTTTTATATATACTGTTTTTTAGTCATAACTAGAAAGTAATGGTATTTATTCAACAACAGGTGATTGTATAGATTTGTATTAGTATCATTAATCAATGAGTATGGGGCTTCAGCACTGCAGATATACCCTACTCCAATGATCCACACGGACATTATACGTTGCTGCACTCGCTACCCACTGGCTCTGCAGATATACCCTACTCAGTCTGTCTACAAGGCTCCGTTCAGTAGCAGTCGGATCTGTTTTGATTTTTGCACAATAAATATTCAACATTCTCTTTTGAGACTCCGCCTCAGACTCTTATCATTTGGCACTAAAAGCTAAACATTGTCGCCGATATGGCTGTCCGCAACATGTCATTAATTGTGTATGCGACGTGCAATTGTGCAATGACGACGTTACCTTAGCTAGCATGAGCTACCGGTATATGGGAAGACCATAGAAGACTGTAACGTTACTGGTGACATTGTGATTTAACTTGGAATACTCCTTTGCCAACTTGCTGTACTTTGCTTGCAGGTCTGCAGCCATTATTGCTGGATTATATGAATAGCCCCAACTTTAGCCAAGGTAATGTTAAAGCTAGCTTTCGGTTAGCCGTTCAATGCTAATAACACCAGCCACCAAGCGAACCCATGAGCTCGCCGTCAACACCGCTCTGTCGGGACGATGACATTTAAGAAAGTATCTGCTGTTAAAATGACAAATGGCATTGACACTTTAATCGATTAAGCACACGTTTGTTTTATAATGCTTACTCAACAGACCACAGTGTTGTTGATAAATTACGTCATATGGTATCGGAGCGCAGCATTAGAGGGTACTCGCCGATACCGATACCAGCATTTTAGCCAGTATCGGCGGCTTTTCCGATACCAGTATCGGTATCGGAACAACTCTAGAAATAATAATGTGAGAGTCTAGCAGGTCTCCGGACTGAAGGGTTGTACCTAGGTAGGCAGTTTAACACTGCAACGAGGGACGACAGGATCTGCCAGGTGATATAGGGGCCGCCTGATGAGGGAATCCCTCACAGCCGCGCTGATTGATGTTCCTCTGGCAGCATGGGAACGCTCCAGCAGGAAGCTGCCCATATATGGGCATGGCAGGATGAGGGCAGAGGAAGGCCAGAGCCCTGATCGTGACAAAAGGACTGCCCCACACTTCCAGTGATGAAGCTAAGCTACGCTAACGGTGCGGGCGTTCCCTAAGCCTACTGCACGCACAGAGAAGAAAAGGGTATGTATTTTCTTGTCTAACTCCAGGGAAGATGGCAAATAAGCGAATTTCCCAAAATGTTGGCGTTTTCCTTTAAACTGGTGACATTTTCTGCTTTTCAGCTCTAAAATGGTAATGCGTAACGCCACAGCGACACGCCATATACCCAATGAAACAGCAAACGATGACGTTTCAGGAATATATATATATTATATTCTACCTATTTCTCAAGTTTTGAGAGGATTTCAACTATAGGTCTATAGGTGCAGTTTTAATTAGCATTTTCTGTCATATATCCCTTTAATTAAAGTGGAATTTTACCTTTTTTTTGTGGAATATTCACCTATTTTAAGCATTCATGTTATGTTATCCCAGTTCCCCAGGATAGTTCGGTCATAGAAACCAGAGAGAACCTTTGAGTCAGTGATGTCACCTGGATATAAGACATGTTTGTGTGTGTTAGACTACTAGCTTCAGCTCTGTAAAGACAATAATGGCATTCACACACACACACACACACACACACACACACACACACACACACACACACACACACACACACACACACACACACACACACACACACACACTGTGAGATCCACAGCCTTGGTTGACGCGCGCATGCGCTTTTCCGTAAGAAAACAGCTGAGATGAATTATTTGGTTTATAGAAAAGAGTATTTATTGTCATTTACTTGAAGCTTTGTTTACCGTGAATGGGTTCCTACCGGATGACGTGGAGGTGTGCTGGCTTATTCCCGTTGCATGGTGTCCTGTTTCCAATTTCTAAGGTTTCAAATCCATAGCGCTTGCGACGATCGAAAACTGTCTGGGCTGCATGCCTTACATTCCAGTGTCATGTTTTTTACTAGCGCACCAGTCCATTGATAAAGTGAGTTCACACACTAGGGTGCTGTAATCACCGGTTCAAAATGGGCTGGACCAGACACGCCACCACGTTGTTGAAGCAACACACATCCAAGTTATAACAAATAAAAGATGTTATCAATCAAGTTCATTTCAAATCGTTTTCCAAACAATATTGCTTCATATTTTTAACTAAATAAATAAATATTAAGGACTGAATCTGGCTCCAACAAGTCGGCCCCTAATTGTTCTGTAAGAGAACGGTACAATTACCAACAAAATCAGGAGTAGCCAGCCAAAACTAAACAGATTTCATATTCTAAATTACATTCCTTTTTTATTTTTATTTATTTTTTAACAGCCATGTCCCCCCGACGAGGGATTCAAAAGTTCTGCTTTAAAAACGCAAAAACTCACGGTCCATAAGGTCCCCCCAACGAGGGATTCAAAAGTTCAGCTTTCAAAAACGCAAAAACTCACGGTCCATAAGGTCCCCCCAACGAGGGATTCAAAAGTTCAGCTTTCAAAAACGCAAAAAAAGCGCCTCACGTCCACGAAGTGTGTAATGTGTGCGATGTCCGTGTGAGAGAGGGGGGGGGGCCGGGAGAAAGAAAAAGAAGGGGATATGGTGGGGGGGGGAGGGGGGGGAAGAGAGAGATATGGGGGGGGTCTTCTTATGTTTTTGCCTCAAGGAGTAAGACAAGCTTCGTGATGGTCCTGATCAAGGTGTTGGTCTTGGTTTGCACCTCGACTTGTCTCACAAAACCCTTTTTGTCTGGCCGGGTTTGTGTGATTCGTCCCATGATCCACGAGTTTCTAGGAGCAGAGTCGTCTATTATTAAGACAATATCACCGGCCGCCATGTTTCTCCTTTTCTTTGTGCACTTTTGTCTCTCTTGCAGTTTTGGCAGGTACTCTCTTGTCCACCGTTTCCAAAACAGGTCTGCCATGTATTGCACTTGACACCATCTTCTCTTAGCATAACAGTCATCTAGGCTGAATACTCCGGGTGGCAGTGAAGGCTTTTCTTTGAGGAGAAGGAGGTGATTTGGTGTGAGAGGTTCCAGATCCAGAGGGTCATTGGAGGCTTTAGAGATGGGCCGATCGTTAATTATGGCTTCCACTTCACATAAAAGTGTAGCCAATCCTTCCTCATCCAGAGTCTGTTCCCGTGTTAAAGCTCCAAGAATGCGTCTGACTGTTCTTATTTGTCTCTCCCATATTCCACCGTGGTGTGATCCGGCAGGTGGGTTGAATGTCGTTACATGATGTTTTCTTGGCAGAATGGCGGGGTGCATGGCCTCAGGGGGCATTGCAGACCTGACCAATCTTCCACCAACCCTTATTAGCTCATCATGAAGAACTGGGGTATGTTTATGGATGTGACTGGTCTTCTTCACAGCCGTTCTTTTCCTTAGTGACTCTAGTTCCTCTTTGTATTCTGTTGATTGACAAAATTGGATAATGGCATGTTCGGCTTCCTGTAAGTCATCAACAGACAACAGAGCTTTGCAATCTCCTTTTTTCTTTTCCGGTGCACCTTTCGTTTCCTTCTTTTCTTTGCAGGCCTTTTTTAGTGTTGCTTTAATCCTCAATATCCATGCTACGGCTTTTCTGAGACGATGCCACTCAGAATAGTAGGTGATTAATTTCATGACTGTATTCACAGACTGATCCACAGGAGCAACATTTATAGTGAAGACCTTTACTTCCGGATCGTCCTTTGTCAATGTGCATTCTGGGCATTGTGGCCACTCCGATTCTGGATGCTGCATGAATTCAGGACCTTGTATCCATGTTGAATTCAAGAAGCGAGCTGTTGATAAGCCTCTCGATGCGCAGTCAGCGGGATTCAGAGTGCCGTTGACATACCTCCACTGTGTAACATCAGATTCCGTACGGATGTTGCTCACTCTGTTGGCAACAAAGGTGTGATATCTTGAGGTTTCATTGTTCAGATACTTAAGCACAGATGTGCTATCTGTCCAATAGACCGATGGGATCAAAGGGAGTTCAAGTTCTGCCTGCAGAAAGGTATCCATTCGTACAGCCATTGCTGATGCTGTAAGCTCGAGCCTTGGTATGGTGATGGGTTTTAATGGTACCACCCTTGCTTTGCCCATGACAAACGTGCAGTGGACTTTGTGCCTGTCATCCAGCAGCCTTAGGTAGGAGACTATGCCGTAACCACTTTCACTTGCGTCTGAGAAGTGATGGAGCTGCGCAGAGATTAGGTTTCCAAAATCCTCGGGCATGAAGCATCTCTTAACTTTGAAGTTTTCCAGCTGGGACAGGTCGGCTAGCCAGGTCAACCATCTTCTTTGCAGGTGTTGAGGTATGTGATCATCCCAAGCTAGCTTTAATCCGCACAGCTCTTGCAGTATCTGCTTTGCGGAGAGGACAACGGCTGCCAACATACCCAAAGGATCATAGATAGAGCTCACCATAGACAAGATCCCTCATCTGGTAAGCGGCCTGTCTTGAAGCTGTAATTTGAAGGCAAATGAATCCGACTGGGTACACGATTGTACCCCAAGGGCTCTTTCGATGGGCAGTGCATCCTGATCCAGATCTAGATCTTTCACCCCTTGCGCTCGGATCTGTTCTGGGATGGAGAGAAGCAACAACCTGCTGTTGCTGATCCACTTGTTTAGCTTAAACCCACCGTGGCACACAGACTGATGAGGTCTTTGGCGAGTTGTATGGCCTCTTGCTCAGACTTTACTGACTTTAGACAATCATCCACGTAAAAGTTTCTGAGCACAGTCTGTATGACCCCTGGGTCAAAGTTGCCAATGTTGTCTCTTGCACACTGCTGTAAAGCAAAAGTTGCACAGCTTGGAGATGATGTGGCTCCAAAAATGTGTACAACCATCTTATACTCCTCGAGGTCTGTGTCCAGCTTTCCATCGGGCCACCACAAGAATCTTAAAAGATCTGAGTCTTCATCCGGTACTCTCACTTGATGGAACATGGCCTCCACATCTGTAATGAAGGCAACAGCCCTTTGCCGGAACCTTGTGAGGACACCAGTGAGGTTGCTGGTGAGGTCTGGGCCTTGTAGCAGCTGAGAGTTTAGTGACACACCTAATGTTCTGAAGGATCAGATTAAACCGAATATATATATTTATTTATATATATATATTTAATTGTATTCGTATATCCCCTGATATCCCTTGTATATTCCTTGTACAATATGCATTGAATATCCCTTCTAGTCTACTGAACATCCCATAATAGTCTCCATTCTACCATTGGACGAGACCTTGGTGCCAGGTCGCCATACCCCTCAGACCAGGTTCAATCGTACCGCTCAACATGTATGGACAAGTCCTAGTTCCGCGTAGGAATATGTCTACCGCACCACTAATGGTACTATTTGTTCATAGTGCGTATATATACTGCGCTATTAAAGTAGAGCTTTCTTTTAGTCCAGTTCCTTACCCTCCAACAGAGTGACAGACGCAAAAGCCTCCCCGCGAACCACGTGTGGGCAGTAAGGCCAATTCGGCCCAGTATCGGCATTGAGACATCGTGTATATTAATATTTGAATAGTCATATTTGGCACTATATCGTCGAGTTGGACGTATTCTATTAAGCTAATAATAGTCTATTCATATGTAGTGCCTCGTGCGGTAAGAGTTCTATAGTAATCAGCACCCCCATCGTTTCGGGCATCAGCTGGACGCTTATCCAGGGTGGTTGACCCCACGTGAAGCTGCACCCGAGGAGCTCCAGGCCAAAGAGCGAGTGGACCTGTATATTGGATTATTCTACCGACGACGGCTAGCCTTCCCCGGCTTGGATTATGCTTTGAGTACTTTGATTATTCTATGGATAAAGGCCAACACTGCGGTGTGTTGGAAATACCCCCCCCGGAGAGGACGACAGGTGAGAAGACGCTCTACACGACAAGGTCGCCTCACGTCTCTCCATCGTGGACCGGAGGACGCCGGCCACAGAGAGTCCAACTGCTTTCATCTGTGGATCGAGGATCGCTGGGCACCGGGTCGCACGACTGTGGGCTCTCCCAGGATACCCTCGGCCAGACGGGATACAGCCAGACTCTACCCCCCCCCCCTCCAGCTGTCCTACAAGCAGTCGGAACCTTCCCCTAGTGTATCCAGCTATATAATCATTCAAGTATCATTGCTATTGTTCCCTAAATATTCCAGGTTGTATATTTGCTTCCTGCGCAATCAGAGATTGGACATTCGATATTGATCTACCTACGAATACTCATTTGCCATAAAAGTGCATACTATTTCAAATCATAAATGTAATTAAGTGATCGTTGTACATACCTTTTGCTATGTATTATTATTAAACGCAGACTTTCGACTTGGTACATTTGTGTTGGATCCGTTTCATCAGGTGGGAGTGTTTATCATAATTATTTATACCTAGTACTGGGTGGCCAGAGTCTAAAGTACAAGAGGTAGTGGTAGTAAGTATCATATCTAACAATACAGTCAGGGAATTGTACCCCTCAGTTACAATTGGTCCTTCGAGCCGGATGGTAATCAGTGTAATATTAATATAGTGTTATTAATATTAAAATGGCCTATGATGAACACTCCACGAAACGATCCTCCTAACCAACAACGCCCGCGGCGCAAACGACAGCTCCCTCAGTACCTAGAGGCTTACGCTGTCAGTCAACAACCTAGTCTTCTACCAACAGTAAACGCGGTAAAACTAGAAAGTAAAATTATGTCTAACCCTAACAACCAGGCTACCCCGACCATAGAGGCCCCTATGGGTTCTAACGTAACTGACCCAGCTCACGGTGGGGACCAGGGGGAACCAGACATGACTTTACACCCCGCCAATACCGAAGAAGTAGTCCCCGACGAGTCCCGGGAGGAAGACAACACTACCGAGAGAGAACTCGGCACGGAAGAAGATGAGGAGAGCACCGTGGAGATAGAGCTCCAAGACTCCGCACGGAGTACCCCAAGGGACGGCTCCCCTATACAACCATCTTCTCCCAGCGAGGCAGAGAGGACACTACAGCAGGCATTCCTCGTCAGCCTGAAAGCCTCTACTGAACGCGATAGACTCCAGGGTGAACGCGATCGATTGCAGATACAGCAACGGAGCGAAGAAGAGCACATACGCCTGGAAATAAGACGCATTCAGATGGAAGAGAATATGGCAAGAGACCGGGCCGACGCCCAGCGCGCCGCCACCGGTGCCCAGAGAGAATCGGATCTCACCAAGCGCGAAGCCGAGCGCGACAGAGCACAAGCGCAACTAATAGAACAGCTGATCAGAAGGACAACACCCCCTCCCTCCACCAGAGGCTCCGGGAACTCGTCTAGACATCACTCCAGGGCGGCATCCCCTAGCCGAGTAAGCGACCCTGAACTTGACCAACAGACGAGGTTTATACCCCCCGCAGACCCCCTTCCCCAACCGGTCCAAGCGAGACCCAGCCACCGGGAAGGAGCAGCATACACTGCGGAGAGGCTAAATCAGAGACTACAAGCCCTGGATGACCTAACGGAAGACGAAGAGGAAGAGGAGGAGAACCACGCCCGACGACAGCACAGTACTCTACCGGACCAGGAGGTCCAGTACAGCCCAGGCTATACCCCCGCGGAGCTGCGCTACAGACCCCCGACGCTATTCACGGGTGAGCACGACGCACGACCCGCACCGAGGAACAGCACCTGGACCAGCGGGCCATGGTACACAGCCGGTACCAGCCCACGCCAAGGAGCAGGAGGAGACTCGCCTAGGAGGCCTCTCCCCCAACGCTCGCCGATGTATCAACAATCCGCGTCATACATTGGCACACCTATGGTACCAGACTTCACCCAGGAGAACCGGGCCCAGTATACGGAGCTCCGCATGTGTCTGGAGACAATGTTGGTGGATGTCATTGATGAACGCCATAAATACGCGATACTACTGAAGCATTTAAAGGTACCCCGCGCGCACAACATAGCGCTCGCCTACGCCACTTCCACGACCCCATACACCGCAGCGCTGGTAGCGTTGGACCAGAGATATGGACGTATATGGGATTACGTGATCCAGGAGATCAGGCACATCGACCGCCTACCCCCAGCAACAGACAATCGAGCACTGGACGACCTGTCCATCAGAGTGCAGTCCCTGGTAGGGATGCTGGGAGCGCAGAGGGAAAAGGGTAGGCATGAACTATACGCCAACTCAAATGTAGAGAGGATCTTGGAGAAGCTACCGCCCGCCCGACAGGAGCGCTTTAGGCGGCAGAGAGACCACCGAGACCCTAATGGCCCCGAACCGAACCTCCTCGATCTAGCCGACTTCCTGGCGAGAGAAGTCAGCAGCTTATGGCTAGATACATTCGGACGGAGCACCCCCTGGCCCCAGAGAAGGAACCAGGAGACTAAATGATGGAAGAAGATCGGTGACTGTCATGCACCAATCGGAGTCAGTGCCAAGCAGTAGGAGCCACAGTACCCCCTCAAGAAAGGAGAAGTGGAAGATAGTGTGCCCCTACTGTGAGAAAGAACACTGGCTGTCACAATGTGACTCATTCCCCAAGATGAATGCGGAGGAAGCGAGTCAATGGATAAAGTCCAACAGACGCTGTTTTCGCTGTGCGCAATCACACATGGCAGCCGAATGCCGCTTAAAGAAAAAGTGCAGTCGGTGCGATGGAGCCCATCTGGACATACTCCATGACAGTAACAGACGGCGGCCTCCACCCGCACCATCCAGCAGCAAAGCAAGCGTCATGTACATCGACCCCGCCAGCAGCAGCGGAGCCAGAGTGCTCTTAAAGGTAGTCCGTGTGACATTGAGCTACCAGAATAAAGTCATGGACACTTACGGCGTCCTTGATGACGGGTCAGAGAAGACCCTTCTGCTCGCGTCCGCTGCGGCCCAGCTAGGGCTGCGGGGGAGCGAAAACCAAATGACAATTCGGACAATAAGAAGAGATTTGAAAACGATAAAGGGCGAGAATGTCTCATTCTCTATCGCAGCAAGCGGCCAGCCCGAGCGACGGTACAGGATTACAGACGCTTTCACCAGCCAAGAAATAGGACTCTCGCGGTACACATACCCCGTAGCCAAGCTGATGGAGAAATATGTACATCTACGCAAGCTACCGATC
Source organism: Notolepis coatsorum (assembly GCF_963971535.1). Taxonomy (NCBI): domain Eukaryota; kingdom Metazoa; phylum Chordata; class Actinopteri; order Aulopiformes; family Paralepididae; genus Notolepis; species Notolepis coatsorum. The sequence goes on from NC_140168.1 coordinate 82,467,972, forward strand.
CCACTCATAGACGGTGCTACCCCGACACTGTTGATAGGCTCCGACCATGCAGACCTCATTGTCCCGATAGACCGGGTTCATACCGGACCCAGAGGCTGTCCTGCAGCAGTCGAGACCCGCCTAGGATGGACTCTCCAAGGCTCACTCGCCAAATCTCTCAACCGAACCACAGCCAGTAGCTGTCTCCACTCCCGAGTCACAGAGGGAGACACCGCACTCCTGCAGCATGTAGAGAGGCTATGGACCTTAGAACAAATGCCCTTTAAGAACGAAAAGAAAGACATTCGCTCTAAAGACGACATCTACGCCATTAACCTCCTCGAGACGGGAACAAAGAGAGTCCCAGTCAGCGGCGTGTTGAGATAAGCCACGCCACTCCTGCGGCGGGAAGGGATGCCTACCTTTCACGCAAAGAAAGACGCCACAGAGCGGTACCTACTAAACACAGAGCGGCGCTTAGCCAAGGACCCCGCCCAAGAAAGTGTATACCGCGCTGAGATTGAGAAGCTCATCACAGCGGGACACGTCACAAAGATTGACATTAAAGAGGCCGACCAGACGACTGAATCGTGGTACGTGCCCCACCACAAGGTTCATCACAACGGCAAAGACCGCATCGTGTTTAACTGCAGCTACCAGATCGGATCCCAAAATCTGAATAAAGAGCTATTGCCCGGTCCTACACTCGGCCCCTCCCTACTAGGCGTACTACTCCGCTTCCGCCAGGACAAGGTGGCTATCAGCGGGGATATCAAAGGGATGTTCCTGCAGGTGAGATTAGTAGAGGAGGACAAGCCCCTGTTGCGGTTCCTATGGAGAGAGAGGCCAGGAGATGAGCACCCAGCCATCTACCAATGGGAAGTCCTCCCTTTCGGAACTACATGCAGCCCATGCTGTGCTACATTTGCACTACAGAGACATGTCGCAGAGGACCCAGCAGCGGACGAAGAGGTCCGACACAGTGTGAAGAACAGCTTCTACGTAGATAACTGTCTACAAAGCGTTTCGACCCAGGAAGAAGCCGAGGCTCTCCTACTTAAACTCCGCGCCTCTCTGATCAAAGGCGGCTTTGATCTCAGGCAGTGGGCCAGCAGCGATCCGCACGTACTGCGCAGCCTCTCCTCTGAGGACAAGGCAGCGAGCAGCGAGACCTGGATGGCCACAATCCCAGGAGAAGCCCAAGAGATGACACTAGGACTAGTGTGGCGCTTCAAAACAGATTCGCTCCACTATAGACACAAACCCCTGACCACGGAGCAGGGAAGGTCGACGGCAATACCGACCACCAGACGGAGTGTGTACAGAACACTCGCCCGACAATATGACCCGTTAGGATGTATACTACCGTACACCACCAGGGCAAAGATGATTGTACGAGCATTGTGGGACAAGGACCAGGGCTGGGACGACCCCATTCCCGCACACCTTGCATCCACCTGGAGAGAGTGGGAGATGGAACTCCACTCACTCCCAGGCGTTAATATACGCCGAAGCTACTTCCCACCCACGGTGAGGCCAGAGACATGTCAAATGGATCTACACGTCTTCAGTGACGCCTCCGAGGTCGCCTACGGATCAGTAGCCTACTTGCGGGCCCAAGAAGAGGGGGGAGAGATCTACACAGCATTCATCCTCGCCCGCTCGAGAATAGCCCCACGCAAGCAACAGTCTATCCCACGTCTAGAGCTCTGCGCAGCCCTCGCAGGAGCGCATCTAGCCACGCTCATCCAACGTGAGCTCACCATTCCGGTGCATAGAACAATCCTGTGGTCAGATTCCACGACAGTACTCGCCTGGATCAAATCGGATTCATGCAAATACAAAGTCTTCGTGGGAGTCAGAGTCACTGAGATTCAAGAGTTAACCGGAGAGTTAACCGGAGAAGCAAACTGGCGCTATGTTGATACAAAACACAACCCAGCTGACGTCATCACCCGGGGAATGTCCCTAGATGACTTAACCCGTCATAACATCTACAGTGACGGACCAGCATTCCTCAAGCTCCCGGAAGGAGATTGGCCCACGCCCACCCCGAGGGAAGCAAGTGACGAGGAGGCTGAGAATAAGAAACCCATGTTCTGTGGATTGAGCACTGTTGTCTCCGCAGACCCCAACATAGACGATTGCATTACCATAGAGAGTGCGCAGCAACGGACATTCCTGCGGCACCACCCAGAGATTAAGTCCCCCGCTGATATGTCAGCAGCTGACTACGAGGAAGCAGAACTGCTTCTACTGCAACGAGCCCAGAGAGACTCGTTCCCCGATGAACTAGACTGTCTACAGGGAGGAAAGCCCGTCCCATCAGACAGCAGATTGATTCATCTGGCCCCCGAGAGTGACACACATACCCTCATCAGAGTGGGTGGTCGCCTGCGGAGAGCCCCCAATTTACCGGATGACATTAAGTACCCGATCGTATTGAACAGCCGACACAAGGTCACAGAGCTGATTATAAAGAAATACGACGAGGATGTACACCACGCAGGAGCAGAGAGAGTCTTCGCGGAAATCAGACGTTGTTACTGGATACTTCAAGGAAGAGAGGCGGTGAGACGCTTCCAGCGAACCTGTCTAGACTGCCGAAAGTGGCGCGCGCAGCCCAGCATACCACGGATGGCTGACCTACCTCCATGTCGCCTCCGACTCGGCGACAAGCCATTCCACTCAACAGGCATGGACTGTTTTGGCCCGCTGCACATAAAGAAAGGAAGAGGCACCGAGAAGCGGTGGGGTATTGTATTCAAATGCATGACCACCAGAGCGATACATATCGAGCTCCTTCCGACCATGAGCGCAGACTCATTCCTTATGGCCTTCCGAAGATTCACATCACGGAAAGGAAAACCGTCTACATTATTGTCCGATCACGGGACAAACTTCAAAGGCGGAGAAAGAGAGCTGAGGGAGAGCTTCCAAGCTATGGGCCCAGAACTTAAGACCCACCTCGCTCCAGCCCAGATTGACTTCCAATTCAACCCCCCAAACGCACCCCACTTCGGTGGAACTTGGGAACGAGAAGTACGTTCTATAAAGACAGCCCTGTACGCAGTACTTGGGGCCCAGACTGTGGCGGAAGAAGTCCTAATGACAGTCCTCACGGAGATTGAGGGAGTATTGAACTCCAAGCCCCTCGGTTACGTCTCCAGTGATGTAGCAGATGTCGACCCAGTCACCCCCAACACCCTCCTGATGGGGCGGCTAGATCCCGCGTTACCCCAGACAATGTACCGGCCTGAAGAAGCGAACGGCCGACGAATGTGGAGGTACAGCCAAGTATTAGCCGACAAGTTTTGGAGCAGTTTCCTACTGCACTACCTACCGTCTCTACAGACCCGCCAGAAGTGGGTAAAAGAGAGAGACAATTTGACGGAAGGAACAGTCGTCATGATTATTGACCAGTCACTACCCAGAGCTATGTGGCCGGCTGGCCGCGTAAGCAAAGTGATCACCGGTGCCGATGGCAAGGTCCGAGCAGCTGAAGTACTCGTCCAGGGGCGCATTTACACCCGTCCTGTGGCGAGGCTCATAGAACTGCCCCGACTCCCAGACACAATCGATGATGACCATGACCCTATGACTTTGTGAGTTGACTGACCCTTACAGCGAACCCTTGAGTGGTAGACAGTGCGGTTAATCTGTCTCTGCTTAACTAATTGGGTTGGGACCAATTAGGGGGCGGCTGTTCTGAAGGATCAGATTAAACCGAATATATATATTTATTTATATATATATATTTAATTGTATTCGTATATCCCCTGATATCCCTTGTATATTCCTTGTACAATATGCATTGAATATCCCTTCTAGTCTACTGAACATCCCATAATAGTCTCCATTCTACCATTGGACGAGACCTTGGTGCCAGGTCGCCATACCCCTCAGACCAGGTTCAATCGTACCGCTCAACATGTATGGACAAGTCCTAGTTCCGCGTAGGAATATGTCTACCGCACCACTAATGGTACTATTTGTTCATAGTGCGTATATATACTGCGCTATTAAAGTAGAGCTTTCTTTTAGTCCAGTTCCTTACCCTCCAACAGAGTGACAGACGCAAAAGCCTCCCCGCGAACCACGTGTGGGCAGTAAGGCCAATTCGGCCCAGTATCGGCATTGCGACATCGTGTATATTAATATTTGAATAGTCATATTTGGCACTATATCGTCGAGTTGGACGTATTCTATTAAGCTAATAATAGTCTATTCATATGTAGTGCCTCGTGCGGTAAGAGTTCTATAGTAATCAGCACCCCCATCGTTTCGGGCATCAGCTGGACGCTTATCCAGGGTGGTTGACCCCACGTGAAGCTGCACCCGAGGAGCTCCAGGCCAAAGAGCGAGTGGACCTGTATATTGGATTATTCTACCGACGACGGCTAGCCTTCCCCGGCTTGGATTATGCTTTGAGTACTTTGATTATTCTATGGATAAAGGCCAACACTGCGGTGTGTTGGAAATACCCCCCCCGGAGAGGACGACAGGTGAGAAGACGCTCTACACGACGAGGTCGCCTCACGTCTCTCCATCGTGGACCGGAGGACGCCGGCCACAGAGAGTCCAACTGCTTTCATCTGTGGATCGAGGATCGCTGGGCACCGGGTCGCACGACTGTGGGCTCTCCCAGGATACCCTCGGCCAGACGGGATACAGCCAGACTCTACCCCCCCCCCCCTCCAGCTGTCCTACAAGCAGTCGGAACCTTCCCCTAGTGTATCCAGCTATATAATCATTCAAGTATCATTGCTATTGTTCCCTAAATATTCCAGGTTGTATATTTGCTTCCTGCGCAATCAGAGATTGGACATTCGATATTGATCTACCTACGAATACTCATTTGCCATAAAAGTGCATACTATTTCAAATCATAAATGTAATTAAGTGATCGTTGTACATACCTTTTGCTATGTATTATTATTAAACGCAGACTTTCGACTTGGTACATTTGTGTTGGATCCGTTTCATCAGGTGGGAGTGTTTATCATAATTATTTATACCTAGTACTGGGTGGCCAGAGTCTAAAGTACAAGAGGTAGTGGTAGTAAGTATCATATCTAACAATACAGTCAGGGAATTGTACCCCTCAGTTACACCTAATATATATATACCACGTCTTTCCAACCTTGGCTTCCTTTTGCTTGTTGTCGGATGTTGTTTGGATAGCAAAACCTCTCTTCAGATTGTCAGCCATAAGTGTTCTATATTCCTCATGAAATTGTGGGTTCTTTAACAGCTTTCGTTTCAAGCTCATGACCCTTTGCTCAGCGAGACAGCGGTTGTTTGGGAACTCAGCTTTGTTAGTCCGTAAAGGCAATCCGATATTGTAATGCCCGTCTTGCAGCTTTACTGAGTTTGAGACCTTTCCCATGAATATATGGTCTTCTTGAGACATCTCTAGGCGCTCTTCATGCTGGCGCTCTGGGAAATCATATTTCATCTGCTGTTGCAGCAATTCCTCAATCCTTACCAGAGAGATCCTGTTTGTGGTAACAACGTTCCCAGTGCCCTGTGTGAGTGGCCCATTGACTGTCCATCCGAGAGTGGTTTTAACAGCAAAAGGTCCTTTTCCCTGGCTGTTAATTATCATCCATGGCTCCAAAGCCTTTGGAACGTTGTTGCCGATCAGCAGTCTGATTTCTGCTTTTATTCTAGGAAGTTTCACTTGGTGTAGATATGGCCATTGCTTTATATCCTCCTGGTCTGGGATATTTTCAGCTTTCACAGGGATCGCAGAGTGTGAGTAAACCTCTGGGAGTTCCAAATACTCATTGCTGTCAAGAGCACTGATTTCCATGCCGTTTACCATGGATGTCTTTATGACCTGTTCCTCGTTCATAGTTCTTAACAAAATGGTAGTTCTGCTTCCTGTGGCCTGCAGCTGTCTGAGCAAGGACTCTGTGCAGAATGTTGCAGAACTTCCTGGATCCATAAAGGCGTATGTGAGAATCACCTTATCACTTTTCTTCATTTTGATTTTTACAGGAACTATGGCGAGTTTGCATTCTGATTTACCGGCCCCAGTGTCACTCCACACCTCAGCTTGATTTGTGTATACTGTCACGGCTGTATCTTTAGAGTTTTCATCCTTCTCTATATTAGGATATTTTCTGTTGATGTGCAGGATTGTGGGATGTTTGAGAGAACACACTTGACAGGTAAGTCTCTTTTGGCAACCTTTGCTCATGTGACCCACTTCAAAACATCCAAAACACACTCCTTTTTACTTCAAGAATTCCAGTTTTTCTTCATGCGTTTTCTTTTTCAGTTGTGAACATGAACTGAGCTCATGGTTTCCCTTGCAATGTAAACATTCGTTGGTTGTTTTTCTTTGTGCTTTATCCACACATTCGGTTACAGCCTGCTTGTAGAAGCTGCCTGTCACCTTTGCCACATTGGTAGCGAATCCACTGTATGCACTCTTAGGCCTTCTGTCTTTAGAGAGGAAGGGCTTGCCTGGTGGTGGTATGACGGGCCTTCTTGTCTGTGTGGGATTTAAGCTTCCAAACAACGGATGTGATAGGATTCTGGATTGATAGTTTATAAATTCCACCAGCTCTGGAAATTTTGGCCTTGTTCCATAACGATCCTGTAATTCACAAGCTCTGAATCTCCATCTTTCTTGCGTCTTGTAGGCTAATTTACTGAGAATGGCTCTCATGTTAGTTGGATGGTTCAATTCAAGTACTCAACAGAGCTCATGGCATTGAGACAACCATTGAGAAACACAGCATAAGCCTGCAAGGCCTCTGCATCTTCAGCTTTGATTATTGGCCAGCTGAGCACTTTGTCCAAGTATGAAGCGGCAATCTTGTGTTCGTTACCGAAATGCTTCTTTAAAAGCTCCTTTGCTGTAGTGTAACCTGTGTCTGGAAGCATGTATTGGCAACTGCGCACCAGTTCCCTTGGCTGACCTGATGTGAATTGCTCCAGAAAATACAGCATATCCTGGCGGTTCTCAGTTTTCCTCTCAATGCCATGTTCAAAGGCTCTTATAAAGAATTGGTATTCCAGAGGGTCTCCTTTAAAGACAGGGATAGTGATTGATGGCAAAGTGAATTGTCCTTGTTGCTTAATCAGAGTTTCTGTTATCCTGTTTTGACCTTCCATTAGGTTCACCAGACTGTAAAATTCATGTTTTTTACTTGTGTCCTGGGTATTTGTTGTAGGTCCTTTACTGTGTGGTTGTGTTGATGGTCCTACATGTCCTTGTGCATCTGTACCGTGTGGCATGAAGTGGCGTGCACCTGTAAAAGCAGGGAGGTCATACGGTCTGAAAGATGAAGTATTTTCATATGACATAGCTTGTACTTTGGTGCCACCTAGAGGAGGATTAATTGTATGCGTGGCATAGACTGAGGTCAAAGGGTCGTATTCTTGATGCCTTTGATATGTTAGTTGTGATGGTATTTTTTTACGCACAGATTCATATTCTGTCATAGTTCCATGTGTTGCTCTTTCCACTGGTTCCTTGTGAGTGGGCCTTGATCTGGTTGGAACATCATCCATGCTGGTGCTGTCCAAACCAGCTGTCCATGACAGCTTTTCTGGTTGTTGTTCCGTTTCCTCTTGAATGTATTCTTCCAGGTATTCATTCATTCCATCCGATTGTTGCATTTCTTTAGGTACAGTTTGTGTTAATTCATGTGATAATTCATATCCTTTGATAATGCTTAACTTTGCTTTGTTAGCAGCCATCTGAATTTCCATCTCAAGCTTTTCTTTCTCGGCTTGGAGCTCTGCTTCTTTTATCTCAAGCTGTTGCTTCCTTTTAAGCCCTTCAGCCTTGACTGCTAGTTCAGCTTGTTCACTTTCCAATTGCATTTTAAGAGATGCTATGGATGATCTTGAGGATTTTGATGAGCGTCTTGATCGCACATTGGAAACGCTGTCCTTTGGAGCAATATCATCCACTGTAATTGCAATATTCCTTGTAGCATCATCATCAGTCACCTTTTCATTTTGATCAATCCATTGTAATACACAGTCTTTGAATTCATCCACTGGTATTATTTTAGGGATGTACCACTCACTTTGATCAAGTTTAACATCATCCTCTGACATTACTGACAATAAAGTTTTGACACAATCATTTACATCATTCAGTTCTTGATATGCTTTGTTGAACTCGTTTTCCACTTTTGATTTAACGATTTCCACCTGGCATGTATGCTTCATTAAATCAAAGATTTCATTTTTCCTTCTGGTTAAAACACCCAATTTGGCGCTTCTAGATGCTTTCAATTCTTGTAATCTATTGGAATGTACAGCGTCAATTTCTTCCACCAAACGTTCCATTTTCCTTTAATGTTTGATTTGGTTCCAACAAATAACTGAAATGGTGCATTTATTGCACATGCTTTTCAATTTAATTCAAACATCGTCGTCGACTGATACTTCGACTTGATTCGTTTCTTGATTATTATCTGACGACAGATAACACTATGAAATGACGTCAGTGCTTCAGAGACGCGCATCCAATGAGTGGCGCGTATCCATTCATTGAACTCTGTTCATAGTTAACCTCGTTCCCAGTAGTAACGTGGAATGTTCGATACACAATCTTCAAAGCAAACAAACGTAACGTTATTTCCAGCAATCAATTCCAGTGATGTTCCTTAAACAAAGGCGCAAGTATTGCATGCCAGGTTTTTGACAATGTGAGATCCACAGCCTTGGTTGACGCTCGCGCATGCGCTTTTCCGTAAGAAAACAGCTGAGATGAATTATTTGGTTTATAGAAAAGAGTATTTATTGTCATTTACTTGAAGCTTTGTTTAGCGTGAATGGGTTCCTACCAGTGGCGGCTCTGCCACTAGGGGCGCAAGGGCGCCGACCCACCTGCTGTTTAATCAGAGAAGAAAATAAAACTTTTTAGTTTTTAGTTTTATAGCCCTATAAATAATATAAACATGTTTAAAATTAATAATATTTACGCATTTTAAGTATGTTTGTATTTCCAATGCACAATATAACGTTATTATCTAAAATAAAAAAACACTTGTTTTCCTGAGCAGGAAGTGACGTTTTTTTTATTTTTATTTTTTTTTCGTATTTCTCGGCCCGGGCTAGACACGATAGCGCTCTGAGTGCGCGTCACAGTTTGATCGCTGTATCCGTCACAGCCAATCAGTGCATAACGCGTTGTGCGTTGAAATATGACTATTATGTTGGAATCCGGGCGCGATTTGAAGCGGTCTAGCCAGTAGCGTCAAGAATTTCTGTAGCCGCGTTTCGCGGAGACGCTCTCTGATTGGCCGACGCCAGTATTTTTTTCCGTAGCAGAATTTCACAGAGACGATCTCTGATTGGCCGAATCCAATTTCTAATGTTCCAATTCTAGCTTCCTAGGTTGGTCCGTTGGTGAGAGATAGTTGTGTTGTTGTGTTGTTGTGAGATGCAGGCAGCAGAGCGTGCCGTGACTGCAAGTTCTTTAGACGGTTAAGCTTAGGCACTCTTTCAAAGTTGGTTAATGTAACTGAGGGGTACAATTCCCTGACTGTATTGATAAGTATGGTATCATTAAACCACTACCGCTTTATGTACTTTAATTACTGGCCATACAGTACACGATATCTAAGTATGATGAACACTTTCCCACATATGAAATCAGGTCCACACAAAGGTAATAGTCAAATATTTAATATATAGCAAAAGGTACATATAATAATTACTTATTACATTTATGATTTGAATTGAATGCTCTTGTAAGGCAAATGAGTACTCGTATGCAAATCAACACTGAATGTCCAATCTCTGGTTACACAGGAAGCAAGTATACAACCTGGCTCTTAGGGGATTATAGCGATGGTCACTTAATGATTATAGCTGGATAATATACTGAAGGGGTCCCGCCGGTTGTAAGCCAGTAGGGGGGGGTAGGAGAGCCGTCGGCTGTATCCCGTCTGGTCAACGATTTCCAGGGAGAATTCAGGTACAGAAAACAGTGCCCGTGGAACCTTGATCCACAGATGAATACACTTGGGCTCCCTTGTAGACGATAGCTGTAGCTGTCGCTGTCGGTCCACAACGAAGAAGAAGCGAGGCGACCTCAGTCTGGTCTGAGCGCCGTCTCACCTTGGCTCCTCTCGGGGTAAATCCAACACTCACCGGTGTTGGCGATTATCCGCTCCACAAATCAAAGCACCAAAGAAAATAGATATTCCATGCCGTATAGGGCTCAGCAGTCGTCGGGGTAGGTAATCCAATGTGCAGGTCCACTCGTCCTCGCCCAGAACTCCTCGGATGAAAGCACCACGCGTGGTCTGCCCAGCCTGGTTAAGACTCTAGATAACGCGAGGAAACGATGGGGGTGCTGCTCACTTTAGAACTCTAACCGAACGATGCACCATACATAATAGACTATTATTACTTAATAGAAATACGGTGCCAAACTCTGGAAATTCAGCTATTAATTCGCACGAGGTCTCACTGCTATTCTAAGGCCAAACAGGCCGTACTACACCGCACGCGGTATCGTGGGGTGAGGCTTCACGTCTTGTTACTTAGTTGGGTAGAAGGGTAAAGGACTAAGAGGAATTCTACATTTCTTGCGCCATATTTATATGCACAGTGGACAAGTAGTGCCGCTCTGCTTTCGGTAGCCGTATTCCTGCGCGGAGCTGAGGCTAGTAAAGGCATGTCTCGTCGGTACCTTTGAACTTGAACGCCAGGGGCTTGTCCCTGGCGCCTGGTCCTTTTGTCCAATAAGAGAATGAACTATTATGGGCTGTAGTAGAATAAAGGGATATTCAGTGTATATGTACAAGGAATATACAAGGGATATCAAACGATATACAAATACTATTAAATATATATCCATAAATAAATATATATATTCGGTTTAATCTGATCCTTCACAACAGCCGCCCCCTAATTAGTCCCACCTAATTAGCTGAGCAGAGACAGATTAACCGCACCGTCCACTACTCAATGTCCGCTGTAAGGGTCAGTCAACTCACAAAGTCATAGGGTCATGGTCGTCATCAATAGTATCAGGGAGCCTTGGCAGTTCTATTAGCCTCGCCACGGGTCGGGTGTAAGTCCGTCCTTGGACGAGCACTTCAGCTGCTCGGACCTTTCCATCGGCACCGGTGATCACTTTGCTTACGCGGCCAGCCGGCCACATAGCTCTGGGTAGTGACTGGTCGATGATCATGACGACTGTTCCTTCTGTCAAATTGTCTCTCTCTTTTACCCACTTCTGGCGGGTCTGTAGAGACGGTAGGTAGTGGAGTAGGAAGCTGTTCCAAAACTTATCAGCCAGTACTTGACTGTACCTCCACATTCTTCGGCCGTTCGCTTCTTCAGGCCTGTACATTGTCTGTGGTAGCGCGGGGTCCAGCCGCCCCATCAAGAGGGTGTTGGGGGTGACTGGGTCGACATCTGCTACATCACTTGAGACGTAACCGAGGGGCTTTGAGTTCAATACTCCCTCGATCTCCGTGAGGACTGTCATTAGGACTTCTTCCGCCACAGTCTGGGCCCCAAGCACGGCGTACAGGGCTGTCTTTATGGAACGTACTTCTCGTTCCCAGGTTCCACCGAAGTGAGGTGCGTTCGGGGGATTAAACTGGAAGTCAATCTGGGATGGAGCGAGGTGGGTCTTAAGTTCTGGGCCCATAGCTTGGAAGCTCTCTCTCAGCTCTCTTTCTCCGCCTTTGAAGTTTGTCCCGTGATCGGACAACAATGTAGACGGTTTTCCTTTCCGTGATGTGAATCTTCGGAAGGCCATAAGGAATGAGTCTGTGCTCATGGTTGGAAGGAGTTCGATATGTATCGCTCTGGTGGTCATGCATTTGAATACAATACCCCACCGCTTCTCGGTTCCTCTTCCTCTCTTTATATACAGCGGGCCAAAACAGTCCATACCGGTGGAGTGGAAGGGCTTGTCGCCGAGTCGGAGGCGACAGGGAGGTAGGTCAGCCATCCGGGGTATACTGGGCTGCGCGCGCCACTTACGGCAGTCTAGACAGGTTCGCTGGAAGCGCCGCACTGCTTCTCTCCCTTGCAGTATCCAATAACGACGTCTGATCTCCGCGAAGACTCTCTCTGCCCCTGCGTGGTGCACATCCTCGTCGTATTTCTTTATGATCAGCTCTGTGACCTTGTGTCGGCTGTTCAAGACTATCGGGTACTTAACGTCATCCGGTAGGTCTGGGGCTCTCCGCAGACGACCACCCACTCTGATGAGATTATGGGCGTCGCTCTCGGGGGCCAGGTGAAGCAGTCTGCTGTCTGATGGGACGGGCTTTGCTCCCTGTAGACAAGCTAGCTCATCGGGGAACGAGTCTCTCTGGGCTCGTTGTAGTAGAAGGAGTTCTGCTTCTTCGTAGTCAGCTGCTGAAATGTCAGTTGTGGGCTGAACCTCTGGGTGGTGCCACAGAAATGTCTTTAGCTGCGCACCCTCTAGGGTGAGGCAATCGTCTAGAACCGGGTCTGTGGGGACGAGTGTGTGTGTCAACCCACAGAACATAGGTTTCTTGTTCTCTGCCTCCTCTTTGCTCGCCTCCCGTGGGGTGGGTGTAGGCCACTCTTCTTCGGGGAGCTTGAGGAACTCTGGCCCGTCACTGTAGAGGTTGGGACGGGTGAGGTCATCCAGGGACATTCCCCGGGTGATGACGTCAGCTGGGTTGTGTTTGGTGTCCACATACCGCCAGCTGGTTACTTCTGTTAACTCTTGAATCTCGGTGACTCTGACTCCCACGAAGACCTTGTATCTGCACGAATCAGACCGGATCCATGTGAGTACGGTCGTGGAGTCTGACCACAAGATTGTTCTTTGCACCGGAATGGTGAGTTCACGTTGGATTAACGTGGCAAGCTGCGCTCCTGCTAGGGCTGCGCAGAGCTCTAGGCGCGGGATAGATTGTTGCTTGCGTGGGGCTATTCTTGAGCGAGCCAGGATGAAAGCAGTATGTATTTCTCCTCCCTCCTCTTGGGCACGCAAGTAAGCCACCGAACCGTAGGCTACTTCGGAGGCGTCGCTGAATACGTGCAGGTCGATCTTGCATGTCTCTGGCCTCACTGTGGGTGGGAAGTAGCTGCGGCGTATATTAACACCGGGGAGTGAGCGGAGTTCCGTCTCCCACTCTCTCCATGTGGATGCAAGGTGTTCGGGTATGGGATCGTCCCAGCCCTGGTCTTTGTCCCATAGCGCTCTTACAATCATCTTTGCCCGGGTGGTGTAAGGTAGAATACATCCCAACGGGTCATATTGTCTGGCGAGTGTTCTGTATACACTCCGTCTGGTGGTCGGTATTGCCGTCGACCTTCCCTGCTCCTTGATCAGGGGTTTGTGTCTATAATGGAGCGAGTCTGTTTTGAAGCGCCAGACTAGTCCTAGTGTCATTTCTTGGGCTTCTCCTGGGATGGTCGCCATCCAAGTATCGCTGCTCGCGGCCTTGTCCTCGGGGGAGAGGCGGCGCAGTACTTGCGGGTCGCTGCTGGCCCACTGCCTGAGATCAAAGCCGCCTTTGATCAGGGAGGCGCAGAGCTTGAGTAGGAGAGCCTCGGCTTCTTCTGGCGTCGAGACGCTTTGTAAACAGTTGTCCACGTAGAAACTATTTGTCACACTTTGTTGGACCTCTTCATCTGCTGCTGGGTCCTCTGCGACGTGCTTTTGCAGTGCAAACGTAGCACAGCATGGGCTGCATGTGGTTCCGAAAGGGAGGACTTCCCATTGATAGATGGTTGGGTGCTCATCTCCGATCCTCTCTCTCCATAGGAACCGCAGCAGGGGCTTGTCCTCCTCCACTAGCCTCACCTGCAGGAACATCCCTTTGATGTCGCCGCTGATAGCCACCTTGTCCTGGCGGAAGCGTAGTAGCACGCCTAGTAGGGAGGGGCTGAGTGTTGGGCCGGCCAAGAGTTCTTTATTCAGATTTTGTGATCCGATCTGGTAGCTGCAGTTAAACACAATGCGATCCTTGCCGTTGTGGTGGACCTTGTGGTGCGGCACGTACCATGATTCGGTCGTCTGATCGGCCTCTTTAATGTCAATTTTCTTTATGTGTCCCGCTGTGATTAATTTGTTAATCTCAGCGCGGTACACAGCTTCTTGAGCGGGGTCTTTGGCTAGGCGCCGCTCTGTGTTCAATAGATACCGCTCCGTCGCCTCTTTTGTAGCACGAAAGGTGGGCATTCCCTCTCGCCTCAGGAGTGGAGTTGCGTATCTCATCACTCCGCTGACGTTGACTCTCTTTGTCCCGTGCTCGAGGAGGGCTATAGCGTAGATATCTTCCTTAGAACGAATGTCTTTCTTTTCGTTCTTAAAGGGCATTGTCTCTAGTGTCCATAGCCTCTCTACATGCTGCAGGAGTGTGGTGTCTCCTTCTGTCGCTCTGGAGTGGAGGCAGCCAGTGGCTGCTGTTCGGTTAAGAGACTTGGCGAGGGGGCCTTGTAACGTCCATCCTAGGCGGGTCTCGACTGCTGCAGGACAACCTCTGGGTCCTGTATGGACCCGGTCTATCGGGACTATGAGGTCTGCATGGTCGGAGCCTATCAGCAGGGTCGGGGTGGCGGGATAGGAAGTTGACGCAGGTGCACATATTTCTCCATCAGCTTGGCGATGGGGTAGGTGTACTGCGATAGTCCTATTTCTTGGCTGGTGAAAGCATTAGTAATCCTGTACCGTCTCTCTGGCTGCCCGCTTGCTGCGATAGTGAAGGAGACATTCTCGCCCTTTATCGTCTTTAGATCTCGTCTTATTGTCCGAATAGTCATCTGGTTCTCGCTCCCCCGTAGCCCCAGCTGGGCCGCAGCGGACGCGAGGAGAAGGGTCTTCTCTGACCCGTCATCAAGGACGGCGTAAGTGTCCATGATCTTGTCTTGGTAACTCAGGGTTACACAGACCACCTTTAAGAGCACCTGGGCGCCGCTGCTGCTAGCGGGGTCAATGTACATAACACTTGCCTTTGTGCTGTTGGATGGTGCAGGCTTTTTTTTGTTACTGTCGTGTAGGACATCCAGATGGGCTCCGTCACACCGACTACACTTCTTCTTTAGGCGGCACTCGGCTGCCATGTGACTGCGCGCACATCGGTAACAGCGCCTGTTGGACTTTATCCAGTGACTTACTTCTTCAGCGGTCATCTTCTTGAACTGGTCACATTGTGACAACCAGTGTTCCTTCTCGCAGTACGGGCACACCATCTTCCACTTCTCTTTCGTCGAGGGGGTACTGTGGTTCTTGCTGCTCGGTACTGATTCTGATTGGTGCATGACAGTCACCGATCTTCGGCCATCGTTTACTCTCCTAGGTCCCTCTCTGGAGCTTGGCGTGCTCCGCACGAACGTATCCAGCCGTAGGCTGCTGACTTCTCTCGCCAGGAAGTCGGCTAAATCTAGGAGGGATGGCTCGGGACCGTTAGGATCACGGTGGTCTCTTTGCCGCCTGAAGCGCTCCTGTCGGGCGGGCGGCAGCTTCTCTAAAATCCTCTCGACGTTCGAGTTTGCGTATAGTTCGTGCATACCCTTTTCTCGTTGCGCCCCCAGCATCCCTACCAGGGATTGTACTTTTATAGACAGGTCGTCTAGTGAGCGATTGTCTGTTGCTGGGGGTAGGCGATCAATATGCCTTATCTCCTGTATTACGTAATCCCATATACGTCCATATCTCTGGTCCAGCGCTGCTAGAGCCGCGGTGTATGGGGTCGTAGAGGTGGCATAGGCCAGCGCTATGTTGTGCGCTCGGGGCACTTTCAGGTGCTTCAATAATATTGCATACTTGTGGCGTTCATCAGCGACATCCACCATCATTGTCTCTAAGCACATCCGGAGCTCCGTGTACTGTGCTCGATTCTCATGGGTGAAGTCTGGAAACGTCGGTGTGCCAATGTATGACGCCATGGATGGCTGGCACATCGGTGAGCGTTGGAAGAGAGGCCTCCTGGGCGAGTCTCTTCTTACGCCTCTCGGTGGGCTGGTACTGGCAGGGTACCATGGCCCGCTGGTCCAGGTGCTATTCCTCGGGACTGGTCGTGCGTCATGCTCACCCGTGAGTCGAGTCGGGGGTCTGTAGCGCAGAGCCGCGGGGGTATAGCCTGGGCTGTACTGGACCTCCTGGTCCTGTGGAGTAATGTGCTGCTGTCGGGCTTGACTCTCCTCTTCTCCCTCTTCTTCTTCTGCCAGGTCATCTAGATCCTGTAGTCGTTTATTTAGCCTCTCCGCCGTGTCCGCCGTTCCTTCCTTGTAGCTGGGTCTCACTTGGACCGGTCGGGGAAGGAGTTCGGAGGGGGGTGTAGACTCTCTCTGGTGGTCGAGTTCAAGGTCGCCTAATCGGTTAGGGGAGGGTGCCCTTGACGTGTGTCTTGACGAGGCTCTGGAACCCCTTGTGGAGGGAGGGGGTGTTGCCCTGGTGATCAGCTGCTCCATTAGCTGCGCTTGTAGTCTGTCGCGCTCGGCTTGTAGTCTGTCGCGCTCGCCCTGTAGTCTGTCGCGCTCGGCTTCGCGCTGGATGAGAGCGATGTCGCGCTCTGCTTCTCTTTGGGCACCGTCAGCGGCACGCTGGGTGTCGGACCGGTCTCTTGCCATATTCTCTTCCGTCTGAAGGCGTCTCATCTCCAGGCGTATGTGCTCTTCTTCGCTCCGTTGCTGTGTTTGGAGTCGATCGCGTTCACCCTGAAGTCGATCGCGTTCACCCTGGAGTCGATCGCGTTCGGTAGAGGCTGTCAGGCTGACGAGGAATGCCTGTGACAGCATCCTCTCCGCCTCGCTGGGGGAAGACGCTTGTAGAGGTGAGCCGCTCCTGGCTGTACTCGTTGGGGAGTCCTGGAGCTCTATCTCCTCGGCGCTCTCCTCATCTTGTTCCGTGCAGAGTTCCACCTCTGGAGGGTTGTCTTCCTCCCGGAGCTCTGGGGGGACTACTTCTTCGGTATTGGCGGGGGGTAAAGTCGTGTCAGTTCCCTCCTGGTCCCCACCGTGAGCTTGGTCAGTTACATTAGAACCCACTAGGGCCTCTGTGGTCGGGTTATCCTGGTTGATAGGGTTGGACATAATTTTACTTTCTACTTTTACTGCGTTTACTGTTTGTAGAAGGCTAGGTAGTTTACTGACAGCGTAATCCTCTAAGTACTGAGGTGGCTGTCGTCTACATTGCGGGCGTTCTACTTTAGGAGGACCGTTTCGTGGAGTGTTCATCATAGGCCATTTCAATATTAATACCACTATATTAATATTACACTGATTACCATCCGGCTCGAAGGACCAATTGTAACTGAGGGGTACAATTCCCTGACTGTATTGATAAGTATGGTATCATTAAACCACTACCGCTTTATGTACTTTAATTACTGGCCATACAGTACACGATATCTAAGTATGATGAACACTTTCCCACATATGAAATCAGGTCCACACAAAGGTAATAGTCAAATATTTAATATATAGCAAAAGGTACATATAATAATTACTTATTACATTTATGATTTGAATTGAATGCTCTTGTAAGACAAATGAGTACTCATATGCAAATCAACACTGAATGTCCAATCTCTGGTTACACAGGAAGCAAGTATACAACCTGGCTCTTAGGGGATTATAGCGATGGTCACTTAATGATTATAGCTGGATAATATACTGAAGGGGTCCCGCCGGTTGTAAGCCAGTAGGGGGGGTAGGAGAGCCGTCGGCTGTATCCCGTCTGGTCAACGATTTCCAGGGAGAATTCAGGTACAGAAAACAGTGCCCGTGGAACCTTGATCCACAGATGAATACACTTGGGCTCCCTTGTAGACGATAGCTGTAGCTGTCGCTGTCGGTCCACAACGAAGAAGAAGCGAGGCGACCTCAGTCTGGTCTGAGCGCCGTCTCACCTTGGCTCCTCTCGGGGTAAATCCAACACTCACCGGTGTTGGCGATTATCCGCTCCACAAATCAAAGCACCAAAGCAAATAGATATTCCATGCCGTATAGGGCTCAGCAGTCGTCGGGGTAGGTAATCCAATGTGCAGGTCCACTCGTCCTCGCCCAGAACTCCTCGGATGAAAGCACCACGCGTGGTCTGCCCAGCCTGGTTAAGACTCTAGATAACGCGAGGAAACGATGGGGGTGCTGCTCACTTTAGAACTCTAACCGAACGATGCACCATACATAATAGACTATTATTACTTAATAGAAATACGGTGCCAAACTCTGGCAATTCAGCTATTAATTCGCACGAGGTCTCACTGCTATTCTAAGGCCAAACAGGCCGTACTACACCGCACGCGGTATCGTGGGGTGAGGCTTCACGTCTTGTTACTTAGTTGGGTAGAAGGGTAAAGGACTAAGAGGAATTCTACATTTCTTGCGCCATATTTATATGCACAGTGGACAAGTAGTGCCGCTCTGCTTTCGGTAGCCGTATTCCTGCGCGGAGCTGAGGCTAGTAAAGGCATGTCTCGTCGGTACCTTTGAACTTGAACGCCAGGGGCTTGTCCCTGGCGCCTGGTCCTTTTGTCCAATAAGAGAATGAACTATTATGGGCTGTAGTAGAATAAAGGGATATTCAGTGTATATGTACAAGGAATATACAAGGGATATCAAACGATATACAAATACTATTAAATATATATCCATAAATAAATATATATATTCGGTTTAATCTGATCCTTCACAACAGTTAAGGTTAGAGTTTGTCTTAGAGCATGGCGATAGAACGCCAGGTAGTTTGCAGTCTGTTCGACGCGGAAAAATGGACAAAGAAATGTACTTGTGTTGTGCTAACAAGCTAACACTTGGCTAACAAGCTATATGGCGGATG
Organism: Notolepis coatsorum; assembly: GCF_963971535.1. Lineage (NCBI taxonomy): Eukaryota > Metazoa > Chordata > Actinopteri > Aulopiformes > Paralepididae > Notolepis > Notolepis coatsorum. Next base: position 82,486,711 of record NC_140168.1, read on the forward strand.
CAGTCTGGAGACAGTTGACAGTGGTCTGGAATACATCAACAGTGGATTATACACGTTTATCAAGCTCTCCTGCCCTGGACGTTTCAACTAAACAGTGAGTCTCTCTCTCTCTCTCTCTCTCTCTCTCTCTCTCTCTCTCTCGCTCTCTCCCTCTCACTATACACAGCTGTCTCCGCGAAATGCGGCTACGGAAAAAAGTATTGACTGTGCTTGCTGAGACGATAATTAATAGGCTAGCGATTCAAAACGCGCTGCTGTGTTGTGAACTATAACATTAATTTAGCTGCTGCTGATGCATAATGAATGAATGGTGAGTTGTTTAAAATGACAACATACATGTGTTAATTATTTGATTTGATTGATCCGAGAGACAGAGAGAGATTGCTCCAGAGCATCTCAGAGCATTACATTTTCAACTCGACCTATTAACGTGAACTGCGACCCACAAGGCACCAGCGCCAGCGGCCGCCACTGGTTCCTACCGGATGACGTGGGGGTGTGCTGGCTTATTCCCGTTGCATGGTGTCCTGTTTCCAATTTCTAAGGTTTCAAATCCATAGCGCTTGCGACGATCGAAAACCGTCTGGGCTGCATGCCTTACATTCCAGTGTCATGTTTTTTACTAGCGCACCAGTCCATTGATAAAGTGAGTTCACACACTAGGGTGCTGTAATCACCGGTTCAAAATGGGCTGGACCAGACACGCCTCCACGTTGTTGAAGCAACACACATCCAAGTCATAACAAATAAAAGATGTTATCAATCAAGTTCATTTCAAATCGTTTTCCAAACAATATTGCTTCATATTTTTAACTAAATAAATAAATAAATATTAAGGACTGAATCTGGCTCCAACACACACACACACACACACACACACACACACACACACACACACACACACACACACACACACACACACACACACACACACACGCACGTGCACACACACACACACACACACACACACACACACACACACACACACACACACACACAGACACACACACACACACACACACACACACACACACACACACACACACACACACATACACACACACACACACACACACACACACAATAACACATTGAAAGGATTTGTATGTATATTTCCTCTAAACATTGACTGTGTGACTTCCCGTTGTAAAGACACAGATCAAACTTAAGGGACATTATTTAGGGTTATGCTGCCACCTAGAGGCAAGGCTGGTGTAGCCACATTAAAACCTCATTTTGGAAGTCTTGTCTGAGATAAGGAGGGTAAATGGAGGAGACTACAATCATATTGCATCATACCCTTTGAAAAGTTTTACGCAGTTCAAATCTGTCCAGTGCAATCTGAGCTTGTGCCGTACCCCCTTCTACCACTGGGGACATACTTGTGACTTACTGGTGACTTACTGGTGACTTACTGGTGATTTACTGCCTTACTGGTGACTTACTGAATACAGCACTTCCACAACATGACTAATAACACACCAAATAGAAATAGGGAGGGGGACAAAGAGGCCTGCGGCTGGGTGACCAGAGGGGTCGTTGATAATGCCAGAGGCACAGGAAAGCAGCCTGGCACCATAGATCTCTTCTAGAGCTGGCAGGCTAACCCCGATTGTCTTGCGTGCGAGACGCACAATTCTGTTCAGAGATTTCTTCTCCTGGTCTGTAATGTTACCAAACCATATAGTACAGGAGGAAGTAAGAACGCTCTCAATTAGGGGTGGACGGTATAAACGGTATACGGTATAAACGGTATGAATTTGCTCTACGGTATGGATTTTGACTATACCGTGTAACCGGTAGGGCAGCTCTAAAATAGCAATGACGTCATGTAACCACAGCGCGACTATTTCACTCGCATTTGCCCCTAAAAATAGATAGAATTAGTCATAGATAATAGATATGTGCGAACTGGAAAAAGTTATTTAGGAGGCTTCGCGCAGTGGGCGTGCCAGCCCCTACCGCACGCATGTAAACACGGGTCTAGTAGTCTAGTGGGACGGGACACGGGAGCTGTCGGGAGGACGGCAGCGTCTCCCTGAGCTAACGTTAGCTTAGCTACCGTTACAAAATGACCCAGTCAACTATTCACTTTTAGTTTAATACATGATGAGGCATTGTCTAACCGAACGGTATCTAGTCGGCCAGCTACCGATAGCTCCTGACATCAACAAACGCTCCACAAAGTCTAGCAGAGACGTGTATGCTACCTGTTAGCTCACGTTAGCGCAAGTTAGTTCACCGTTCAAAACGAAATGTCCCATTGAACTAAATAATTCACTGAGGCGTTGTATTAACGTTATATATCCGGCTAGCAGTAGCTACAGATGGCTCCTGATATCAATGTCTTATAACACTGATTCGATGCGTATTCGAGCTGAGGGCTTGCTGAGCACAGTTAAGTAACGTTATATTAATAGGGTCCAGGTGCAGCGCCGGAGAATCCTGGCCGTAGCTCTGCTCGAGGCTACTCTAGTATAGGTGCAGGTGCAGTTCCGGAGAATCCTGGCCGTAGCTGGAGGCTACTAGAGTACACACAGACAGTGGAGCTTGTTGCGTGGTGGCGATGTCTCGCAGATAATACAAGTACAAGTCTAATTATATAATATATATATTTTATAAAAAAAAATAATAATTATATAAAATTAAATAATTTTTTTTTTATCAAAAACGATGATACCGTGATATATACCGTTACCGTCTATGCTTCAAATTATACCGTGATATACATTTTAGACCATACCGTCCACCCCTACTCTCAATCACACAGCGATAGAAGTTGTGTAGAATCACCCTGTTATTAGTGAACTCTTTCAGTTTCCTAAGAAAGAAAATATGTTGCTGAGACTTTTTAACAATGGTTCTGGTATTGGAGTGCCAGCTCAGGTCATTTGAAATAGTGACCCCAAGAAATTTAAAACTGCTCACCATCTCCACCTCTGAGCCATTTATGGTAATGGGGAGATGGGATGCGTCTATGCCTTCTACAACGCTGTTCGGCTTCCGGGTTCCTCTGATTGGCCACTAAGCCCACGTGACCCTACGCTGGCACGCCCCCCTTATGGCTGAGAGTCACACACAGCTAGTGGCAGGCAGAGAGCCTTGCTACTACTAGCCGAGTGATGAATGAAAATGTATCTGTTTCACCTAACAACACTATTGCTCCGTGATCATAGCCATCCATCTCTAAAGCTAACCACTATTTGTAAAAGCCACAACCACGTTACCATATGTAATAATGTAAATCATTGTGTCGTTGTACATATTGTGTATAGACCGTTAGAAGCTAACGTAGCTTAGCTTGGTAGCTATTGTTGTGCTAACGCCATACCCCGACACCCAGCTTGTTAGCCAGCATGAATTCCCAATTTAAAATGGTTCTCTCCTCCTTGTATACCCTTGTCCTCACAAGTATTCTGCCAGGGAACTTATGGACATGACAATAGTAGTAGTTATAAGGTGTTTGATCATTGTGTTGTTGTACATATTGTGTAATACACCGTTAGAAGCTAACGATAGCTATGAGCTAACTAACGCTACAAGCTCAAACACCCTACAACCACCACTATTGTCGCGTCCACAAGCTCCACTGGCAGAACACCCGCGAGGACAAAGGCACACAAAGAGGAGAGAACCACCCCAAATCGGGCACTCATGCCGGCCAACAAGCGACCTGCGTCTATGCCTTCTACATCGGGCATTCATGCTGGCTAACAAGCTGGGTGTCGGGGTATGGCGTTAGCACAACAATAGCTACCAAGCTAAGCTACGTTAGCTTCTAACGGTGTATGCACAAAATGTACAACGACACAATGATTTACATTATTACATAATGGTAACGTGGTTGTGGCTTTTACAAATAGTGGTTAGCTTTAGAGATGGATGGCTATGATCACGGAGCAATAGTGTTGTTAGGTGAAACAGATACATTTTCATTCATCACTCGGCTAGTAGTAGCAAGGCTCTCTGCCTGCCACTAGCTGTGTGTGACTCTCAGCCATAAGGGGGGCGTGCTAGCGTAGGGTCACGTGGGCTTAGTGGCCAATCAGAGGAACCCGGAAACCGAACAGCGTTGTAGAAGGCATAGACGCAGATGGCATACCTTGCTACGTCTAAAATCGATGACTAGCTCCTTCGTTTTGGAAGCATTCAGGGTGAGGTTATTGGTCTCACTCCATCTAACTAGGTTCTGCACCTCTGATCTGTAAAATGACTCATCATTTGAGTTTATACGCCCAATGGCCGTGGTATCATCAGCGTACTTTACTATCAGATTGTTATCATAGGAAGCAGCACAGTCATGAGTGCAGAGAGAGAACAGTAAAGGGCTGAGAATGGAGCCTTGTGGCGAACCAGTACTTAAAACAATTTCATCAGACATGTTGTTTCCAATCCTGACTCTTTGAGGTCTCAAAATTAAAAAGCTAAGAATCCATTCACAGACAGCGTCACATAGACCCAGACAACTCATTTTACGCGCGGTTCGTTGCAAACAGTGGCGACGCTAGCTCACCGGCTAACAACGTCACTGACGCACCGGTCGTCGTGGAGGGGGGGGGGGGCATCCGCGCGGGGGGGGGGGGAACACAGTGTGAGAAGAGCATTTATGCAGGTGAACACCAGAAAAGCAGCTGGCCCAGATGGGATAACAGGACGGATACTTAAGTCCTGTGCTAACCAGATAGCCCCAGTGTTCACCACCATATTTAATCTATCCCTGGCTGAGTCCGTGGTCCCTGCCTGCTTCAAGGTGTCCACTATAATCCCGATACCAAAAAAATCCTTCCCAGCAGGTCTTAATGACTACAGACCGGTGGCACTCACCTCTGTGGTCATGAATTGTTTTGAGAGGCTGGTTAAGGATTACATTTGTGCCTCCCTCCCCAGTGATATGGACCCTTTGCAATTTGCATACAGGTCAAACAGGTCCACTGACGATGCGGTCTCTCAGGTACTACACAACACACACTCTCACCTAGACAGCCAGAAGGGGGGCTATGTGAGACTGTTGTTCATTGACTATAGCTCAGCGTTCAACACCATAGTCCCCACCAGACTGGTGGACAAGCTGATTGTGCAGGGTCTGAGCTCCGCTCTGAGCGCCTGGATACTGGACTTTCTGAGTGAAAGGCCTCAGGCGGTCAGGGTGACAACGACGAGAAGGCCTACCGGGAGGAGGTTGATGCACTGGCACGCTGGTGTCAGGACAACAGCCTGCTCCTGAACATTGGTAAAACCAAGGAGCTGATCGTAGACTCAGTCGTAAAGAAGGCGAAGCAGCGCCTCTACCACCCAGTGGCGTCGCGTGGGTAAAATAACAGGGGAAGCCAAAAAAAAATTATAAAAAAAATAATTATTAAATATTTTTATTAATATTTTTTTTTTTTTTTTTTTTAAGTCAAGGAGTCACCATGTACACTACAGTATGGCTCGGCGGCCAGTCAAACTTTCTTTTTATTTATTTAACAGATTGCAGAATGGGTACAATACAGTACGGCTCAATACACACAATTGTATAAGGGATGCAGACCAGAGAAAGACGTTTGTCTTGTTTACATCAGGGTCATTAATACTGCTGGAGCATTGGTTCATTTTTGGTCAGATTTTTCCTTGCACGATTTTGCGCGCCGCGTGGGAGCAAATTCGAGACACATATTCGGTTGCAAAAAGGTGTCCCACGGTCTCCTCTATGGCCGTGAATATTTGCACGCGGATCGGAATCACGGCGCGCCCGTGGGACACTTTTCCGTTTCGGCGAGTTTATTCCACGCTTTCGGTTTTCCTTTTCTAAGCATTTTCGGGGCTACATGTGAATGAGTAAAAGTTGCGGGACGCCCAGATGTTTCCACGATAGAAAGCTTGCGTGGATCCCATAATAGGCTCACTTAATACAGCATTTTTAAAATCACGCGACATTTTCAGGGTCGCGAGCCGACCTTTTCCCCTCGTTTTCGATGATGGAAGTGATTTAGGAAAAGCTTCGGCACGCCGAGAGGTACCCGTGGATTTAATCTTGCGAGGATCGGGGCAATATTCGGCCCGTGGGAGCAGTCACGGGTTAATACAATGTTCAGAGTGCAGAGGGGAGGTGTGCAGAGGGGAGGCCACACTCAGGATTCTTCTCACAGCCCTGTTTTAAACTTTTAGGGTGTGGCAGTCAGCTCGAATCTGATTGGCTAGGATCGGATTTGGACTCTAGATACATGAATCACATGGTTGAGGCTGGAGAAAGAGACCTACCCCCTGCCTCCTCTCTATAGCTGCAGTGAGCACAGTGAGTCTGACAGTGTGTTAGAGGGAGTGAGAAGGAGAAGAGGGAGACATTTAAAAAATACAAAAAAATAATATATATAACACAGATGCACAGATGAAATAGAATGTAAACTATATTAATTTTTTTTTATATATATATATTTTTTTTTCATATTTCATATTTGATATTAATTCATATTTTAATAGGGAGGCATGGCTTCCATAAGGATTCGCCACTGCTACCACCTGAGACAGTTAAAGAAGTTCAGAGTATCTGGGAAGATACTCCAGTCCTTCTAATCCGGAGCTGTAGAGAGCATCTTGACTGGAAACATCACTGCCTGGTATGGAAACAGCAAGGCACAGGACAAGAAGGCCCTACAGAGAGTGGTGCGCTCAGCTGAGCATACTACAGGTATTGCACTACCACCCCTGCAGGTCTTATATAACAAGAGGTGCAAATCCAGAGCCTGCAGAATAATGAAAGACCCTCACCACCCCAACAACAGCCTGTTCAAGCAGCTGCGGTCAGGCAAACGCCTGCGCACACCAGCAACTAGGACAGAGAGACTTCGGCTCAGCTTCTTCCCCCAGGTCATCAGAGTCTTGAACACTGAACTCTCCACACACAAGCACACATGAGCACACACACAACACACATACTGTATACGCTCACACACTAACAGTCACTTTAGCATGAACACACACACACACACATGCTGCACACGCTCACACTCAACGGTCACTTTACACAATGAAAAGGTCACAAAAAAAAAAAAAAAAAGAGAACGGGAGTGGTTCTTGTTTTTCTTTTTGGTCCACTTTTTCTCCTCTTTTTTCTATTTTTCTCCCATCCTAATTTCGCTGTGCCAATTCTCCCCTCCCCTGTCTTGAACGTTGCTCGCATATGCCCCCCACTGGCCGGTTGTAGGGAGGATAGAAGCCTTGCATCACGTGTCCCCTCCGCCTGTAGCTGTTCCGCAACCGTTCCTATTTCCGGGGTAGGCCTGATTGGCCCCGACAGGCACGTGACCCGCCGCGGCCACGCCCCGCGGCAGCCCCAGGACGCGACGCGGCAACGAGGCTGCTGTGGTTCACCTCACCGCCGATTTCCGCCTTCAACGCCGCCCGCAGCATTAGGAAGGAGTTCGCGGCGCCTTTCACATCGCAGTCATCTCTAATAATATTAATCACTGTTCAATGTACTAATATACAATACGACTCACTTTTCCCATTTCAATGACAGAGCCGCTGTTTAATAATATTGTCACAGCGGAGCTCCGTCGCGGCAGCATTATGTAGCAGTAATCCCCCCTTTTTTACCATCGACAAACTAGCTCAATTGGTAACGCTGCTTGGCTGTGGATCCTATCGTCCGTTTGTGACAAGTTCGATTCCCTTAAGTTTTTATTTTTTAATTTTTTAACGTGCATTGCACTATAGCGTATTGTATATTGTATATTGTATGGTACAATTTACAGTAAGGTGTATGCATTGCAGTGCAAAATACAATACGCTATAGTGCAATGCACGTTAAAAAAAAAAAAAAAAAACATAAGGGAATCGAACTTGTCACAAACGGACCATAGGATCCACAGCCAAGCAGCGTTACCAATTGAGCTAGTTTGTCGATGTTAAAAAAGGGGGGATTACTGCTACATAATGCTGCCGCGACCGAGCTCCGCCGCCACAATATTATTAAACAGCGGCTCTGTCATTGAAGTGGGAAAAGTGAGCCGTATTGTATATTAGTACATTGAACAGTAATTAATATTATTAGAGATGACTGATGATATTATTATGACTGATGACTGCGATGTGAAAGGCGCCGCGAACTCCTTCCTAATGCTGCGGGCGGCGTTGAAGGCGGAAAGCGGCGGTGAGGTGAACCACAGCAGCCTCGTTGCCGCGTCGCATCCTGGGGCTGCCGCGGGGGTCACGTGCCTGTCGGGGCCAATCAGGCCTACCCCGGAAATAGGAACGGTTGCGGAACAGCTACAGGCGTCCCCTCCGATACACGAGGCAGGCTGTCACATCTTTTCACCTGCCAGCACGGACTCTCATTGGCGAGGTGTAACGTGTGGGAGGCTCACACTACCCCCGCCATTTCCTGTCTCTGCTGTGCAGGCGTCCCCCAACTGACCTGTAGGAGTCACTGTCCACAACGTCCAGATTACCACCCATCGACTTCCACCCGCTAACTCTGCCAATTGAGTCAGTAGGACGACCGGAGGCAACACTGACAGCCGGATTCGAACCCGGTGTCTCTTGCGTTGGTGACGAGCGCAATGTCCGCTGCGCCACCCAGCCGCCTGGGAGTGGTTCTTGTATAGTAAATAGATGGATATAGCAAGATAGCATAAGGATATATAGTATAACTGTAGATTGTATAGTATAGTATTGTATAGTAGTGTACATAAGACCCAGTCGCAGGACCTTAGCATGTCTTTTACCATGCTTTTTGTAAACTTTATGTACATTATACATGTTATGTCTTATTCTTATTACTTGTATTATTGCACATATGTCTTATTCTTATTAATTGTATTATTGCACAATCGCTGCGGGCATGACCACCCGCATTTCACTGTATGCTTGTATGCCGTGACAAATAAAACTCTTGACTTGACTTGACTGAAGTATGTGGATCAGATTAGATGGGATAAGCGTATTAAAAGCAGAGCTATAATCGATGAAAAGCATTCTAACATAGGAGTTTTTCTTATCTAAGTGTTCATACACAGGATTAAGAGCTAAGGAAATAGCATCATCTACTGGTCTATTTTCTTTTCTTGTAGGCAAACTGCCAGGGATCAAGACAGGTAGGAATCGGACCTTTTATATAATTCAGCACTAGCCACTCTAAACATTTCATTAAAACTGAGGTTAGAGCAATAGGTCTGTAATCATTAATACAAGTCACAGGTGATTTCATAGGAACCGGAATGATAGTAGATTCCTTGAAGCTCCTTGGAACAAGGCGGCGCTCCAGTGACATATTGAAAAGGTCTGATATTAGTAATGTCGTTGGCTGCCTTGCTCGAGTATCCATAGTGTACATAATTTATAAAATGTCCTATAATAGTAATAATAGCTTGAGTTATCTCTTAACACTTTGAGAGCCCACCACGACATAACACGTGTTATCAGCCCGCCCCCTGAATGCCCACCACGACAATTAGCGTGTTATTTTTTTTATTAGCGATCTGAATTCATATTTCATCAACTGAGTCTCTCGTTGGGAAACCAGCCCCATCAGGAGCTCAGATGTGAAAAAAGCACCCCCTATCGTCTCCAAGATGGTAATGCACCCTTTTGGAATGGACTCAATGAAAATGGATGAGAAAAGAAAAATTCGAAATCCACATTTTACTTGTCAGGCATGTAACCCGAGCCAATTGCAGTCATTCTGGTCCCTCAGAACAGCGTGGAATATGTGTTTCGAGCACCCAGCGTTGGATCAATAAAAGCGATAGATTTTTGGAATGGTGATCAGGAATTGGAATGATCTTTTTGGAGAACATCTGATCTGAGGTAAGGAATCTATTTTACAAGTCTTGGGATAATCAGAGTTGTATTCGCTGAGCTCTCAGCGTTCTCCCTATGTGTGTGTGTGTGTGTGTGTGTGTGTGTGTGTGTGTGTGTGTGTGTGTGTGTGTGTGTGTGTGTGTGTGTGTGTGTGTGTGTGTGTGTGTGTGTGTGTGTGTGTGTGTGTGTGTGTGTGTGTGATGTTGAGGAAATGAGGTAATCGATTTTCAGCTCGAGGCCCCAGCGTGCATACGTACACATATACTATCGATAATCTAGCGTTTATTTGAAAACTATTCATAAATAGGCCGAAAAATTACAACGTTTTTGTGTATTCTAGAATATTCCAGTACAGGGCGTTTATTATGGAATCTTTTTATTTTCCTTGAAAACGAGGGATTTTCAAAATGCTATAAAACGGAAATGAACCGATAAAAAAACAATCTGCTTCAACAATGTTGACTGGAAAATGAGTCATTGATAAGCGACGGGCAGATTAGACACATAGCCATAATTTAAAACATAGATTAGGCGTTATTAACGCTAACATTGAAGTGGATGATGGGCATTCAAGCACTAAATCGTGCTGGCACTGAAAGTGTTAATTGTTATAATAATAATAATAATAATAATTTGTATAGATATTTTCCAATTGCTCAAATCTAGCTATAGCTATTGTAACAACCTCAATTTAATGTGCCAGGGGTAAGGCTAAGAGAATCATCAAGGACTCCAGCCACCCGAACAACTGCCTCTTTGAACTGCTGCGGTCAGGCAAGCGATGCCGGAGTCTTAAGGCGAGCACAGAAAGACTCAGAAGAAGCTTCTATCCCCAGGCCATCAGGCTGCTCAACGAACAATAAACACTATGCAACAACCATCAAATGCACACAGCACACACACCCACACGCACACACTCACTTTAAACAAACAACACACTGCAGCACCCACTCTCCACACTTTAGATCACCTAAACACACTTTATATTTATTGGTAAAGGATTTGCACTACAACTCGTACACCTTACTGTAAATTGTACCTAAATTGTACCTCATCCCATTTCTGCTTTGCACTATATAGTATTGTATATTAGTACATTGCATAGTATATTGTATATTGTATGGTAACTCAGTTACTTCTATTCTGCATCGAACATTGTACGTCTATACTGAACACTGTGACCTCTATTTTTACTTCTATTTTACATGCTATACTATTTTATTTCATACTTATCTTGTCTAGCACAGTCTCTGGAGCGTAACAGTAAGAAGCATTTTGTATAAAAGTATTCTGTACTTCTGTATGACAACTATTAAAGAAACTTGAACTTGAACTTGAATGGTATTGCAATTATTGGAAGAACTAGAGTAACTAAATGTGAATATTACCTAAAGTTGTATTCAATGCATGGTAAGCATATTTAAAATCTGTTTGTTAACCCCGAGCCCTGCTGCTTACCTCCCTCTCCTTCAACTGGGAGCTGGCCTGAGGGAAGGGGACAAGGGGTACTTGTAAGCTGCATCTGTGCATTAGAGCAGATGTGATTAGCATGTAACATTATACAGGTTAGGTTAGCTAGCCATAGCAAAAGGGCATAGCTGCTGGATACAAATTCACTGGGCTCATCTACACTCATCTAATTTTTGATAGCAACAGGTAGCTAACATCAGCCACAAAATGTTGGCCAAGCTGTTATGGGCTTCAAAACAAGTTCTGTGAATAAATACCTTTCTTGTGAAAATACTTGGTGACTAGCTGTCAACCTCTTTTATTATTTTCCTCTTGCAATGCTGACGTTTTTTCTTTCGTTTTTGAGCTCCTGATTCATGAGCTGTAGAGGACATTTTCCTGTCAGTCTGACTGTTCAAGCTGCAAGCTGCGCGCTGCTGTGTATGGACTGAACCATGCAATGAAAGAAGGGAGGGGTGCTCATTCTGTCAAAAAGAGTAACAAGCACCTGTTTGTTTCTTTTGCGACGTTTTTCTTTAATACAGGCAATTATACTTTTGAGTCAACTACATTAACTTACTTTAGGATAATAATAAAACCATATTAATAAAAATATAATAATAGTGTTCTCTGGGCCCCCCCCCCCCACCCCAGTGCTGGGCCCTTGGAATCATCCTAACCCCCCCCCCCCAGCTACGCCCCTGCACATACATACTAGTAAATACATGCTAAATACAATAAATATCCAATAAGTGCAAACATAATACAGTTTGTACAATCAATTAAAGGGGACCTATTGTGAAAATGGCATTTTCCTGTCTTTTGCACCGTTTTTAAAGAGCGAGGGGTGTCCCAACACTGAGAAAATGTTAAATATGTATGTGAATTGTGCCTGTTCTGCAGTTCAGCTGTGATAATAACCTTGAAATGACAAATGAATGGAAGCCGATACAGACCCGCTAGCCTAGTTGTTGACCAAAACAACCTACTTGTGGTGCGTATCCACTTCCATTCAATTGTGCTAAGCTAGGCTAGCTGCTCCCTACTGCTTCCAGTCATTGTGCTAAGCTAGGCTAGCTTGAAGCCGGATAGCTTTCTACTGAACGCAATGAGAGATACAGAGGAAATCTGTATCCATCTTCTTGTCTGACTTTGGAGAAAGCGTGACCCCCCCCCCCCCCAAAGTAAAATATTGATTGTTTACATTGTTGTTTACATGTATCCCCTCCCTACTTCCCAGTTCCCCATGTGGAATGCACCTGATTGGATAAATGACATGCTGGTGCTCTAGTGCGACATCTAGTGGCTGAATGTTAATAACAGCACCTTTAAGTCGCTTTTCACCCCCTTATAAAATGTACAGTGCAGCCTGATAGCTAGAACAGTTGTGTGATTCACTTCCCCACCTTCCAGTCACTTCTCACTTAACACCAAAACAATAATAAATAAAAAAAAAAAAAAAAAAAAGGAGAAGAAAAAAAAAACTCCAGAGATTCCAAGAGTAGAGTTTTTATGTACACTCATGTTTCTACACGAGTCATGTAGTGAACTCTTTTTTAAGCACCATTATTTACGAGAAGATGACTAATTCGGTGGTTAATAAAAACAACCGGAATCACGTAATCATGACTCCACCTGAGAAGGCTTAAAAAGTTTGGCATGGGACATTTTGAACCTCTCTTGGTCCATTATGGGCAAATGTGCACATGCCGTGACGCGGGGATTCCCTGATCTGCATGCGTCAGCCCCAGTCTCCTCCGTAGACCAGACTCATTTAACAAGGCTAACGTTTTCTTCCTCAGACGTGGTGGAGTGATACTGATTTGTGAAAAGGAATTTTAATCATAACTGTGGATATACGCTCATTATACCATGGCTATGAACCAATCATATTGCTTGATTCGAGCTACACAGTTTATAAGGACAATTTTAAAACATGTTTGCAAACCTCCCTACCTCAATGATTAACTGTTTTACATTTAAAACAGGATGACAAACCTCCATACCTCAGTATCTAACTGTTTTTCATTTAAAACATGATCACTAACCTCCCTACCTGAGTATGTAACTGTTTTTAATTTAAAACATGATCACTAACCTCCCTACCTCAGTGTGTAACTGTTTTTAATTTAAAACATGATCACAAAACTCCCTACCTTAATGTTTACCTGTTTTAAATTTAAAACATTATCACCAACCTCCATACCTCAGTATGTAACTGTTTTTAATTTAAAACATGATCACTAACCTCCCTACCTCAGTATGTAACTGTTTTTTATTTGATATATTTGTTCTCTCCTCTTTCCGGTGTGTGTGAGTATTTTTGGTCCTATTTACACAAATGTGTTTTCATGTATTCTGATCTGTTTGTAGTTGTAATCTCGACAACATTGCAAATGAGGGTAAAACCTCAATGTCCTTTTCAATAATAAATAAAGGTTTCAATCAATCATTGTGGATGGTGGCACTCTTTTAATTAAGCCTTTGAATAGTTCACTATATGTATACTTCATGGACAAAAATAAAGGAATCAAACAAATCAATTCAGGCTATGTATAAATACTATAAAATGTTACTTCTGTCTCTTTCCAATGTTGGGAATACATCTTTTGACATCTGGCTACCCCGGTCCTACAAATCTCCCTTCTAGAACAAAGCTTGGATAGTTCTTATGGAAGCAGGACGCTAGGCTAACATGCAGCCAGATATCTTTCTACTGAATGCACAGAGAGGAAACTGGTATCTATCTTCTTGTCTCTCTCTGGAGAAGACGGTAAGCTAATTTCCCAAAATGTTGGCGTGTTTGGCAGAGATGGTGGGCACCGTAGTGCTGCCTGACATTATGGACGGTTATGTTAAAGGCACACGGCAACATTATGGGAACTGCGCTGACCGTCTTCTCCGAGATAGAGATCAATTTCCTAGCTTTCTACTGAACGCACAGAGAGGACAGTGGTCTCTATCTTCTCGTCTGACTGGTGGAAGAAAACCTCGTAACTCCAAAGACCCAACTTTTCAGGAGATGAAAAAAACTAACACAGATTTGGCGGCGAATAGAGTTACAAGGTTTAGACAGATGATCGGTTTAATGCTTTCCCATTGTTTAAACTTTGTAAAACCACACACACACATATGGATGATGAGTAGATTTATAATTATATAATAATTTTTTTTTAAATGGAGTTACAAGGTTTTCTTCCGCCAGTGACGCTGTGTTAAACATCTAAAATGATAGGGGCAGGGCCGCCTGGGAGAAATGCGAGGCCCTGTGCGATATTTAAACGCGAGCCCCCCCCCCCTATTTTTTTTTTTTTTTCATACAGTCAACATATTCTTAAATAATAGCGCTGCCCGAGGCTGGGCATGATACAGTCAACATATACGTAGCAAGAGAGAGAGCGAGAGAGAGCTCCCGTTCTACAGTCAATATACAGTGTTATCGCTGCACAGACCCGGCAATGCCCCTGACCCTTCACCAGAGCAAGGCCAGAGAGAGAGAGAGAGAGAGAGAGAGAGAGAGAGAGAGAGAGAGAGAGACACATTGGAAAGAAACAACCCAAAACCAGAGCAAATTGAAATGCTATTTGGCCCTAAACAGAGTACACAGTGGCAGAATACCTGAGCACTGTGACTGAAGATCCTTGACTAGGTACAGACTCAGCGAGCACAGCCTAGCCATCGAGAAAGGCCGCCATAGGCAGACTGTGTGTGTTAGAAAGAGAGAGAGAGAGAGAGAGCATGTGTGTTTGTGTGTTAGAGAGAGAGAGCATGTCTGTGTTAGAGAGAGAGCATGTATGAGAGAGATAAGCAAAGATGAGCCCCTAAAGGATATTCAACTTTTAATGGAAGAACAAAACAGAAGGAAAAGATAACTTCACAAAGGCAACATGAATATACATAGATCCAAAAGGACAAAGATCAACACTTAAATCCAAAGAGAAGAGGGTCTATACCAGAGAAAACAAAGTAGCAAGGAGCCAATGGCCGACATCAGCTAAATAGGCTAACTGCAAATAGAGTAGCCAGGTACTGACACCAGGCCACACACAGCTTTGGCCAACGCTACCCAAGCTACACAAACGACCAAGACAATTCAC
Source organism: Notolepis coatsorum (assembly GCF_963971535.1). Taxonomy (NCBI): domain Eukaryota; kingdom Metazoa; phylum Chordata; class Actinopteri; order Aulopiformes; family Paralepididae; genus Notolepis; species Notolepis coatsorum. The sequence goes on from NC_140168.1 coordinate 82,502,037, forward strand.
ACACAGCACATGTCGTATCTCCAAATGTTGTGAAGTAACATAATGTTTTGCCTGGAAAAAAACATTGTTATTAACAAAACATTCGGGAGGGGAAGGAAGGAAGAGTGGGGTAATGTCCAATGGACATCTTACCTGCACCAAGGAACGCAGGGCGAAAGGCCGCAACACAGGTCTCCACGTTGACGAAAGGCCTCTCGCTGGCGGGACAAAAAGAAGCTATGGCCGGAGCCTTGTCATGGTGCAGGCCCGACTACATCTTCTGTCAAAGATGATGTTGTAGTCAGAGTGCCAGGGCCTGCTATTCTCACGGCTAATGTCAATGGTCGTAGCACAAGCTAACAGCTAACTATAGGCTAACTGATAGCATCAAGCTAACGTTCCCAGCCGAGCGAAAACGAGCAGCTAACGTCGTAGCTAAACAGCTAACTGGCTAACAGTTAGCTCAACCCGGCTATCGCTAACCACTAGCTAACGCAGAAGCAAGCTATGCGGCTACCACTGAAAAACTGTACAACGTGAGAAAAGCAATACAGGCCAACACTTCAGACAGCCGCTGTGTTTTCCTCTTCTCATACGAAGAGAGAAGGGAAAAAGAAGGCAATACACATCCCACTACAGGTGCTGACACCAGGCCACACACCGTTAGCTACTACCTAGCCGGCCCGTTTGGCTCCCGAGAGAGAGAGAGAGAGAGAGAGAGAGAGATATCCACGGCGGGAATAGAATAGAGTGCATTAAAAACTCACCAAACGTCCAAGAGGATGGAGACAACCGCGTGGAGTTGACGAAGTTCATCTGCCGAACGACCGTCCTCTTCATCTTGGCATAACAATGCTGCACGCGCTCTCTCTAGGTTAGCTAACGCTAGTTAGCCTTTAGCTAAGCTAGCTACTAGCCGACATCATCATGGCTATCCCGATGTTAGCACTCAATATTATAACGTAGCTAAAGCTAACTAGCTGTCCCTGCTTTTAGCCGGGATGGCTAGCCTGACTGAAACTATCTAACATGCAACAACTTTCATCTTCAGTCCATCTGCCGAATGACCGCCCTCTTCGTTTTGGCTGGCATAACTAAGCATAACCTCCAAAGCTGCACGCGCGAAATAGTCAAACGCAGCTGACGCAAGCCGGCGTACACATGATGTAACCCCTCCCTTAGTTGAAACCAATAGTATGTGCAGAGCTCCAATAGTGAGTATGTCTGCAGAGCCGCAGAGCCAGGAACATTCTACAAACGTGTCTAATGTGAAATATATAAGCATATAAGCAAAACTAGATTTTAGGTCTGTGATGAAAAAGGGCCTCGCGGGAAGGGGGGCCTCGCAAAAAAAAAAAAAAAATAATAATAAAATAAAAAAAATAATAAATAAAAAAAAAATATATATATATATATATATATTTTTTTTTGTGCGAGGCCCCCCTTCCCGCGAGGCCCTGTGCGACCGCACTGCTCGCACACCCCCTGAGGCGGCCCTGGATAGGGGGACAACATATTGATGTTTACTGTAGGCATGGGAACGTGACAGGTCATAGAATTCCCTCCAGACCGCTGAGTGTGACTGTGTCTGTGACTGTGTCACCGTAAACAATGGGCAGTAATGGCACCTCACAGTCTAGTATTCTGCAGTACAAACAACCCAGTCATATGACCCAATTTGGCAAACATCACAAGGAGTGACCTTATGTGTAAAGCTTCAACTATATACAGTTTTCACTTATGTAACGTCAGAGGTGACCTGTTATCATCCTGTTTCACTGTGACATTATGTAAACCGAGGGCAAATTAACTGTTGCTCGACAGGGGGTGTAACCGTCCCTGGCTTTTGTTGAAAACTATGAAATTATTTCTGTGATTTACCTAATTTTATATTATACAATATCTTTTTAATTTCAACATGAAATGTCATATGTGGAGTGTGGACCTTACCTTTTAAATGACCAAACAGTCATTGTAAAAAACAACAACATTAATTTACCCTCCTCCGTGAGACATTCTATTGGCATGGCAACAGTTAAGAGCCAATAGAGACGGTTCACGGAATGTTTATATTGCCTATTTTTCCTCCACGTTGGAACAACCAGCGGTTGCTATGTGGAAGATAACGGTTGCTATGTATTGATTATACAAAATGTATCTACAATTTATTTTATAAATTGGGCGTTTTATTATTGGATCTTATAACCTAACTAACCTACACTGTAGCACTCAACACTTTGATGAACATTGTTAGTCAGCTGATAGAGTTGTGCCCTTCCTGATGACTTGTCGTACAGAACTTGTAAGTCGCTTTGGATAAAAGCGTCAGCTAAATGACTAAATGTAAATGTAAATAAACAGAGTTGCAGCGGAACAGTAATATCATGTTTTTCCAATGTTTTACTTACTCTACCACTGCTTAGGCATTTTCTTTCAAAAGTGGTTACCAATGGTTACAGGCAGCCATGTTGGAAGAAAGGGAACTACACAAACATTCACCACAAGGCTTCTATTGAAGAGGTGAGATGTAAACAGATGGCCTATGTGTTGGATGTACTTGTATAGTTCTATTTGTGTATGTTGGTGAAAAACACACAATCGTAGTTAATATCTGTCAATAACAACTCATGAAGCATCCATTCAAGCTTGCTTTTACTTTAGGAACTCATGTTGTGAATGTAATGCATAATACATTTGTTGTTTATCCGTTCTGTATTTTGTATAGAACAAATGACAAATGATGATGATACAGGCAATGCCGCAGGATGTATGCAGTGAACACTGCACGCAAGTTTAGTATGTGTACAGATGGAGTGAAAGTGTCTCTGTTTAGAGCATATTGTACACCACTTTATACTGCACACTTGTGGTCAAGCTACAAAAAAGCAAGTTTGCGGTGACTTCAAGTAGCTTATAATGATTGACTGATTGATCGATTGAAAACTTTAGTAACAGATTGTAGAATGGGTACAATACAGTACAGCTCAATACACACAATTGTTAAGGGGATGCAGACCAGAGAAAGACTTTCGTCTTGTTTACATCAGGGTCCCCCATTTTCAAATTAATTCTCATGATGCCATGAGAATACCGTCCTAGATGGTGTAGTGCAAGTGAAATGTGCGTGGCTGCACATGTCAATACCTTGCAAGCTGTCCAAGAAATCTCATGTATAAATGTATTTGTTGGCTAAATGACTCTGGAAATTAGATCATTCTGGTTTTAACGGACATTAGGTTCAGTGCCACACGTTACCACTCATATATGTGGAGACATTGGCACAGCTGTCTATTTGTGGGACATTGATGTGTATTTTAAGGGATGTTATTTTTGCCTGTTGTGTGTAATTTTATATAGGTTGTGTATGTTTAAATTTTTTCATCTGGACCATGAGTCCGTATTAAAGTTTGAATTGAAATTGAAATGAAAGCTGTGTTTTATTAGTTTTTCTGTAGGAATTCCGAATTTCAGACATACCTGGAATGCAGCATTTCATCTCCAAGCTGATTGCAATCAGCTGATTAGAACAGAGTTTGTCTAGAGTTTAAAGAACAGCCAGGATACGCTTGTAACATCTTTCAAACGAGGTCTGATTCAGTTGTTCGGCTACAAGCAGATGCTAATTTGTTTAGGCTGGGGTTTGGCCTAAGCTGAAGAATGGCTTTTGGAGTTGGCATGGGGTAATGTTGTTTGTATAGAGAAAACATTTGTTTCCTTTGTTCCTTATCACACGACCGTCGGTAACCTTCTGTCATGTGGCAGTGATTAACCGGCTGTCGTGTGGCAGTGAAAGGGTTAACCTTCCGTGTATTCTATCTATTGCTGCGGTGAAAGGGTTAAACGTTCGGTAGTGCGGCCGTTAAAGGGTTAAGCCAACATTGATTTCATGCTTTGTTCTGTTCCGTACTTGATATATATTTCTGTGTATTTCTTTTTCAGAGTGTTTTTGCTGTCACTGATTGCTTTTGGGCAACATGCAAATGGTGAGTATGTACAGTAGACTGCACTTTTACACAATGTCCTTTCCAGGTATGTCTACGACAAGATAACTCGGACGCTTATGAGAGCGATGCACTGCTCTGTTGTAAATGTTGTTTATTTTTATTGAATGAATGCTTTCAAAAATTATTTGCTACTACAAAATTGGGAGATGGACTGTATATAAAGAGGAAGACACTGATAAAGCATAATATAACATGCAATATAAGGGGTGGTCGTTGAGGGGGATCTCTCAAGAGCAATATAATAACATGCATATTATGTAACATTCTTATCTATTTAACTTATTATATTATAAACATTGTCCAATAAAAGAATATAATAGTAAACAAACTCCCAGACAGACAGCCCATGGATCACAAGGGGATTACAGAATGCATGTTAAAAAAAAAAAACACTATATAGAGAATTTATAAAACATGGAACTAAAGAGGCAGAAAATAAATGTAAGAAATATTAAAATAAGTTAACTAATATTATGAGAAGATGTAAAATTTAGATAACAACAAATATAATATTAACTCATTCAGCGCTAGGGGTTGTTTACCTTCTGGGTAGAAGGCCAGCACTCTGTTAAATGGGGAGAGAGCCAAACTTGCGAGTGCTTAAAATATATGAAATAGTATAGCTATGGATCTAATAACACTGTTTGTCAGTGAGTTGCTTCTGGTCAACATGCAAAAAAACAGATTGTTTTTTCATCCGTACATTTCCGTTTTATACCGTTTTGAATAGGAGTATAGTTTGGGTGATTCTTAGTAATCCCAGGAAAAGACGCGATAATAGCCCTTTAGTGGAATCCAGTTATCATGTTGTAATTTTTCGCCTGATTATCGAATCTTCCTGAAATCAATGCTGGATTATCGTTATTATCCGGCTTGTAGGGGGGCGCTCCACCTCCCCCCCCCCCCCCCCCCCCCCCCCCCCCCCCCACGGTACACACACACACAGACGGCTTCGATTGCGGGAGAAAAAAATATCAGATTAATGCAAGATTAGATATATAGTGTCCTTACCTTGTCTCTGATGTAATGCAAAAAAAATTATCCATTTAACTGACCGCCATTCCAAGTACTGGTCGCGGAGGTCCGTCCCACGTTGTCCAGCAATGAATGAGGGGGGGGGCTAGTTGATCCATCGTTGTAAACGCTCGTCATGCCGGAGTATTTAAACCCTGCCCGCACGGCTCAGCTCGGCCCAGAAAACTAACTATATTTTAAATGGAGTGCAATAGCGGCCGAAGGCGTTAAGAGGGCGGTATTGACCGTCTGCAAGCTCAGACACATTCAGAACAGTATGCACAGCCTGCCCTGATGATTTATGAATGGCAATAGCGAATAAAAGAAATTACGATTAAAACCCGACTTTTCTCGTGATTGGCGCTCAAGCGATTGCGAGTTAACCCGACTTTTCTCGTCAATGGTGCCCAATGAGTTAAAGGTGTTTGGAATATATTAAATGGTATTATTAGGAATGGCTCGAGACAAGTAGGCTATCCTCAGTATTTTATTAAAAATGATCAAACTATTAGCAATATGGATGAACATGTAAATTGAGTTATGTTTTGCTTGTTTATTTATATTTTAATTTCTTGATCAATGATTTGTTTTGATTTTATATTTGTATTTATTTACATCAAAACTATTTTATCTCTTTTTTACTGCCTATTTTTAAACTGAATGTAACAGAGAGGCCTATTGGGATGTTGGATCCTAATGTGATTACCTTACCTTGCTACCTCTTTAACTTTCTTATGCTCTCTTATGCCTGTGTTTTTTTTACTGCTGTGAAGCACTTTGAACTGCAATTTCTATATGAAAAGTGCTACTGTATACAAATAAAGTTTTATTATTTTCATCCCCACAGCACTCAGCTACAGAACAGAAGCCTCTGGAGTTAATTCTTCCAAAAAGCCAGTGTCAAGTGTTCCTAACTCCAAGTCTTACAGAGGTGCTCACAGCCACAACCTTTTAGCTTTGAACAGTTATCGACCATCAAGCTCTGCATTTTCCGAAAGGTCCCTCGACAATCGTGGCCCCAGCTATACGCCGAGTTCCTCCAGTAATTACAACACTGTTGTTGGCCGTTACAGCTCTCCGAAACGAGGGATCAGCTCCTATTCCAACTCGGAGTCACTTTCTACCACTAACCGGGAAAGTGCCTACAGCCAAGGTTCTAGTTACAAGCCAGTCGACCTGAGCCGTCAACAACCCAGCCAGACCCTACAGCAGTCTGAGTACCAGCTGATATCTGGAGCCAATTATGCTGTCCCTCAGAGCAAAGTTGGCATGTGGAATATTGCCTCTGCTCAAGGAGGAAGTGTTTCTGGGTTTAGTAGTGTGCAAAAGGTAATTTCGCAGCCTAGCTACCCTGCCAAGTCACACACGCCTAGTTACCAGCCAAAACCTGAAGTGCCGCAACCTAGCTACCAGAAGCCACTGCAGCAGCCCAGTTTTAATATGCACGTTCCCCAGAAGGTTAGCTATCAGCCCAAGCAGCCTACCCACCAGTCCCTGCGCTGGCCTGTGAAGCAGCCTTTGGTACAGCATCGAAGTCAGAGTAGCGCCTCTGGTAACTACAAGTCTGACAGTTTAGAACATCGTGGCACATCAAACGCTGGAACCGTCTCCCGTATCGACTCTGCCAATTCTGCTCAGCCAGGACTTTTATCTGACCAGGGAAGCGGCTATACCCAAGGAGGACGTTTCCGTTATAAGCCTGTCCAACTGGGCCGTCAACGACCCAGCCAGACCCCACAGCAGTCTAGTTACCAGCCACAGAAGTCTAGCTACAAACTGATGCCAGGAGCTAATTATGCCGTCCCTCAGAGCAAAGTTGGCATGTTGAATATTGGCTCTGCTCAGGGAAGAGTTGTGTTGGAGTCTAGTAGTGTGGAACCCATTTCATCAACTGGAGTTCAACAGCCTAGCTACCCTGCCGAGCCCCAGAAACCTGATTACCAGTCAAAGCCTGTGGTACAGCATCCTAGCTACCAGAAGCCACTGCAGCAGCCCAGTTTCAATAAGTGGGTTCCCCAGCAGCCTAGCAACCAAGCCAAGCCTACCCCACAGCTACAGCAGAAACCTAATCAGTTTTCACAGCCAGGTCTTTCAGCTAACCAGGGAGGACGTTTCAGTTATAATGTCCAACTGAGTCATCAACAACCCAGCCAGACCCCACAGCAGTCTAGTTACCAGCCACAAAAGTCTAGCTACAAACTGATGCCAGGAGCTAATTATGCCGTCCCTCAGAGCAAAGTTGGCATGTGGAATATTGGCTCTGCTCATGGAGGAGTTGTGTTGGAGTCTAGTAGTGTGGAACCCATTTCATCAACTGGAGTTCAACAGCCTAGCTACCCTGCTGAGCCCCAGAAACCTGATTACCAGCCAAAGCCTGTGGTACAGCATCCTAGCTACCAGAAGCCACTGCAGCAGCCCAGTTTCAATAAGTGGGTTCCCCAGCAGCCTAGCAACCAAGCCAAGCCTACCCCACAGCTACAGCAGAAACCTAATCAGTTTTCACAGCCAGGTCTTTCAGCTAACCAGGGAGGACGTTTCAGTTATAATGTCCAACTGAGTCATCAACAACCCAGCCAGACCCCACAGCAGTCTAGTTACCAGCCACAAAAGTCTAGCTACAAACTGATGCCAGGAGCTAATTATGCCGTCCCTCAGAGCAAAGTTGGCATGTGGAATATTGGCTCTGCTCATGGAGGAGTTGTGTTCGAGTCTAGTAGTGTGGAACCCCTTTCATCAACTAGAGTTCAACAGCCTAGCTACCCTGCCAAGCCCCAGAAACCCGATTACCAGCCAAAGCCTGAAGTGCAGCAACCCAGTTATAACAAGCAGGTTCCCCAGCAGCCTAGCAAACAGCCCAAGCAAACACTGCAACAAAAACCTACCTACCAGTCCCTGCAGCAGTCTGTGTACCAGCCTTTTGTACAGCAGCCTAGTCGGAGTAGTGCCTCCAGTTATAAGATTGTCAAACTGAGTCGTCAACAACCCAGCCAGACCCCACAGCAGTCTAGTTACCAGCCACAGAAGTCTAGCTACAAACTGATGCCAGGAGCTAATTATGCCATCCCTCAGAGCAAAGTTGGCATGTGGAATATTGGCTCTGCTCGGGGAAGAGTTGTGTTGGAGTCTAGTAGTGTGGAACCCATTTCATCAACTGGAGTTCAACAGCCTAGCTACCCTGCCGAGCCCCAGAAACCTGATTACCAGCCAAAGCCTGTGGTACAGCATCCTAGCTACCAGAAGCCACTGCAGCAGCCCAGTTTCAATAAGTGGGTTCCCCAGCAGCCTAGCAACCAACCCAAGCCCACCCCCCAGTTACAGCAGAAACCTCAGTTTTCCCAGCCAGGTTTTTCAGCTAACCAGGGCTACACCCAAGGAGGACATTTCCATTATAAGCCTGTCCAACTGGGCCGTCAACAACCCAGCCAGACCCCACAGCAATCTAATTACCAGCCACAAAAGTCTATCTACCAACTGATGCCTGGAGCTGATTATGCCGTTCCTCAGAGCAAAGTTGGCATGTGGAATATTGGCTCTGCTGGTGTGCAACCCAGTCCATCAACTGGAGTTCAACAGCATAGGTCTCAGCCCAAGAAGCCAGGTTCCATATCTGTTGGCGTCGCTACCGGAGGAGTTCAGCCCAAGCATCCAAGCTACCCCACCATGCCAGGTCCCCAACCCAAGCGGCTTGTCAGCTACCTCTTCAAGCAACCAACCCCGCCTCCAAAGAAGCAACTAAACCACCACTCCCAGCAACAGCCGTGGCACCAGCAAGGATCCAGCAGTTATGAGTCCTGACTCTCATTGGGCTTCATGGAATTGGCCTCAAACAACTTGGATACAAATGGGTATGTTTTTTATTTATGATTACAGTGATGGCCTCCCTCATTTGTAATGCTTATTGCCTGCTATTTTGTACAAGTTTGTCATGAATGCTAAAACATCCCCCTACAGGCATGGCGGGATTGCAGAACTTCCATCTTAAGCACTCTATCCATATACAGAGTGCTCAGAAGGGTAAGTTGTATATTGTTTTGGGAGACTTGAAGGGATGCAACCTTGGGTCCCGTTTGGGCAGTAATGTAGTCCTTCAACAATAAAAAAAAAATTGAGATGTAATGTTTGAAATTTAAATGGGCAAAAGAAGAAATTCTTGTGGTTGAACAATCGTGTCAAAGCTGAGTTCCTCACAACAGTGGCTAGAGTTTAGAGTGTATGCATGGTGGTGTAACTGGGCTCTACATGATTTAGTTAATAAAACAGCATGTCTATCTTATGCCTTCGCTTAAACCTTTCGATATACCATATCTAACATGCTTCTTCAACGATATTTGTAGAAAAAAATTGTTCTCATTTGAGAACACTCAAAGTAAAAGTTTATACAACCTTTTAAAAGGTTTTGCTGCAATACTTAAGTTAGTTATCCAATCCTGTCCTCTGAGTCAAAAAGAAGTCCCTATTTCTAGCTGAATGAAATCCCTGTAATAACTTGACTCCCATAAGCCGATGAGGGGACATTTACTGTAGGGTGGTTTATTGATTATTTAACATTTCTTCTTTCTTCAGATCCAGTCCTCCGTTCCATTCCTGGAATCATGCAGCTTCAACTAATTTGTCAAGCTTGACCCTTGTGCACTGGGTATTTATTTATCTTATTTTGGTGTTAACAAAACTCTGGGTTCGAATGGACCCGGTGTGTAACTCTGTACCAACCACCCCAAAAAACAAGGATTATTATCCAGTTTTGTACTTCATTACTAACTTATTAGCTCATCATAACCACTACCCATATCAAATATTATTTTATATTGCCCCAAGACACAATGTACATCTTTTTTCAATCGCAAATAGGATTATTTTCACTCATGCTGTTCCCCATATTGAAGAAAATGGGTAAATATGTATGCAATGCTGACTATAACAGGTACAGACTATATGAAGACACTTTATTAAGTAAACTGCTTTTTGGGGTTTAGAACTGTATTATGGAAATAAATCAAGGAACAAAACAACTCCACCTCCCTATCACTCTTCTTCCTCTCCCTATCACACTTCTTCCTCTCTATCACTATCTTCTCCCTATCACTGTTCCTCTCCACCTCCCTATCACACTCTTCCTCCTCTCCACCTCCCTACTCTCATCCTCTCCCTATCACCTGTTCCTCTCCCTCTCCACCTCCCTATCACACTGTTCATCTCCCTATCACTCTCTTCCTCCACTCCCTATCACTGTTCCTCCTCTCCCCCTCCACCTCACTCTCGCACTGTTCCTCTCACTCTCACACTGTTCCTCTCACTCTCCACCTCCATATCACACTTTCTTTCACTATCGCACTGTTCCTCTCACTCTCCACCTCCATATCACACTTTCTCTCACTTATCACACTTTCTCTCACTCTCACACTGTTCCTCTCACTCTCCACCTCCATATCACACTGTTCCTCTCACTCTCCACCTCCATATCACACTCGTCATCCTCTCCACCTCCATATCACTATGTTCCTCCTCTCTACCTCCACCTCTCTGTTCCTCTGCTTCCTCTCCACCTCTCTATCACTGTTCCACCGCTCCCTCTCCACCTCTCTATCACTCTGTTCCTCCGCTCTGAAATGGCTAAAATGATAAACATGAGTGTTTTTGTGTTTAAAGGAGTACTCCAACATTTTGGGAAATTAGCTTGTGCAACAAGCGGATTCATACCTTTTTCTTCTCTGTGCATGCAGTAGGAGTAGGAAGACGTTGGGAACTAGGCTAATGGAGCAATCTACTTCCAGTGACTGACGCTAAGCTAGGCTAACGGTGCGCTTCTTCCTACTCTTACTGCATGCACAGAAGAGAAAAGGTATGTATCTTCTTGTCTAACTCCAGGGTAGATGGCAAATAAGCAAATTTCCCAAAATGTTGGTGTTTTTGTTTAAATAGCCGCCATGAGCACATACTATAAGCCTTGTTCCGATAAAAAAACACTCTCAAAAAACACCTACGTGAGACTGCAATTCGAAACTGGCCCCTACAAATGTCCTAACCTAGTTGTACAGTAAATGACCAAGTAAGGCTTTGTCAATATTCCAATGTACAGTGTAAAATGTGTGTGTGTCCCCTTCCCAACCCCCCCCCCCCCCCCCCCCCACCTCCAATGTACAGCCCTCACCCAACCCACCCAACCCCACCCCACCCAACCAACCTCCTCCAATGTACAGTTTCTATGCCAAATGTATATACACTCCTTTTCTGGACACTTTTGTATCACAAACAGTACTGTATTTGCAAATCTGATATGTCATAAATGTATAGATGTAGCAGTACTGTCTATCTGTATGTCATGTATGTCATATATGTTATGATGAATTGAAAATGGGGGACCCTGATGTAAACAAGTCGAAAGTCTTTCTCTGGTCTGCATCCCCTTAACAATTGTATGTATTGAGCTGTACTGTACTGTACCCATTCTGCAATCTGTTAATAAACTTTTCAATCAATCAATCAATCAATGGCAATTATTGCATTTTACATTCTTGAAACGGGTCCGTTCGGACCCTAACACCACACAAGGTAAAGTGTCTTCATATATAATTGCTGGCCCCTCAGTTGTAATGCTACGCTAGCTTCATATGACAGCCACGCAAATTAATATAGAGTGAAATTAACTTAATTAAGATCCCCTGTGCAACGATACGTCATGTAATTCAATCTTATTTACTCAGAAGCAGAAGTATTATTATGAACATATGGTCATATGCAGGCCACTTATTTGTCAAACATTCACCCCAAAGTTGTTGTATAAAGAAAGAACTAGACTTTATGAAGTTGCGGGGTAACAGGTTTCCGTATGACTTTGTTAGGGATGCTCGATATTGGCTTTTTTACCTATACCGATATTGTCCAACTCTTAATTTCCGATACCGATATATGCAGGGTCCCCCCCCCCCCCCCCCAAAAAACTGAATAATTTCAGGTAATTAACATTACATATCTCTTGTTGTGGAATTAACACAACATTATGCATACTTTTGACTAAGTAAAATCAGAATTAGTTCTTACTTGCTTGCCTGGGTAAATAAAGGTTATAGAAATGTAAAAAAATTAAAATTTTGAAAACCGATATTTTTTTATTTTAATGCCAATATCGGACATTCCTACTTTTTGTTTTTTATTTCTATTCTCATGTTATTGTAAGTACTGATTGTTAAATATTTGTAATTGACAGACCATCTATTTCTATTGTTTAATTATTGTTTTTGAGTAAGTGGTAGGCACAATTCAATTTTCTTCTCTACCACACAAGGTAAAGTGTCTTCATATAGTCTGTGCCTGTTATAGTCAGATTGCATAAATATTTACCCATTTTCTTCAATATGGGGAACAGCATGAGTGAATATAATCCTATTCGGACCCAGAGTTTTTGTTAACACCAAAATAAGATAAATAAATATCCAGCGCACAAGGGTTAATTTTATGTGGTTTATTCTGTATGACGTTTTTAATAAACTTGTCGTATTTTGGCCAGTACTTCTGTCTACGTGTGTGAATGACCACTGGTCAGATGCGATGTAGGAATGCAGATGAATTGAGTCTCACACCGGTGAAATTTGAGTGGTATCAAGAATAGAGCTTTTATTGAAGGCGTCCTGGCAAAACGGTCGTCTCAACGCATTCTCTATGACAGTACACACTCGATTTGGATCCTCAAGTATTTAAAAAGTATTTGGTTACAAAGTTCTGGTCGTAGTCTAATGAAGGTTTCTTCTCTCGGCAGCAGCGCCTTCACCGATGATCAAGTCCAATTCCTGGATGGCATTTTTTTCTCTTTTCTGGTTCCATTTCGTCTGTTCGTCCCTTCTTCTGCCTGGGAGCGTGCCTTTAAACCTCTTAGGCATGCCCTGCTGCCAGCGTCATCATGATGAGAGACACAAAATACAACCAACCAGAGCAGCCGGTGGCCATCTTTGAAATGTGAGACAGAGAGGGTCTCTCTAATGCTACCGTTGTAACACAATTACTCGATTGAATAAAAAAGGACTTTTTGTATTATGTCATGTTTTGTTAAACATTTGTCTGTTTCCTCATAATAAACATACTAATGAAATCCCTGAAAAGCTTTGATTATCAGATAAGCATTTTGGATATTCCATTAATTTAAAAAGCTTTCTTTATTTTCAAACGACATGTAATTGTCAGTCATCAAACACTGAATGAGTAACGTTTTTGACCTTATGGTTTATCTAAGAATGTGATCCTATGGGATTTTACTTAATAATTCCAGTTAATATTTATAATATGAACCAATTTCTTACTATCCAGTTACACAGAATAATGAGCAGAACGTCCTTTTCATATTCCTAGGTTTGTTTATTGCCAATATTTTTGTCTAACGTGGTCTATACCTTATGGGCGGGGTCATTAGTTAACTCTGATAGTCTCCTCTGGTAAAATTTGGAGCCAGCCTTGTTGTCACAGTGACCTACAGCTGGTAAGAAGATTAGAATAGTCTACTTTGAACTGATTCATAAATTCCTCGACTCTGTGTAACTGATGCCTTTTCTGCAGTTGCAGGCTGTTCGCTAATCTTTGCCCCGGTCAATCCGCTCATGTGGTCACAGTTGACTGACTTGGTTCTTTTACGGTCCCTCTTATCACCAAGAACCATCCGTTAGTAGCCCTTAGGACGGAACTGTGTCCTGTCTGAACGACAGCTGCTAACCGACTCATACCACCTCATATCACCTTGGTGTTTTGTCCAACATCTGACTCAATATTTAACACTTTCAGTGCCAACAATGAGATTTCTCGTTAGTTCATGCCAACCGTTGAGTGCCAGCCGATGAGGGATCTCGTTTTTAATCGTGTTTTTAATTATTGATTTCCATAAATGTTTCATCAATCTAGCCTCACATTACCAGTGGGGATCTGTCTGAGCTCTAACGGGGAAAATACCGCCCCTATCGTCTCTCCGGATGGTAGTGCACCCCATTGGATTGAATGAAACTTGTCAGGCATGTAATCTGAGCCTACTGCAGTCACCACCCACCAGCAGAGAATGTGTTTCCAGTACCCAGCGTTCGATCTATAAACGTGATCGATATTTGGAATGGCGATCAGGAATTGGAATAATCTTTTTGGAGAACATCTGAGGTAAGTAATCTATTTTACCAGTCTTGGGATAATCGGAGCCATTTTCACCTATATATCAGTGTGTGCCATATGTGTGTGTCTGTGCGATCAGGAAATAAGAATCGATTTTTCAGCCTGCTTCTATAGCATGCATAAGTACACATACACTATCGACAATCTAGCGTTTATTTGAAAATGATTCATAAATAGGCTGAAAAATTACAATGTGTTTTGTGTATTCCAGTAAAGGGCGATTATCACAGAATCTTAATTTTTTTCTGAAACTTTCAAAAAACTAGCGTTTTTCAAAATGGTATAAAACGGAAATGAACCGATTAAAAAAAAAAAATCCGTTTCGACAATGTTGACTGCAAACAAGTCATTGATAAGCGACGGCCATATTAGACACATAGCCATAATTTAAGATATAGTTTATGCGTTCGCAAATATGAGAGCTCTGTCATTGAATAGAGCGGTGGCACGCAACAGGGTTCCTAGGCACCGCATGGCTGGCACGGAAAGTGTTAAGGAACACTTTAACAATAACCACACTTTCATTGTAACAAGCATCGGGGGAAATCTGATTTAATTCCAGGGAATTGTAATTTTTTGTTTATGCCTCATTGCAAAGACATGATTGCCCAAATTTTCCTGGAAGATTTCTCAAATGATGATCTAGTGCAGATTGGTATGTGGGTCTCTTGATTGCTCTGAGACACTTGGGTCTGAGATCCTAACATTTCTTTTTTATTGCTTACATACGTACTGAATGGGCTCAGGTCTTTCAATGTGTCCATGTCAAACAACGTCAATGGGGTTGAGTTCCTGTCTAGACAAACTGACTGATGCTCGGATGCAAATTTACTCCACAGTGCAACACAAAATAGATCACTAAGTAGATTTCAATGAGCATCAAGTTGGCTTCTCCAGACAGGAGCTTGACCCCATTGACTTTGCATTGGTTTGTGGCTAACTAGCAGTGTTGGGCAAGTTACTTTTAAAAAGTAACTAGTTACAGTTACTAGTTACTTCTTCCAAAAAGTAACTAAATTACTTACTCAGTTACAAATTATAAAAGTAACTAGTTACTTCAGAAAGTAACTATTGCGTTACTTTCAATATATATATTTTTTTACATAAACAACATACACAAATCTAAACTATTTTAATGTTGCTGTGGGACAAAGTGAGACTAGCCTCCAATCAAATGCCATGTATGTAGATATTATAATTACTATGTTTATATATTAGTGGATCATACAAATACAATAGATGTTTTGGAACTTTTGATATGTATTGCCCCTCAACAGGCCACAACTGGGCAACATTAAATTATGCTTGTTAAGCACTATACCAAAAATAAATAACAAATATATACTGATTGATTGAACATTTTAATTAACAGATTGCAGAATGGGTACAATACAGTACGGCTCAATACACACAATTGTTAAGGGGATGCAGATCAGAGAAAGACTTTCGTCTTGTTTACATCAGGGTCCCCCATTTTCAATTCATGACATACACAACATACAGATATAAGAATCTAATCGAATCATTCTAAACCAATCTAATCATGACATTTAAGACATGCATGACATACAGATATATATCTCTGCGCACCAGACTGTGCTATTAAACCAGGAAGTGCAGCACTATGTTGAGCCCATAGATATATATCTATGGTTGAGCCTGTCAGCAGTAGAGCCACTACTGCCCTGCGCTGCAACACAAGAGTGAACCACTGTCTCACGCTGACTGCTCGCTTATTATGTTGTTCCGTTGGATTCGTTTTAGATTATTTGTACACTACTGTACACAGACCCGCGGTCTCCGCTGACTGAATCGCTTGTGTTGTGGCTCAAGGCCTCTGCATGCTACAGCAAATTCAAAGCAACTTCGACACAACATCGACAAAGCAACGGTGTTGCAGACACTCTACCTTTATGCTTCTGCAAAATCAACGCGCAGCCTATGTAACATTGTACCCCGTATGTAGCTAGGTTCCCTAGATAGATGACGCTTCCCTTCTCAACCAACCCATTGATAAAAGCAGAAAAATAAGCATAATTTTTACTTCCGGGCGGGGGGTTTCAAAATAAAAGAGCGAGTCTAAAAGCACCGTAAATACGTTTATTTTTTACAATATCTAACGTTACACGAACCTAAACTAATCTAAAGTTAGTTTAGGTTCGTGTTAACGTTAGATAATGTACAAAATAAACGTATTTCCGGTGCTTTTAGTCGTCGCTCTTTTATTTTGAAATTCCCCGACCGGAAGTATTATAGTGTCTGTTGCTAGCAGCTTAACTTTTGTCAGCCGGTTCTTTGCTTTTTAACGTAACTTCATTAGTTTCCAATGGAGAGGAGAAAAAGACCGGCTCACATGCAGCTCAAACTACCTATTGGAATAAATTAATTGATTGATGTTTAACTTGTCCCTGTGTGTGTCCAGTCATTTCGACTAGCAAACGTTGTATTTAACGTTAAAGTTACCTCAGGATACCATTGTATTTAGTTGGTTAGATATGTAGCTAATGTGGATAGCATTTTGTATAGCACCAATGCTAGCTGGCTGGCTACAGCTTTATTTACTAAATTATGGAGGCTTTTTTATCGTCAAGGTAAGAGAGGATTTGTCATGATCAACTGAAGGCGTATGCTATGGAACAATATGTGCTTGGGTTTTCAGAAAAAGGCCAGCTATGTGACGCTAATTATTTAGCATCAACGCTGGCTGGCTACAACAATGGCGGATGGTATTCTCTGCGAGACCTATATTATTCTATGACAGCCCCGCCCCCATTCGCTAACCAACCAATCACTGCCACGCAATATCAACGCAACGGTTGTTTAGGTTAGATTTTGGAGACATGTACGCAGATTCCTCGCAACACAGTCTACAAGACCCTAAACAACAACCGCGCTGAAATCGCGCTGATGTTGTGTTGAAGTTGCTTTGAAGTTGCTGTAGCATGTAGAGGCCTTCAGACTCTCGATGCGTTAGACCCGCCCACCTCTACCTTTGATTGGCTTACCATGACATTTTACTCAGCCTCAGCCAATCGTCAGCATGTATGCTTGGCTCGCGCACTGCCCACTAAACAAGGAAGAACATATTATTGCCTCTCGGCGCAGAGATCTGTCTGATGAAAGAAACAGGTTCATTCATAGTAACGCGCCGCATTTTTTTGCAGTAACGCTAACGGCGTTATTACGATTGGAAGAGATTACTCGTTACTGAAAAAACTAATGCCGTTAGTAACGCCATTACTTATAGCGCCGTTATTCCCATCACTGCTAACTAGCATGAGGAACATCATGGTTTGTGCTGAGAATGAGGATCATTGGAAATGGGTCGGGTTACCAAATCTGTGATCCAAAAGGAGGACAGCGTGTCAATTTTGCGGGAATTGCAGGACAATTTCATATTGTATATGTAAACAAAAAGCATGTGATCTCATCTTGGCTTTTTGAACAAATCTTATGAAATTTAAACTTGATAATTCATTGCACACATTGACAATGTCGTCATGCAGTGACGCATGTGATGGGCGGCACACGCATGGAATTGTTTGGGTCTCCGATTAAATTTCATCTCTGCGCTTGACCCATCCTGTCGTCCTCCCCCCCCCCCCCTATGAGGTGACAGTGTTAACCACTACACCACAGTGCTGAAATTGTATACTATACGTTTTCATTCAGTAAGTGAGAGTTATTCTACCACAGTGCTCTGTGTGCACGCCATGAAATGGGGTTAGGGTTCCCAAAATCGGCGGCAGTGCAAAGAAGAAAACATCCTAATGTTCTTAATTGCCGCTCATGAAACGACGGTTTCCCTCTTTTCAAATTAGGGTCTCTTATAATAATACAGTTTGTTTGGACTTTGGTGATTTATCGGGATTTAAGATAAATTGGCCGAAGTCGGCTTTCCTTCCACTTAACACCCCTGCAAAAAAAGATACAACCCTCCCAGGACAGATACCGATGGTAAAACATTTCAGATGCTTGGGAGTGGAAATATTCCCTACCATAAGACAAACGGTGAAGCACAACTACACAAAAATCCAAAACAAAATCAAAGACGACCTTGATAGATGGGCAAAACTTAAAAACACAGTACAAGCACGGATATCAATAGTTAAGATGGATGTACTACCTAAAATCAACTTCTTCAGTTCAATGCTACCGTTACCCCCTCCAGAGGGTTACTGGAAAAGATTACACTCCTCCACATACAAATTTATTTGGAATAACAAACCACCACGTATAAAAAGATCCACCGCACAGAGAAATAAAGCAGATGGTGGCATGGCATTTCCAGATTTTTTCCTATATTTTAAGGCGTACACATTAAGTCCATTGACAACATGGTTTGACTCCCAAGCATTAGCATCCTGGAGAAAAATAGAAGAAAATATAGTAGCCCCACATAGACTGAAGGACATAGCATACACTAAACTACCAATCAAGCACTGTGAACGAAAATGTGGCCCCATAATTACTCATGCGATCCGGATATGGCGTGAATCACAAAAAAAAAATCCTAACCCACAAAAATGGCACAATCATACTCCCTTATTCAATAACAATGCACTCTTAATTGGTAAACGACCTATAAGATTCCCTATATGGGAAGAGCAAGGCATACACTCATTAGGGGATGTTTTTAACAAACAGGGTTTTTGTAGTGATAAAGAAATACGCAAAAAATGTAATCTCACCAAGTCCACATGGCTTTTTCACAAACAGTTAGAGCTATGTTTGAAGTCTCACGGTGTTCCATTAGACAGACCAATTGAACACCACAGATACCACAAATTCTTCTACGCAAGAGAGACATCGAGAGGTTTTGTTTCAGAATTTTATCATCAATTACTAACGTCCTCGTATGAAACCCTCCAACTTGACTCTGTCTGGAGGAGGGATATACCAGACCTGGAAAATGACTTTGATTGGCAAGGAGCCTGGGCAAATGTCCGACTTACATCAAGGAACCCGGATCATCAACAAATCAATCTTAACTATATTCACAGGACATACTTGACTCCTATAAGACTGTGCCGAATGGGGCTTAAACAAGATTCCAAATGCACCCAATGTACAAATGGGGACGAAGGGACATTTATGCACATGTATTGGGACTGCTCACCAGTTAAGGCATTCTGGAAAGATGTGACCCAACAAATATCAAAACTCGTATCTTGGAATATACCTGTACACCCCTCGGTATTACTATTGAATGATGTTTTTGAGTTTGCAGTGAATCCACAGCTAAAGAGATTGGTTTTATCGGGTATCACAGTAGCCAAAAAGCTGATCGCATCACGCTGGTTTCAACCGGAAAAAATGTGCCGTAAAGTTTGGTTTCTTACATATCTCGATGTAATTTACCATGAAATATCTACAGCAAGAATTCTGGGTCTCAATCAGGGGTGTAAAAAGTACCCAGAAATTATACTTAAGTGAAAGTATGGGTACCGTCTCAAAATCTGACTCAAGTAAAAGTCAAAGTATCTGGCTAAAAACACACTTGAGTAAAAGTCAAAAAGTCCTACTTTTAAATGTACTTAAGTACTCAAAAGTAAAAGTAAATATTTTTTTTGAAAGTGATAGACCAGGGGTATCAAACTCATTCCATCGTGGGCCAAGTTTTCATTTTAACTATACATTGCACCAGGTGAGTTAGTTGAAGAGGTGAGCCAATTAGTGAAATCATCAGCTGGTGTTTAGGCAAGGCTGGAATGAAACCAAGCATACACTCTGCCCACAATGGAATGTGTTCTGCGATAAATAATGCTGAAATGAAAGAACAGGACACTTTTTTTGCATTAAAATTATTTAATGCACTTCTCCATTGAAGGTAAACTAACATGGACGGCATTCATATCACATCATGAATAATATAACAATATTAAAAACAGAATGGTGTATCCTGATTAATATCACAATATTAACTACAGCATACTGGATTATCCTGAATAATATCACAATATTAAAGGCAGAATACTGGAGTACCCTGAATAATATCACAATATTAAAGACAGAATACTGGAGTACCCTGAATAATATCACAATATTAACCACAGCATAATGCGGATCTGACTGTCTATTCTTCTGATAACAGGTGTCAAAGATCCCCGCTTTCTAGTGTTGCACAAGGACCAATCAGCATGGGTATGGGTGGGTTCATTTTCCATTGATGGGGATTTGATTGGCTGTTTACCTGCGGTTGCAGGATTAATAACGTTAACGTTAGTTCGGCCAGATAAACAATTAAAATATACGAATTAAAATGGTTGGACCTGTGAAATTTGTACTTTGTAGGTCTGCATTTTAAATGTAAGGAGTAAAAAGTATGTTTTTTTTCTCTGAAATGTAATGGAGTAAAAGTACAAAGTATACAAACCTAATAATACTCGAGTAAAGTACAAATCCCCCAAAACAGTACTTAAGTATTGTAACCAAGTACAATTACTCAAGTACTTTACACCCCTGGTCTCAATGAATCCAAAATGTCAATGTGGTTAGAAGTGGTGGAGAGAATAAAAGCTAGCTTATAATGGTAGTGTCTGGTTAGGTGCGAGGGATAGTGGAGGTACTTCTCAAGGTGGGGTCCGGGAGGGGGGGGTTTGAGCTGAGCATATGTGTGTAGGTTTTTTTAGATAACAGGTATTAGGGGTATATCTTATATAAGACAACTAACTAAAATGTGATCTCATTGGATGTGCCCTGACAATTAATGCTTGTATATCTTATCGTGTGTTGTCATGTTTGTTTATATGTTTGTTTAAAAAATAATAAAAAAATAAAATACAAAAAATAATACAGTTTGTGTTCCATTATTCCTTTACATTTCATTATCTAAATACAGATTACATAAATACATAAAGCTCGGTCTTAATACAAAGTATTCTGCCTTCTAGTTTTTCATATCCATCCATTGGATATTTTACTAAAGTATATGATTGATTGATTGATTGATTGAAAACTTTATTAACAGATTGCAGAATGGGTACAATACAGTACAGCTCAATACACACAATTGTTAAGGGGATGCAGACCAGAGAAAGACTTTCATCTTGTTTACATCAGGGTCCCCCATTTTCAATTCATCAGGACATATATGACATACATGACATACAGATAGACAGTACTGCTACATCTATACATTTATGACATACCAGATTTGCAAATACAGTACCGTTTGTGATACAAAAAGAGTCCAGAAAAGGGATTATATACATTTGACGTAAAAACTGTACATTGGAGGAGGTTGGGTGGGGTTGTGTGGGGGGGGGGGGGGGGGGGGGGTTGGGTAGGGAGGGGTTGGGGGGGAAACACTGTACAACTGTACAAGCAAAACTGTACATTGGGATATTGACAACCATACTAGGTCATTTACATTGGCGGGGGTGGGGGGGGGGGAAACACTGTACAAACAAGCAAAACTGTACATTGGAATATTGACAAAACCATACTAGGTAAATTACTGTACATTGGAGGGGGTTGGGTTAGGACATTTACAGGGGCCAGTTTTGAATTGCAGTCTCCCGTAGGTGTTCCTTGAGAGTGGTTTTGAAAGTGGGTAGTGATCCACATTCCTTTACAGCTTTGGGTAGGGCGTTCCACATTGATGTGGCATAATTGCGAAACGTGTTTAGTCCCTTGTTTGAGCCGAATCTGGGTTTAACATGATTTGTGGAGCTCCCTCTGGTGTTGTGATCGTGGTATTCACTGACCTTTGGGAAGTATTTTGACATGTACATGGGTACCTTGGTCGTGTAGTGTATCTTGTAGACCAGGCCCATTACAAGTTGCTGTACTCTGTCGTCTACTCTAAGCCATCCTTACATCCTCATAGATGGGACAGTAAAACAAGAAATGTATGTTATTCTCAATTTCACCTACTCGTACACCAAGCAAAGTCTGTCCTCTGGGCCCAGGAGTTCAAAACATTGAATCCCTATTGATTGATTGATTGATTGAACATTTGAATTAATGGGTACAGTACAGCTCAATACACACAATTGTTAAGGGGATGCAGACCAGAGAAAGACTTTCGTCTTGTTTACATCAGGGTCCCCCATTTTCAATTCATAATGAGTTGAAATGAATGAATACAAATCTGATCCAATCAGATAGGGATTACAAGTTCTGAACTCCTGGGCCCTGGACATTAAATCCGCTGGTCTCTAGGGCTAGTGGTAAGGTCCATAATAATTAATGTCTGTCTATAAATACCTCCACTTATCTGTATTTCTTGTTGTTGAATATCACAGTATGTTCATTGTCTTTGTGCTTTACGGGTGTGTGGGGGTAACTTAATTTATATAGCACACATGGACCGCAGCCCAAAGTGCCCCACGGCAAATAGCACAAAATGAACATAACATTTTAATATAGTTGACAGAATAAAAGCAATGCATAAAGTGCAGACATAAGAATAGGTATAAAAGTAGTGCAACGTAGAACGTGCAGACATAAGTTCTCTGTGGGAACATCCAGAGGTCACAAGAGGTCGTCCAGACGTTTCATCTCCAGGCCTGCATTTTAATTTTGTCGGTCCATGTTCTCTTAACATGTCCATTACATGGTCCGAATACATTACATCATTACATCACATGCATCATATAATCTTAACGTAAGGTTATGTATATAACCTAGTTATATGAGTACTGGCTAAGCGTCCCGCTCTTAAAGCCTATCGAGATATACCTCATCTCATGTACCTATTGTACTCCATCAACGAAAAAAACACGTACACCTACACCTGCCGGGTCCCGCCCCTATGGAGGCGTAGCCTATAAGACAGTGGGCCTGGTCACCAAACACTCTTCCTCGCCAAAAATCCCGTTTCTAGTAAAAGATCCCTCACAAGGGAACTCAGAGCCGCTTAAGAGCGGGACGCTTAGCCAGTACTCATATAACTAGGTTATATACATAACCTTACGTTATATTATCGCACTTGGCCATCGCGTCCCGCTTTTAAAGCCTATCGAGATATGGGTTAGAGCGGATGCGAGGCCCGACAGATGCACCCCCTGAGGACCCGTAAGCCCACATCAAGGGGTTTGGGGAGCCCCGTCACCCCATCCTTCCTAATGAAGGGGGGGCGCAGTCAACTCCACCTGAGTGAGAGCAAGAGGGAACTAGAACCCCTTGAACACACAGCACAGGCGGAACCACGTGTGACCTACACACTGTGGCCCATACCCACACACTCCTGCTACCCTACCAAAGGACGGGAAGCAGGAAAGGCAACAGACCCCAGAACCGCCTGCGAGACAGAACCCCCGGTCATGTCCATGAGGTAAAACCTTACAAAGGGGCCCGGGGAGGACCATGAAGCTGCAGCACAGATGTCCTCCACCGAGGCCCCACCCAGGAGAGCGGCAGAGGCAGCCACCCCACGAGTGGAGTGCGCCCTGACGCCCCCAGGGGGATCCTGCCCAGCCAACGTGTAGCAGAGGGCAATGCTCTCGCACAACCAATGGGACAGGCGCTGTTTCGACAGTGCCTTACCGGCACGAGAACCACCGTGACAGACAAAAAGCTGATCGGTAACCCTGAGGTCCTGAGTACGGCTGAGGTAAATTCCCAAAGCACGGACCGGACATGACAGGTGAAGGCCCGCATCTAACTCACTAGTGTGAGGAGGAGGACGAAACGCCTGAACCACAATATCCCGGGAGCGGAAGGAACTCCGGATATTCTTAGGCATGAAAGCAGGATTAGGTCGCAGAGTGGCACCGCAATCGGCCCGAAAAGACAGGCACTCTGGACGTACCGAAAGAGCACAGAGCTCACTCACGCGTTTAGCGGAGGTGACAGCCAGCAGGAACGCGGTCTTGAAAGACAGCTGTCCCAACGGCGCCTGCTCAAGCCGCTCAAACGGGGCCAAGGACAACCGACCGAGGACCAATTGAAGATCCCAAGTCGGAGCCAAAGAGCGTTGCACCGGCTTAACGCATCGAGCGCCAAGCAGGAAACGCTTCACAAGAGGGTGGCTGAACAAGACATTCCCCTCAAACCCCTCATGATAGGAGGATATAGCCGCCGCATATACCCTCACCGTCGAAGCCGACAGTCTACCAAGGAGAGACTAGAGATAACGCAGGACAGCATCCAGGGGGCAGGAGACTGGGTCCCGGCCCCCCGCCTTACACCACTCTTGGAACATACGCCATCTGCCCGCGTAAATCGCGACAGTGGAGGGAGCATGTGCATTCCGGATGGTATCAACCACAGAAGGGTCCATCCTCTCCAGACTCACCCTCCCACCAGCCACACCAACAGTCGTTGGCCCAACATCGGGTACTGGAACAGTGACCCGTTGTGTTGTGAGAGGGCCGTCGCCGACCAAGGAATGACCCAAGGAGGAGCGACCAGAAGCTGGATCAAGACCGGGAACCACACTGCCGTGCCCCGGTCCGGCGCGACCAGGATCACCGTCCTGCGCTCCCTCCGTATCCGCTCCAACAGCTGACCCAACAGCTGTACAGGAGGAAAGGCGTACAGAAGACCGGGCGGCCATGGAAAGGTCGAGAAGGCATCCACCCCCAAGGGGGGATGATCTGCTCGACTGACCGAGAACCACAAGGGCACGCAAACAGATCTACCGAGGCCTCCCCGAACCGATCCCAGATCTGTCTGACTATGTCGGGGCGGAGTTCCCACTCGTCGTAACGAGGACCGCCCGAGACATCATATCCGCGCCCATATTCTCTGTACCAGGAATGTGGAGCGCCCTCAGACTGCGCAGCCTGCTAGATGCCCATAGCCAAAGTTCGACCGCCGCCCGGAGCAGGCGGATGGAACGAGTCCCACCCTGCCTGTTGATATACGCCGCTGCCGTCATACTGTCTGTCCTGACCAAAACATGCTCGCCTACCACCAGGTGGTCGAACCATTTGAGGACCAGGAGGACCGCCTTCAATTCCAACACATTGATGTGCGGGGTAGATGGGCCAGCATGAACCTCCGTCCAGCTGCCCCCCACTGCATGGGTCCGACACGTCCCTCCCCAACCCGTGAGAGAGGCGTCGGTGAAGACCGTGACGTGTGAGTGCCTGCTGCCCATGGGGACCCCAATGGTGAGGATACCCAGCCTCTTACAATGGGCGAGATCTCCCCATATCGACAAAGGAACCGTCAACCGTTTCCATTTGTCCCTCACCGGATCTATTCTCATAGAGAAAAACCACCTCTGTATCCTCCTCATGAAGAGGAGGCCAAGAGGAACCACCATGTGAGCAGATGCCATCATACCGAGCAGACGCATCACTTGCAGCGCCGTGACTGTCCCTCCCAGACGGAAACCCCCGAGCGCGCGAAGGATAGACACCCGGCGCTGCTCCGAGAGGGTTACAATCATGGGCCTCGACCTCAACGTCAAGCCCAAGTACTCCACCTGTTGACTGGGAAGAGGCGTACTCTTCTTCCAATTCACAGCAAAACCCAGCCTGGTGAGGAATTCCACCACCAGCCTGGTATGAGACCTGGCAACCTCCTCCGAACGACTGAGGAGTAGAATGTCGTCGAGATAGAATAGAACTCGTATCCCCCGACGACGTAAAGGCTCCAGCGCAGTCGCCACGCACTTGGTGAATGTGCGGGGAGCCAGAGAATAGCCGAACGGCAACCTCTGGTACTCGTACGCTACGCCCTGAAAAAGGAACCGTAGGAACTTCCTGTGAGGTGGGAAAATCGGGATGTGAAAATACGCATCCTTCAGGTCTATGGAGGTGAACCAGTGTCCCCTTCTGACAGCAAGCAGAAGGAGTTTGACGGTCAACATTATGAACGGTCTCGCTACAATCAACCGATTGAACGCGGACAGATCCAGTATAGGTCTGACCCCCCCTGTTTTCTTGGGTACCAGAAAATAACGGGAGTAGACGCCTGACATCGCGTCCTCTCTCGGAACCACGACGACGGCCTGCTTCGCCAACAGAGATTGGATCTCGTCGGCCAGGGCTGTCACTGCTTCTGACCCTGACAATAGGGTCGGCACCAAACCTGAGAACGGAGGGTGGAGTTGTGCGAACTGCAAAACAAGCCCCTCCCTCAACGTTCTCTCTATCCACCCCTCCAAACGGCATTCTTGTCGCCATATGTGAAAATAATCCCACAGCGCACCCGCCGTCAACTGACGCTGGGCCGCAAGGAACAGTAGATAGTTGGCCCGGTCCCTCCCGCTGTGCGACGCACCCAAGGGGGGACCCCAACAGAAAGGGCCGGTTTGATACGGGAGAAGCTGTCATCAAACTGGTTGACACACCCCCCCCCCCCTGAACACCCCTCTAGCGCATGCTGAGGAGTTGTTCCGCAGCTAGACACGCAAGGCATGAGGACCCCATGGGCTCCTACACGCCGAAGCCCTGCAGTGATATTGCTACCACCCAAATCACGCTCGCCTCTTCTTTGCAGACCACTGCCGCTCTCACGGGAGTGGGAGGCATCAGCGCGATACCCCGCCTGGCGAAGGCGAGGCCGGGGTAACCCTTGCTGTACATTCAACAGAAGAGGTCTCGAGTCCCCCTGCTGACCACCGTAGCTAGTGGCAGCTGTAACACCAGGCTCATCCATCACACAACGTGTGGTGCAGGAGCCACGCGACAGCACAACATTCTCACGGACAGACCCAGGCTCAGCCATCAACTGGGTGTCAGCCCCTGTTTCCATGAGAAGTGAAGAATGGGGCCGCATGCGCTTCAAAGAAGGTTTGCGGCCCGCAGCCAAAGGAGAACGATCAGAGCCCCGCTTCCGTGGGTAACAGAGAGAGGCTTGAACGGGGAGCGGGCTGCTCGCGGCAAAGTGACGACGGCTTGTTTTATCCAAGCTGAATTCACCCAAAATGGCCGATCCCTCGGCCGCCAAGGCTGTCGGCCTTGTGGAACCCTGTTGACTCTCCGCCCAGGGCACCACTGGCGGGGGAAACATGGCCGCCTGTCGAGGATCTCGCCACAGTTGTTGACGAGGCCGTGCTCCCACCTCTGGCTGCACAGCGTGAGGCGGTGTAGGACCCAGATCAACAACCGCCTGCGCCTCCACAGAACGACCAAAAAGACTTTCCGTGGAAAAAGGAGTCGTGAGGAGAGAAAACCTATCCTCTTCCCCAAGAGGAGAGTGCTCCAACCAAACATGCCTAACAACAAACGTTGATAACATCCTAATCCTCCCCGCAGTTATAGCTTGCGACTGAGTCAAGATCTCTATAACACCACAAACATGCAACATGTTTACAATGTCGGCTGGACCCATAGCCCTACTACCCGACGCCAATGTGGATAGGAAACTAGCCAGCTGAGCCATAACACTGGCCGCCGCTACAAACCATCCTGCAGCAGTATACCACTCATCCGTCCATACTGCCACCCTCCGAGCCGATTCGCTCTCAAGCATCGGCTGGGTGGGACATCGTTCATCCCCGCCGGGGCACAGGAACAAAGCTACCTGGCTACGTAGCCACGGTACACCCGGCCTGCACCCTGTTGTTAGCCCGTTTTACCCGTAAAAAAGGTAAATAGGACTCAGCGAAACCCCCCACATTAGCAACCGACTGACCTTCATCAATGAAGCGGGCAAGAGGAGGGAAAAGCGGCAATGTCCCGCGGCCGGGATTATTAGAACAACGACCCATTTCAGCGTCAACATTAGCATTAGCAGTAGTAGCATTAGTAGCATTAGCGTTAGCAGCGTGCTCCAGGATCGCCAGGAAAACGTCCACTGCAGTGGAACGTTCACCAAGCCACCCCGGCCCTGGCGCCAAAACATACTCCACAGCATTACCAATACAAACATTGATGCCTGATGACACAGGACCTACCTTTGTACAAGCCGGCTCGATAGCCAAACCTTGTACGCTGCCCCTTGGTCTGCTGCCGTCAGACGAGGAAACATCAACACAGGCCCGACGTGTCGCTGAAACATGCCTCGAAGATGCCAGGGGTAAGCAAACCTCCGGTAAGCTTTCAACATTACGCAATTTCTCTAATCTTTTCATAACAACTAGTTAACATAAGGTGCACTGCATCCGTTATGATGGAAATGAAAATAGAGGAAGAGTGTTTGGTGACCCACTGTCTTATAGGCTACGCCTCCATAGGGGCGGGACCCGGCAGGTGTAGGTGTACGTGTTTTTTCGTTGATGGAGTACAATAGGTAAATGAGATGAGGTATATCTCGATAGGCTTTAAGAGCGGGACGCGATGGCCAAGTACGATAATATAACTACCTACCTCAAACTATAATCTACCCATATAACTCTGTATGATAGCATGGACACTATACTGTATATATTTTTATATATCTATATTTTTACTGCATGTCTGAATCCTTCTATATATACCTGCATATAACTCTGGATGATATGTACAATAATGTTGTATATACTGTACATATATTTATTCTTACATATTATATCTGTCTGTACATACCTGCATATAATCCTTTTTACATATCTGTACAATATCCCATACCTACTCTACTAGTTACACTGCTGGCCAGTATGACTTACTACTAATTTATATATTTTATATCCAGTTTAATGACCTGTACATTGTATATTACTATTGCACTTTACTGTTACATTTGCACTCTGGTTGGATGCCAAACATCTTTTCATTGTACTGTACTTGTGCTGTATAACGACAATACATTTGAATCTAATCTAATCTAATTAGAAACTGGGTTTTTTGGTCCATATATTGCAGTTGTATTGCTACGCTACGCTACGCTAGCTTCATATGACAGCCACGCAAATTAATATAGAGTGAAATTAACTAAATTAAGATCCCCCGGGCAACGTTACGTCATGTAATTCAATCTTATTTACTCAGAAGCAGAAGTATTATTATGAACATATGGTAATATACAGGCCACTTATTTGTCAAACACTCACCCCAAAGTTGTTGAAATGTATAAAGAAAGAACTAGACTTTATGAAGTTGAGGGGTAACAGGTTTCCGTATGACTTTTTGTTTTTATTTCTTTTCTCATGTTATTGTAAGTACTGATTGTTAAATATTTGTAATTGACAGACCATCTATTTCTATTGTTTAATTATTGTTTTTGAGTAAGCGGTAGGCACACAATTTTCTTCTCCCTCCCCCTTTTCGCTCATGGAATGTGAAAATTGCTTTGATTATGAAATACTGTATACAAATAAAATGTTTATTAAATGGTCCAACTTGTCAAAAAACGGCAATGGAGAGTTTTTCTGCTTTTGTGGAAATAACACATTTAAAGTTTCAATCAAGAGTCCAGCTGTGTAATAAAGATGACTTCATTGTCAATGTTCAGGCAATTGAAATGTGTCTTTTGGCACGTCCCACCTACAATAGTTACACATAGCTCCTCACCCCCCACAGACATAATGCATTACCTCAGAGACATCCAAGCGCAGGGTTGCCTGCAGTGCAGCACCCCTGGAGCAGTTTGGGAGTTCAGTGCCTTGCTCAAGGTTACTTAGGCAGAGGCAGGCACCATAGATGTAGGCCTACTGTAATACCAGCCACCCTTCAATTCACAGCTGGAATAAATCCTCTTGTCAGTGCTGGGGATCAAACCAGCGACCTTCCACGGTTACTGGTTGGCCTCTTTACCTCCCTGCATGCTGGTTCTGACTGGCCCGCATGGTGGTTCTGACTGGCCCGCATGCTGGTTCTGACTGGCTTCATGCTGGTTCTGACTGGCTTCATGCTGGTTCTGACAGATCTGCATGCTGGTTCTGACAGATCTACTGTACATGCTGGTTCTGACAGATCTACATGCTGGTTCTGACTGGCCCGCATGCTGGTTCTGACTGGCCCGTGGGGAGGTCTAAGACAAACCACACCATTTTACGTATACAGTTAGAAAATGTATTGAAAGGATCTAAATTGGCTTTTTTCCAGGATAGAGCAATAGCCCCTCCAAATGTCTGTGGACACCCCTGAAGAGAAGAATCGTCCAGAAGTCTGTTGATACATTTCCAACAACTTTATTGAATAGACATAATTTACAGATTTATGTTATAATGTGTTATGTAGTGTTGTATTGTATTTACTGCTGTCAAGCGACTCAAGTTTTTTCTTTTTGTACTATAAGTAAAAGTATATTATATAATGTATTATACTAAATTATGTTATATCAAGTCAAATTTACTGTAATGGAAGACAACATTTTAATGTAAGGGGGTAGGGATCAATAAGCTTAGCTTCCCTCTACTCCTTTTTTGAACATGTCAACTAACTAACTACATTGCTCTCGACTTTTTGTTTATCATTTGTTTTTCATTATGATTGTTCTGTTTGACGGAGCTTGATATTGTGATTTGTTTGGAGGAATATGGAGAATACATGTTCAAAAATAAACGTTTTCATTCATTCATTAATGAGTTCCCCGGAACCACAAATAAGGGGTCCTACTAATCACCCCAAAGTACCAGAAAATACCCTAAAGTACCCCAAAATACCCCAAAATACCCCAAAATACCCCATAATACCCCAAAGTATACCCCAAAGTACCCCAAAGTATACCCCAAAATACCAGAAAAGACCCCAAAGTACCCCAAAATACCCCAAAGTACCCCAAAGTATACCCCAAAATACCCCAAAGTACCACAAAATACCCCAAAGTATACCCCAAAATACCCCAAAGTATACCCCAAAATACCCCAAAGTACCCTAAAATACCCCAAAATATACCCCAAAATACCCCAAAGTACCCCAAAATACCCCAAAGTATACCCCAAAATACCCCAAAGTACCAGAAAATACCCCAAAATACCCCAAAGTATACCCCAAAGTACTAGAAAATACCCCAAAATACCCCCAAAGTACCCTAAAATACCCCAAAATACCCCAAAATACCAGAATATACCCCAAAATACCCTAAAATACCCCAAAGTATACCCCAAAGTACCAGAAAATACCCCCAAAGTACCCCAAAATACCCTAAAATACCCCAAAGTGTACCCCAAAGTACCAGAAAAGACCAGAAAATACCCCAAAATACCCCAAAATACCCTAAAATACCCCAAAGTATACCCCAAAGTACTAGAAAATACCCCAAAGTACCCCAAAATACCCCAAAGTACCATAAATACCCCAAAATACTCCAAAATACTCCAAAATACCCCAAAGTACCCCATAGTATACCCCAAAATACCAGAAAATACCCCAAAGTACCCCAAAATACCACAAAGTACCCCAAAATACCCCAAAGTATACCCCAAAATACCCCCAAAGTACCCCAAAATACCCCAAAGTATACCCCAAAATACCCCAAAGTACCCCAAAATACCCCAAAGTACCCCAAAGTATACCCCAAAATACCCCACAGTACCCCAAAATACCCCAAAGTACCCCAACATATTCCAAAGTATACCCCAAAATACCCCAAAGTACCCCAACATATCCCAAAGTATACCCCAAAATACCCAAAAGTACCAGAAAATACCCCAAGATACCCCAAAATACCCCAAAGTATACCCCAAAGTACTAGAAAATACCCCAAAATACCCCCAAAGTACCCTAAAATACCCCAAAATACCCCAAAATACCAGAATATACCCCAAAATACCCTAAAATACCCCAAAGTATACCCCAAAGTACCAGAAAATACCCCCAAAGTACCCCAAAATACCCTAAAATACCCCAAAGTGTACCCCAAAGTACCAGAAAATACCAGAAAATACCCCAAAATACCCTAAAATACCCCAAAGTATACCCCAAAGTACTAGAAAATACCCCAAAGTACCCCAAAATACCCCAAAGTACCCTAAAATACCCCAAAGTACCCCATAGTATACCCCAAAATACCAGAAAATACCCCAAAGTACCCCAAAATACCACAAAGTACCCCAAAATACCCCAAAGTATACCCCAAAATACCCCCAAAGTACCCCAAAATACCCCAAAGTATACCCCAAAATACCCCAAAGTACCCCAAAGTACCCCAACGTATACCCCAAAATACCCCACAGTACCCCAAAATACCCCAACATATCCCAAAGTATACCCCAAAATACCCCAAAGTACCCCAACATATCCCAAAGTATACCCCAAAATACCCAAAAGTACCCCAAAATACCCCAAAGTATACCCCAAAATACTCCAAAGTACCACAAAATACCCCAAAGTATACCCCAAAATACCCCAAAGTATACCCCAAAATACCCTAAAATACCCCAAAATATACCCCAAAATACCCCAAAGTACCCCAAAATACCCCAAAGTATACCCCAAAATACCCCAAAGTACCAGAAAATACCCCAAAGTACCCCAACATATCCCAAAGTATACCCCAAAATACCCAAAAGTACCAGAAAATACCCCAAGATACCCCAAAATACCCCAAAGTATACCCCAAAGTACTAGAAAATACCCCAAAATACCCCCAAAGTACCCTAAAATACCCCAAAATACCCCAAAATACCAGAATATACCCCAAGATACCCTAAAATACCCCAAAGTATACCCCAAAGTACCAGAAAATACCCCCAAAGTACCCCAAAATACCCTAAAATACCCCAAAGTGTACCCCAAAGTACCAGAAAATACCAGAAAATACCCCAAAATACCCTAAAATACCCCAAAGTATACCCCAAAGTACTAGAAAATACCCCAAAGTACCCCAAAATACCCCAAAGTACCCTAAAATACCCCAAAGTACCCCATAGTATACCCCAAAATACCAGAAAATACCCCAAAGTACCCCAAAATACCACAAAGTACCCCAAAATACCCCAAAGTATACCCCAAAATACCCCCAAAGTACCCCAAAATACCCCAAAGTATACCCCAAAATACCCCAAAGTACCCCAAAGTACCCCAACGTATACCCCAAAATACCCCACAGTACCCCAAAATACCCCAAAGTACCCCAACATATCCCAAAGTATACCCCAAAATACCCCAAAGTACCCCAACATATCCCAAAGTATACCCCAAAATACCCAAAAGTACCCCAAAATACCCCAAAGTATACCCCAAAATACCCCAAAGTACCACAAAATACCCCAACGTATACCCCAAAATACCCCAAAGTATACCCCAAAATACCCTAAAATACCCCAAAATATACCCCAAAATACCCCAAAGTACCCCAAAATACCCCAAAGTATACCCCAAAATACCCCAAAGTACCAGAAAATACCCCAAAGTACTCTAAAATACCCCAAAGTACCCCAAAATACCCTAAAATACCCCAAAGTATACCCCAAAGTACCAGAAAATACCAGAAAATACCCCAAAACACCCCAAAGTACCCTAAAATACCCCAAAGTACCCCAAATATACCCCAAAATACCCCCAAAGTACCCCAAAATACCCTAAAATACCCCAAAGTATACGCCAAAGTACCAGAAAATACCAGAAAATACCCCAAAGTACCTTAAAATACCCCAGAATACCCCAAAATACCCCAAAGTACCCCAAAGTATACCCCAAAATACCAGAAAATACCCCAAAGTACCCCAAAATACCCCAAAGTACCCCAAAATACCCCAAAGTATACCCCAAAATACCCCCAAAGTACCCCAAAATACCCCAAAGTGTTACGAACGGGTAAGTGACTTCCAAGTTGTCAAGGTAGAAGAACGAGACGGAGAATGTATTACTATAACAAAACAGTAGAACTGTTTATTAACAGGGGAAAAGCATAAACAATAACAGGGAGAAGAATATCTGTCTGTGCTTGTCCAGCGGTAGGTACGTCCGTAGAATTAGGTGAAGCTCTAGCAAAGAACAAGGAATAGAGCAAATGTTAAATACGTCACATTCTCAACATTCCACGCTGTCAATGAGGAGCAGCAGGCTGACAGCCAATGACAGCACCCAGGTGTGACAGACAATTAGTGATGACAGCAATCAGTGGTGACATACAAGGTGAACAATAACAACAGGAGTGACCCAGGTAGACAGTGGGAGACAATCCTAAGGATGATAGTCTCCCGAACGTTACAGTATCCCCCCCCGACGAACGGCACCTGACGTTCACCTAGGGGCCTCGGGATGCAGCCGCCGGAAATCATCGATCAGGCTGGGATCTAATATGTCCCGTTGAGGCACCCAAGAACGCTCTTCTACCCCGTACCCCTCCCAATCCACCAAGAACTGAAACCCCCTACCCCTCCGCCTACAACTCAGGATTCTCCGCACCGTATAGACAGGCTGACCGTCAATAATGCGGGGCGGAGGAACCGCAGGGAGTGGCGGGGACAAGGGCGATGAGAGGAATGGCTTCAACAGGGACACATGAAACGTCGGATGGACCCTCATAGAGGCCGGAAGGCGTAGCCTGTAAGCCATAGGATTCACCCGACGTACCACTTTAAAGGGCCCTATAAAGCGAGGAGCCAGCTTCCTGGACTCCACCCGGAGAGGGAGATCACGAGTGGAAAGCCAAACCCGCTGTCCCGGACGGAAAACCGGAGCCGGACGACGCTTGCGGTTAGCTTGCCGCTGAGCCTTAACCGAGGCCTTCTGCAGCGCCGTCCGCACTCTGCTCCACGTCCTGCGACAGCGAGCCACATGTGCCTGGGCCGACGGCACCTCCACCTCCTGCTCCTGTTCGGGAAACAGAGGAGGTTGAAAACCATATTGACACTGAAAGGGAGACATACCAGTAGAGGAGGAGAGGAGGGTATTATGCGCATACTCAGCCCAGGCCGACCTCCTACTCCACGTCGCCGGACACCCAGCAACGTAGCACCTCAGAACGCCCTCCAGGTCCTGGTTGACACGCTCCGTCTGCCCGTTCGTCTGCGGATGGAACCCAGACGACAGGCTGACGGAGGCGCCCAGACCGGCGGCGAACGCCTTCCAGAACCTGGAGGCGAACTGAGGACCCCGGTCGGACACAATATCCACTGGAAGCCCATGAACCCGAAAGACGTGCTGCACCACAAGGTCAGCCGTCTCCCGGGCCGAGGGGAGCTTGGGAAGGGGAATGAAGTGGGCCGCCTTGGAGAACCGGTCCACCACCACCAGGATGGCAGTGAACCCATCCGATAAGGGAAGACCGGAAATAAAATCCAGGGATATGTGCGACCAGGGACGCTTGGGAATAGGAAGCGGTCGGAGGAGACCCGCCGGCGCACGTCGAGAGGTCTTACTGCGCGCGCACACCGGACAGGCCGCCACAAAGGAGCGTGTATCCCCCCCCTCTGTCGGCCACCAAAACCTCCTACGGATAAACTCCAGGGTTCTGGTGGCCCCAGGGTGGCCGGTGAGAGAGGATGTATGCGCCCACTGCAGCAGGCGTGAGCGTGCCGCCTTGGGCACATACATCCGACCCGGAGGACCCCCACCGGGATCGGGCTCCCGTGCCTGAGCCGACCTCACCACCCTATCTATGCCCCATGACACGGGTGCCAAAATCAAGGCCTGTGGAACAATAGGGTGGGGCTTCTCCTCTCGACCCGGAAGATCAAACTGACGTGACAGGGCGTCAGGCTTGACGTTCTTGGAACCGGGTCGATAGGAGATGGTAAACCGAAATCGAGTGAAGAATAACGCCCACCTGGCCTGGCGAGCGTTAAGGCGTTTAGCCCCTTGGATGTAAGCCAAGTTCTTATGGTCAGTCCAAACAATGAAAGGATGTGCCGCCCCCTCTAACCAATGTCTCCATTCCTCCAATGCCAATTTGATTGCCAATAACTCCCGATTACCCACGTCGTAGTTACGCTCGGCCGGAGACAGCCGGCGCGAAAAGAAGGCACAAGGATGCACCTTACCATCCTTTAAACATCTCTGCGAGATTACCCCCCCCACCGCGGTGTCAGAGGCATCCACCTCCACAATGAACGGAGCCTCTGTGTCGTGACGGATCAGTACAGGGGCGGAGGTAAATCGACGTTTGAGGTCGCAGAAGGCCGACTCTGCCCTAGGCGACCATTCAAAGCCAGGGAGAGAGGACTTAGTGAGAGCGGTTAATGGATTGACTAAGGCGCTAAAATTGCGAATAAAGCGCCTGTAAAAATTTGCAAAGCCCAAAAACCGTTGTAACTCCTTGAGCGACGAAGGCCGTGGCCAATCCAAGACTGCACTCACCTTGGCTGGATCCATGCGAAGATCGCCCTTCGTCAACACAAAGCCCAGGAAGGAAACGGTGTCAGTGTGAAACACACACTTCTCAGCCTTAACAAACAGTTGATGCTTAAGGAGACGTTGAAGCACCTCACGAACGTGCAGTTGGTGTTGCACCATATCGCGAGAAAAAATAAGGATGTCATCCAAATATACAAACACTGACACCCCAATTAGATCCCGCAGCACGTCGTTGACCAGGGCTTGGAAAACTGCTGGAGCATTAGCTAAACCAAAAGGCATGACTAAATACTCATAATGCCCATTAGGAGTATTAAATGCAGTTTTCCACTCGTCCCCTTCTCTAATCCTGACCAAGTTGTATGCATTACGTAAGTCAAGTTTAGAAAAGACCTGTGCCCCCTGTAAGCACTCAAAGGCGGTGTCCATGAGCGGTAAAGGATAACGGTTCTTGATGGAAACGTCATTCAACCCCCTATAATCTATGCACGGCCGCTGATCACCATCTTTTTTAGCCACAAAAAAGAAGCCAGCGCCTGCAGGGGATGTGGAGGGTCGGATATGCCCCGCGGACAATGCCTCTCGAATGTAAGTGTTCATGGACACTGTCTCAGGGCGGGAGAGAGAGAACATCCGTCCCCGGGGCGGAGAAGCGCCGGGTAGAAGATCAATGGTGCAGTCGTAAGGTCTATGAGGCGGTAGTGCTTTAGCACGCGTTTTACTAAAAACGTCCGCCAGGTCACAATAGACCGCAGGAACACCTGCCAAATCGGGGTTGGGGGATAATAAAGAATCTGCAACGTCCACCGTCAACCTGGAGAGAGACAAAAGAGGGAGGGGGGGAGGGACGGATGAACTCACGCCAGCGTCAGCGCTGACGCCGCTTCCCATGGAGAGTTCACCCGTAGCCCAATTAATACGAGGATTATGCAGCACAAGCCAGGGGTGGCCTAAAACAATGTCGGAATGAGGAGACATAACAACAAAAAAGTTCAAATATTCCCCCTCGCTACCCGCCACCCGAACCCACAGTTTCCCGGTGCGCTGGGTAACAAATCCACAACCAAGCGGTCGGCCGTCCAGCGAACGGACAGGGATGGGCACCTCTAGTGTCTCTAAAGGAAACCCCCATTCTAGAGCCACCCCCACATGAATCAAGTTGCCCGCAGCCCGCGAATCCACTAAAGCCTTGGTCGTTGTAGAAGAATCCCCCCACCTGACAGTGACATCAAAAAAAGTATGTGAGTCGTGAACGTTTATGACCGGAGAGACATGCCCACCTGCTAGCACCTTCCCCAGGCCTAGCGGGCTCCTGCGTTTCCCGAGCCCCGACAGGCGGCGAAGCGATGCCCCGTGCGGCCACAATGAAAACAGCGCTTCTCGTTGACCCGCCTCTGTTTCTCCGCTTCAGAGAGGTTCAACGCTCCCAGCTGCATGGGCTCGTCATCGCCCCGGTGCTCTCTCATTGGCTGGTATGCTGGCCGATCGACACTAGGAGAGGGACGGAAGAGTACCTGTGACGAAGCCTCCCTCTCGCGTCCCCTCTCCCGGTGACGATTATCTAACCGAATGGCCATGTTAATCAATAGATCCAGGCGTTCGGGTAGCTCCCGCGTAGCCAGCTCGTCCTGCATGCGAGTGGAGAGACCATGCAAAAAATGGACACAGCAGGGAACCTCAGGCCAGTCCGCCTCCCGAGCCACAATACGGAAATCTATGGCGTAGTCTGCTACGGCGCGAATGCCCTGCCGGCAGGACATAAGTCGACTGCCGGCCTCGTAAATGGAAATCACCCTGGAGGTATCGAATACACGGCGCAACTCCAGGGCGAAGGCATCCGCGTTGCGGCAGACCACAGACCCACTCTCCCACTCCGCTGTGGCCCAAGAGCGAGCACGACCCGTGAGGAGAGTTATAATATAGGCTACCCGAGCCACATCACTGGGGAAAGTACGCGGCTGTAGTTGAAAAATGAGAGAGCACTGGGCGATAAACTCACGGCAGCCGGTAGGAGCCCCTCCATAGCGCTCCGGCGCCGGCAGACGTGGCTCTCGGTAGTCCTCCCGATCCACCGGATACCCCCGCTCGCTTTCCCCGCCGATCGATGATGCTCCTCCGGCTGTGGATATCCTCGTTGATGTCGTAGAGCGGGCCTGGCTCACCGCCGCCAACGCTGTCTCCGCCGTCTCCTGAGAAGCCAGGGAAACATCTCCCAGTCGACCCAGCTCGACACCGACTGCCATCTGCCGCTCCATCATGATCCTGAGCTGGTCCCGTAGGCTCACCATCTCGTCCCGTATCTCCTCGTTGGAAGTCATGATGGCTAGAGCTTCTGTTACGAACGGGTAAGTGACTTCCAAGTTGTCGAGGTAGAAGAACGAGACGGAGAATGTATTACTATAACAAAACAGTAGAACTGTTTATTAACAGGGGAAAAGCATAAACAATAACAGGGAGAAGAATATCTGTCTGTGCTTGTCCAGCGGTAGGTACGTCCGTAGAATTAGGTGAAGCTCTAGCAAAGAACAAGGAATAGAGCAAATGTTAAATACGTCACATTCTCAACATTCCACGCTGTCAATGAGGAGCAGCAGGCTGACAGCCAATGACAGCACCCAGGTGTGACAGACAATTAGTGATGACAGCAATCAGTGGTGACATACAAGGTGAACAATAACAACAGGAGTGACCCAGGTAGACAGTGGGAGACAATCCTAAGGATGATAGTCTCCCGAACGTTACACCAAAGTACCCCAAAGTATACCCCAAAATACACCAAAGTACCCCAACATATCCCAAAATACCCCAAAGTGCCTGGAAATATACCACAAAGTACCACAAAATACCTAAAATGAAAAACAAAAATGTGCACATTTTGTGTAATAGTGTGTAATAGTGTAATAGTGTGTAATAGTGTGTAATAGTGTAATACTGTAATACTGTAATAGTGTGTAATAGTGTAATAGTGTGTAATAGTGTAATAGTGTGTAATAGTGTAATAGTGTAATAGTGTGTAATAGTGTAATAGTGTGCTAGTGTAATAGTGTAATAGTGTGTAATAGTGTGTAATAGTGTGCTATTGTAATAGTGTAATAGTGTGGTAGTGTATAATAGTGTAATAGTGTGTAATAGTGTAATAGTGTGTAATACCCCAAAGTATACCCCAAAGTACCAGAAAATACCCCCAAAGTACCCCAAAATACCCTAAAATACCCCAAAGTATACCCCAAAGTACCAGAAAATACCAGAAAATACCCCAAAATACCCTACAATACCCCAAAGTATACCCCAAAGTATCAGAAAATACCCCAAAGTACCCCAAAATACCCCAAAGTACCCTAAAATACCCCAAAATACCCCAAAGTACCCCAAAGTATACCCCAAAATACCAGAAAATACCCCAAAGTACCCCAAAATACCCCAAAGTACCCCAAAGTATACCCCAAAATACCCCAAAATACCCCAAAGTACCCCAAAGTATACCCCAAAATACCCCACAGTACCCCAACATATCCCAAAGTATACCCCAAAATACCCCAAAATACCCCAAAGTATACCCCAAAATACCCCAAAATACCCTAAAATACCCCAAAATATACCCCAAAATACCCCCAAAGTACCCCAAATACCCCAAAGTATACCCCAAAATACCCCAAAGTACCAGAAAATACCCCAAAGTACTCTAAAATACCCCAAAGTACCCCAAAATACCCTAAAATACCCCAAAGTATACCCCAAAGTACCAGAAAATACCAGAAAATACCCCAAAATACCCCAAAGTACCCTAAAATACCCAAAAGTACCCCAAAATATACCCCAAAATACCCCAAAGTACCCCAAAATACCCTAAAATACCCCAAAGTATACCCCAAAGTACGAGAATATACCAGAAAATACCCCAAAATACCCTAAAATA
The DNA here is from genome assembly GCF_963971535.1 of Notolepis coatsorum. Taxonomy (NCBI): domain Eukaryota; kingdom Metazoa; phylum Chordata; class Actinopteri; order Aulopiformes; family Paralepididae; genus Notolepis; species Notolepis coatsorum. Next base: position 82,542,095 of record NC_140168.1, read on the forward strand.
CCCCAAAGTATACCCCAAAGTACCATAAAATACCCCAAAATACCCCAAAGTACCTTAAAAGACCCCAAAATACCCCAAAATACCCCAAAGTATACCCCAAAGTACCAGAAAATACCAGAAAATACCCCAAAATACCCCAAAATACCCTACAATACCCCAAAGTATACCCCAAAGTATCAGAAAATACCCCAAAGTACCCCAAAATACCCCAAAGTACCCTAAAATACCCCAAAATACCCCAAAGTACCCCAAAGTATACCCCAAAATACCAGAAAATACCCCAAAGTACCCCAAAATACCACAAAGTACCCCAAAATACCCCAATATACCCCAAAGTACCCCAAAATACCCCAAAGTATACCCCAAAATACCCCAAAGTTCCCCAAAGTATACCCCAAAATACCCCAAAATACCCCAAAGTATACCCCAAAATACCCTAAAATACCCCAAAGGATACCCCAAAATACCCCCAAAGTACCCCAAAATACCCCAAAGTATACCCCAAAATACCCCAAAGTACCAGAAAATACCCCAAAGTACTCTAAAATACCCCAAAGTACCCCAAAATACCCTAAAATACCCCAGAGTATACCCCAAAGTACCAGAAAATACCAGAAAATACCCCAAAATACCCCAAAGTACCCTAAAATACCCCAAAGTACCCCAAAATATACCCCAAAATACCCCAAAGTACCCCAAAATACCCTAAAATACCCCAAAGTATACCCCAAAGTACCAGAATATACCAGAAAATACCCCAAAATACCCCAAAATACCCCAAAGTACCAGAAAATACCCCTGAATACCCCAAAATACCCCAAAGTATACCCCAAAGTACCAGAAAATACCAGAAGATACCCCAAAATACCCCAAAATACCCTACAATACCCCAAAGTATACCCCAAAGTATCAGAAAATACCCCAAAGTACCCCAAAATACCCCAAAGTACCCTAAAATACCCCAAAATACCCCAAAGTACCCCAAAGTATACCCCAAAATACCAGAAAATACCCCAAAGTACCCCAAAATACCCCAAAGTACCCCAAAGTATACCCCAAAATACCCCAAAATACCCCAAAGTACCCCAAAGTATACCCCAAAATACCCCACAGTACCCCAACATATCCCAAAGTATACCCCAAAATACCCCAAAATACCCCAAAGTATACCCCAAAATACCCCAAAATACCCTAAAATACCCCAAAATATACCCCAAAATACCCCCAAATACCCCAAAGTATACCCCAAAATACCCCAAAGTACCAGAAAATACCCCAAAGTACTCTAAAATACCCCAAAGTACCCCAAAATACCCTAAAATACCCCAAAGTATACCCCAAAGTACCAGAAAATACCAGAAAATACCCCAAAATACCCCAAAGTACCCTAAAATACCCAAAAGTACCCCAAAATATACCCCAAAATACCCCAAAGTACCCCAAAATACCCTAAAATACCCCAAAGTATACCCCAAAGTACGAGAATATACCAGAAAATACCCCAAAATACCCTAAAATACCCCAAAGTATACCCCAAAGTACCATAAAATACCCCAAAATACCCCAAAGTACCTTAAAAGACCCCAAAATACCCCAAAATACCCCAAAGTATACCCCAAAGTACCAGAAAATACCAGAAAATACCCCAAAATACCCCAAAATACCCTACAATACCCCAAAGTATACCCCAAAGTATCAGAAAATACCCCAAAGTACCCCAAAATACCCCAAAGTACCCTAAAATACCCCAAAATACCCCAAAGTACCCCAAAGTATACCCCAAAATACCAGAAAATACCCCAAAGTACCCCAAAATACCACAAAGTACCCCAAAATACCCCAAGATACCCCAAAGTACCCCAAAATACCCCAAAGTATACCCCAAAATACCCCAAAATACCGCAAAGTTCCCCAAAGTATACCCCAAAATACCCCAAAATACCCCAAAGTATACCCCAAAATACCCTAAAATACCCCAAAGGATACCCCAAAATACCCCCAAAGTACCCCAAAATACCCCAAAGTATACCCCAAAATACCCCAAAGTACCAGAAAATACCCCAAAGTACTCTAAAATACCCCAAAGTACCCCAAAATACCCTAAAATACCCCAGAGTATACCCCAAAGTACCAGAAAATACCAGAAAAATACCCCAAAATACCCCAAAGTACCCTAAAATACCCCAAAGTACCCCAAAATATACCCCAAAATACCCCAAAGTACCCCAAAATACCCTAAAATACCCCAAAGTATACCCCAAAGTACCAGAATATACCAGAAAATACCCCAAAATACCCCAAAATACCCCAAAGTACCAGAAAATACCCCTGAATACCCCAAAATACCCCAAAGTATACCCCAAAGTACCAGAAAATACCAGAAGATACCCCAAAATACCCCAAAATACCCTACAATACCCCAAAGTATACCCCAAAGTATCAGAAAATACCCCAAAGTACCCCAAAATACCCCAAAGTACCCTAAAATACCCCAAAATACCCCAAAGTACCCCAAAGTATACCCCAAAATACCCCAAAATACCCTAAAATACCCCAAAGTATACCCCAAAGTACCAGAAAATACCCCAAAATACCCCAAAGTACCTTAAAATACCCCAGAATACCCCAAAATACCCCAAAGTATACCCCAAAGTACCAGAAAATGCCAGAAAATACCCCAAAATACCCTACAATACCCCAAAGTATACCCCAAAGTACCATAAAAAAACCCAAAGTACCCCAAAATACCCCAAAGTACCCTAAAATACCCCAAAATACCCCAAAGTATACCCCAAAATACCAGAAAATACCCCAAAGTACCCCAAAATACCACAAAGTACCCCAAAATAGCCCAAAATACCCCAAAGTACCCTAAAATACCCCAAAGTGTACCCCAAAGTACCAGAAAATACCGGAAAATACCGGAAAATACCCCAAAATACCCTAAAATACCCTAAAGTTTACCCCAAAGTACTAGAAAATACCCCCAAAGTACCCCAAAATACCCCAAAGTACCATAAAATACAACCAAAGTACCCCAAAATATACCCCAAAATACCCCAAAATACCCCCAAAGTACCCCAAAATACCCCAAAGTATACCCCAAAATACCCCAAAGTACCAGAAAATACCCCAAAGTACTCTAAAATACCCCAAAGTACCCCAAAATACCATAACATACCCCAAAGTATACCCCAAAGTACCAGAAAATACCAGAAAATACCCCAAAAGACCCCAAAGTACCCTAAAATACCCCAAAGTACCCCAAAATATACCCCAAAATACCCCAAAGTACCCCAAATATTCTAAAATACCCCAAAGTATACCCCAAAGTACCAGAATATACCAGAAAATACCCCAAAATACCCCAAAATACCCTAAAATACCCCAAAGTATACCCCAAAGTACCAGAAAATACCCCAAAATACCCCAAAATACCCCAAAGTACCTTAAAATACCCCGGAATACCCCAAAATACCCCAAAGTATACCCCAAAGTACCAGAAAATACCAGAAAATACCCCAAAATACCCTACAATACCCCAAAGTATACCCCAAAGTACCATAAAAAACCCCAAAGTACCCCAAAATACCCCAAAGTACCCCAAAATACCCTAAAATACCCCAAAGTATACCCCAAAGTACCAGAATATACCAGAAAATACCCCAAAATACCCCAAAATACCCTAAAATACCCCAAAGTATACCCCAAAGTACCGGAAAATACCCCAAAATACCCCAAAGTACCAGAAAATACCAGAAAATACCCCAAAATACCCCAAAATACCCTACAATACCCCAAAGTATACCCCAAAGTACCATAAAATACCCCAAAGTACCCCAAAATACCCCAAAGTACCCTAAAATACCCCAAAATACCCCAAAATACCCCAAAGTACCCCAAAGTATACCCCAAAATACCAGAAAATACCCCAAAGTACCCCAAAATACCACAAAGTACCCCAAAATACCCCCAAATACCACAAAGTACCCCAAAATACCCCAAAATACCCCAAAATACCCTAAAATACCCCAAAATATACCCCAAAATACCCCAAAGTACCCTAAAATACCCCAAAATACCCCAAAGTACCCCAAAGTATACCCCAAAATACCAGAAAATACCCCAAAGTACCCCAAAATACCACAAAGTACCCCAAAATACCCCAAAATACCCCCAAAGTACCCTAAAATACCCCAAAGTATACCCCAAAGTACCAGAAAATACCCCAAAATACCCCAAAATACCCCAAAGTACCTTAAAATACCCCAGAATACCCCAAAATACCCCAAAGTATACCCCAAAGTACCAGAAAATACCAGAAAATACCCCAAAATACCCCAAAATACCCTACAATACCCCAAAGTATACCCCAAAGTACTATAAAATACCCCAAAGTACCCCAAAATACCAGAAAATACCAGAAAATACCCCAAAATACCCCAAAATACCCTACAATACCCCAAAGTATACCCCAAAGTACCATAAAATACCCCAAAGTACCCCAAAATACCCCAAAGTACCCTAAAATACCCCAAAATACCCCAAAATACCCCAAAGTACCCCAAAGTATACCCCAAAATACCAGAAAATACCCCAAAGTACCCCAAAATACCACAAAGTACCCCAAAATACCCCCAAATACCACAAAGTACCCCAAAATACCCCAAAATACCCCAAAATACCCTAAGATACCCCAAAATATACCCCAAAATACCCCAAAGTACCCTAAAATACCCCAAAATACCCCAAAGTACCCCAAAGTATACCCCAAAATACCAGAAAATACCCCAAAGTACCCCAAAATACCACAAAGTACCCCAAAATACCCCAAAATACCCCCAAAGTACCCTAAAATACCCCAAAGTATACCCCAAAGTACCAGAAAATACCCCAAAATACCCCAAAATACCCCAAAGTACCAGAAAATACCCCAGAATACCCCAAAATACCCCAAAGTATACCCCAAAGTACCAGAAAATACCAGAAAATACCCCAAAATACCCCAAAATACCCTACAATACCCCAAAGTATACCCCAAAGTACTATAAAATACCCCAAAGTACCCCAAAATACCCCAAAGTACCCTAAAATACCCCAAAATACCCCAAAGTACCCCAAAGTATACCCCAAAATACCAGAAAATACCCCAAAGTACCCCAAAATACCACAAAGTACCCCAAAATACCCCAAAATACCCCCAAAGTACCCTAAAATACCCCAAAGTGTACCCCAAAGTACCAGAAAATACCAGAAAATACCCCAAAATACCCCAAAATACCCTAAAAATACCCTAAAGTTTACCCCAAAGTACTAGAAAATACCCCAAAGTACCCCAAAATACCCCAAAGTACCCTAAAATACCCCAGAATACCCCAAAATACCCCAAAGTATACCCCAAAGTACCAGAAAATACCAGAAAATACCCCAAAATACCCCAAAATACCCTACAATACCCCAAAGTATACCCCAAAGTACCATAAAATACCCCAAAGTACCCCAAAATACCCCAAAGTACCCTAAAATACCCCAAAATACCCCAAAATACCCCAAAGTACCCCAAAGTATACCCCAAAATACCAGAAAATACCCCAAAGTACCCCAAAATACCACAAAGTACCCCAAAATACCCCAAAATACCCCCAAAGTACCCTAAAATACCCCAAAGTACCCTAAAATACCCCAAAGTACCCCAAAATATACCCCAAAATACCCCAAAGTACCCCAAAATACCCTAAAATACCCCAAAGTATACCCCAAAGTACCAGAATATACCAGAAAATACCCCAAAATACCCCAAAATACCCTAAAATACCCCAAAGTATACCCCAAAGTACCAGAAAATACCCCAAAATACCCCAAAATACCCCAAAGTACCAGAAAATACCCCAAAGTATACCCCAAAGTACCATAAAATACCCCAAAGTACCCCAAAATACCCCAAAGTACCCCAAAATACCCCAAAATACCTTAAAATACCCCAGAATACCCCAAAATACCCCAAAGTATACCCCAAAGTACCAGAAAATACCAGAAAATACCCCAAAATACCCTACAATACCCCAAAATACCCCAAAGTACCCTAAAATACCCCAAAATACCCCAAAATACCCCAAAGTACCCCAAAGTATACCCCAAAATACCAGAAAATACCCCAAAGTACCCCCAAAATACCACAAAGTACCCCAAAATACCCCAAAATACCCCCAAAGTACCCTAAAATACCCCAAAGTGTACCCCAAAGTACCAGAAAATACCAGAAAATACCCCAAAATACCCCAAAATACCCTAAAAATACCCTAAAGTTTACCCCAAAGTACTAGAAAATACCCCAAAGTACCCCAAAATACCCCAAAGTACCCTAAAATACCCCAGAATACCCCAAAATACCCCAAAGTATACCCCAAAGTACCAGAAAATACCAGAAAATACCCCAAAATACCCCACAATACCCCAAAGTATACCCCAAAATACCCCAAAGTACCCCAAAATACCCCAAAGTACCCTAAAATACCCCAAAATACCCCAAAGTATACCCCAAAATACCAGAAAATACCCCAAAGTACCCCAAAATACCACAAAGTACCCCAAAATACCCCAAAGTACCCCAAAATACCACAAAGTACCCCAAAATACCCCAAAATACCCCCAAAGTACCCTAAAATACCCCAAAGTGTACCCCAAAGTACCAGAAAATACCAGAAAATACCCCAAAATACCCCAAATTACCCTAAAAATACCCTAAAGTTTACCCCAAAGTACTAGAAAATACCCCAAAGTACCCCAAAATACCCCAAAGTACCCTAAAATACCCCAGAATACCCCAAAATACCCCAAAGTATACCCCAAAGTACCAGAAAATACCAGAAAATACCCCAAAATACCCCAAAATACCCTACAATACCCCAAAGTATACCCCAAAGTACCATAAAATACCCCAAAGTACCCCAAAATACCCCAAAATACCCCAAAGTACCCCAAAATACCCCAAAATACCCCAAAGTATACCCCAAAATACCAGAAAATACCCCAAAGTACCCCAAAATACCACAAAGTACCCCAAAATACCCCAAAATACGCCCAAAGTACCCTAAAATACCCCAAAGTGTACCCCAAAGTACCAGAAAATACCAGAAAATATACCCCAAAATACCCCCAAAGTACCCCAAAATACCCCAAAGTATACCCCAAAATACCCCAAAGTACCAGAAAATACCCCAAAGTACTCTAAAATACCCCAAAGTACCCCAAAGTACCCTAAAATACCCCAAAGTACCCCAAAATATACCCCAAAATACCCCAAAGTATCCCAAAATACCCTAAAATACCCCAAAGTATACCCCAAAGTACCAGAAAATACCCCAAAATACCCCAAAATACCCCAAAGTACCTTAAAATACCCCAGAATACCCCAAAATACCCCAAAGTATACCCCAAAGTACCAGAAAATACCAGAAAATACCCCAAAATACCCCAAAATACCCTACAATACCCCAAAATACCCCAAAGTACCCCAAAATACCCTAAAATACCCCAAAATATACCCCAAAATACCCCCAAAGTACCCCAAAATACCCCAAAGTATACCCCAAAATACCCCAAAGTACCAGAAAATACCCCAAAGTACTCTAAAATACCCCAAAGTACCCCAAAATACCCTAAAATACCCCAAAGGTTACCCCAAAGTACCAGAAAATACCAGAAAAGACCCCAAAATACCCCAAAGTACCCTAAAATACCCCAAAGTACCCCAAAATATACCCCAAAATACCCCAAAGTACCCCAAAATACCCTAAAATACCCCAAAGTATACCCCAGAGTACCAGAAAATACCCCAAAATACCCCAAAATACCCCAAAGTACCTTAAAATACCCCAGAATACCCCAAAATACCCCAAAGTATACCCCAAAGTACCAGAAAATACCAGAAAATACCCCAAAATACCCTACAATACCCCAAAATACCCCAAAGTACCCTAAAATACCCCAAAATACCCCAAAGTACCCCAAAGTATACCCCAAAATACCAGAAAATACCCCAAAGTACCCCCAAAATACCACAAAGTACCCCAAAATACCCCAAAATACCCCCAAAGTACCCTAAAATACCCCAAAGTGTACCCCAAAGTACCAGAAAATACCAGAAAATACCCCAAAATACCCCAAAATACCCTAAAAATACCCTAAAGTTTACCCCAAAGTACTAGAAAATACCCCAAAGTACCCCAAAATACCCCAAAGTACCCTAAAATACCCCAGAATACCCCAAAATACCCCAAAGTATACCCCAAAGTACCAGAAAATACCAGAAAATACCCCAAAATACCCCGAAATACCCTACAATACCCCAAAGTATACCCCAAAATACCCCAAAGTACCCCAAAATACCCCAAAGTACCCTAAAATACCCCAAAATACCCCAAAGTATACCCCAAAATACCAGAAAAGACCCCAAAGTACCCCAAAATACCACAAAGTACCCCAAAATACCCCAAAGTACCCCAAAATACCACAAAGTACCCCAAAATACCCCAAAATACCCCCAAAGTACCCTAAAATACCCCAAAGTGTACCCCAAAGTACCAGAAAATACCAGAAAATACCCCAAAATACCCAAAATTACCCTAAAAATACCCTAAAGTTTACCCCAAAGTACTAGAAAATACCCCAAAGTACCCCAAAATACCCCAAAGTACCCTAAAATACCCCAGAATACCCCAAAATACCCCAAAGTATACCCCAAAGTACCAGAAAATACCAGAAAATACCCCAAAATACCCCAAAATACCCTACAATACCCCAAAGTATACCCCAAAGTACCATAAAATACCCCAAAGTACCCCAAAATACCCCAAAGTACCCCAAAATACCCCAAAATACCCCAAAGTATACCCCAAAATACCAGAAAATACCCCAAAATACCACAAAGTACCCCAAAATACCCCAAAATACGCCCAAAGTACCCTAAAATACCCCAAAGTGTACCCCAAAGTACCAGAAAATACCAGAAAATACCCCAAAATACCCCAAAATACCCTAGAAATACCCTAAAGTTTACCCCAAAGTACTAGAAAATACCCCAAAGTACCCCAAAATACCCCAAAGTACCCTAAAATACCCCAAAATACCCCAAAGTATACCCCAAAGTACCAGAAAATACCAGAAAATACCCCAAAATACCCCAAAATACCCTACAATACCCCAAAGTATACCCCAAAGTACCATAAAATACCCCAAAGTACCCCAAAATACCCCAAAGTACCCTAAAATACCCCAAAATACCCCAAAATACCCCAAAGTACCCCAAAGTATACCCCAAAATACCAGAAAATACCCCAAAGTACCCCAAAATACCACAAAGTACCCCAAAATACCCCAAAATACCCCCAAAGTACCCTAAAATACCCCAAAGTGTACCCCAAAGTGTACCCCAAAGTACCAGAAAATACCAGAAAATACCCCAAAATACCCTAAAAATACCCTAAAGTTTACCCCAAAGTACTAGAAAATACCCCAAAGTACCCCAAAATACCCCAAAGTACCCTAAAATACCCCAAAATACCCCAAAATACCCCAAAGTACCCTATAGTATACCCCAAAATACCAGAAAATACCCCAAAGTACCCCAAAATACCACAAAGTACCCCAAAATACCCCAAAGTATACCCCAAAATACCCCCAAAGTACCCCAAAGTACCCCAAAGTATACCCCAAAATACCCCAAAGTACCCCAAAATACCCCAAAGTACCCCAAAGTATACCCCAAAATACCCCACAGTACCCCAAAATACCCCAAAGTACCCCAACATATCCCAAAGTATACCCCAAAATACCCCAAAGTACCCCAACATATCCCAAAGTATACCCCAAAATACCCAAAAGTACCCCAAAATACCCCAAAGTATACCCCAAAATACCCCAAAGTACCACAAAATACCCCAAAGTATACCCCAAAATACCCCAAAGTACCCCAAAGTATACCCCAAAATACCCCAAAGTACCAGAAAATACCCCAAAGTACTCTAAAATACCCCAAAGTACCCCAAAATACCCCAAAATACCCCAAAGTATACCCCAAAGTACCAGAAAATACCCCAAAATACCCCAAAGTACCCTAAAATACCCCAAAGTACCCCAAAATATACCCCAAAATACCCCAAAGTACCCCAAAATACCCTAAAATACCCCAAAGTATACGCCAAAGTACCAGAAAATACCAGAAAATACCCCAAAATACCCCAAAGTATACCCCAAAGTACCAGAAAATACCCCAAAATACCCCAAAGTACCTTAAAATACCCCAGAATACCCCAAAATACCCCAAAGTACCCCAAAATACCCCAAAGTATACCCCAAAATACCCCAAAGTACCCCAAAATACCCCAAAGTACCAGAAAATACCCCCAAAGTACCCCAAAATACCCTAAAATACCCCAAAGTGTACCCCAAAGTACCAGAAAATACCAGAAAATACCCCAAAATACCCCAAAGTACCCCAAAATACCCCAAAGTACCCTAAAATACCCCAAAATACCACAAAGTACCCCAAAATACCCCAAAGTATACCCCAAAATACCCCCAAAGTACCCCAAAATACCCCAAAGTATACCCCAAAATACCCCAAAGTACCCCAAAATACCCCAAAGTACCCCAAAGTATACCCCAAAATACCCCACAGTAGGGGTGGACGGTATAAACGGTATACGGTATAAACGGTATGAATTTGCTCTACGGTATGGATTTTGCCTATACCGTGTAACCGGTAGTGCAGCTCTAAAATAGCAATGACGTCATGTAACCACAGCGCGACTATTTCACTCGCATTTGCCCCTAAAAATAGATAGAATTAGTCATAGATAATAGATATGTGCGAACTGGAAAAAGTTATTTAGGAGGCTTCGCGCAGTGGGCGTGCCAGCCCCTCCCGCACGCATGTAAACACGGGTCTACTAGTAGTCTAGTGGGACGGGACGTCTCCCTGAGCTAACGTTAGCTTAGCTACCGTTACAAAATGACCCAGTCAACTATTCACTTTTAGTTTAATACATGATGAGGCATTGTCTAACCGAAGGGTATCTAGTCGGCCAGCTACCGATAGCTCCTGACATCAACAAACGCTCCATCAAGTCTAGTAGAGAGTAGACGTGTATGATAGCTCCGTTAGCCGTTAGCTCACGTTAACGCAAGTTAGTTCACCGTTCAAAACGAAATGTCCCATTGAACTAAATAATTCACTGAGGCGTTGTATTAACGTTATATATCCGGCTAGCAGTAGCTACAGATAGCTCCTGATATCAATGTCTTATAACACTGATTCGATGCGTATACGAGCTGAGGGCTTGATAACGTTATACCAATACAATAGGGTCCAGGTGCAGCGCCGGAGAATCCTGGCCGTAGCTCTGCTCGAGGCTACTCGAGTATAGGTCCAGGTGCAGCTCCGGAGAATCCTGGCCGTAGCTGGAGGCTACTAGAGTACACACAGACCGTGGAGCTTGTTGCGTGGTGGCGATGTCTCGCAGATAATACAAGTACAAGTCTAATTATATAATATATATATTTTATAAAAAAAAAAAAATTATATAAAATAATTTTTTTTTTATCAAAAACGATGATACCGTGATATATACCGTTACCGTCTATGCTTCAGATTATACCGTGATATAAATTTTAGACCATACCGTCCACCCCTACCCCACAGTACCCCAAAATACCCCAAAGTACCCCAACATATCCCAAAGTATACCCCAAAATACCCCAAAGTACCCCAACATATCCCAAAGTATACCCCAAAATACCCAAAAGTACCCCAAAATACCCCAAAGTATACCCCAAAATACCCCAAAGTACCCCAAAATACCCCAAAGTATACCCCAAAATACCCCAAAGTATACCCCAAAATACCCCAAAGTACCCCAAAATACCCCAAAGTATACCCCAAAATACCCCAAAGTACCAGAAAATACCCCAAAGTACTCTAAAATACCCCAAAGTACCCCAAAATACCCTAAAATAACCCAAAGTATACCCCAAAGTACCAGAAAATACCAGAAAATACCCCAAAATACCCCAAAATACCACAAAGTACCCCAAAATACCCCAAGATACCCCAAAGTACCCCCAAATACCCCAAAGTATACCCCAAAATACCCCAAAATACCCCAAAGTACCCCAAAGTATACCCCAAAATACCCCAAAGTACCCCAAAGTATACCCCAAAATACCCCACAGTACCCCAAAATACCCCACAGTACCCCAAAATACCCCAAAGTACCCCAACATATCCCAAAGTATACCCCAAAATACCCCAAAATACCCCAAAGTATACCCCAAAATACCCCAAAATACCCTAAAATACCCCAAAATATAACCCAAAATACCCCCAAAGTACCCCAAAATACCCCAAAGTATACCCCAAAATACCCCAAAGTACCAGAAAATACCCCAAAGTACTCTAAAATACCCCAAAGTACCCCAAAATACCCTATAATACCCCAAAGTATACGCCAAAGTACCAGAAAATACCAGATAATACCCCAAAATACCCCAAAGTACCCTAAAATACCCCAAAGTACCCCAAAATATACCCCAAAATACCCCAAAGTACCCCAAAATACCCTAAAATACCCCAAAGTATACCCCAAAGTACCAGAATATACCAGACAATACCCCAAAATACCCTAAAATACCCCAAAGTATACCCTAAAGTACCAGAAAATACCCCAAAATACCCCAAAGTACCTTAAAATACCCCAGAATACCCCCAAATACCCCAAAGTATACCCCAAAGTACCAGAAAATACCATAAAATACCCCAAAATACCCCAAAATACCCTACAATACCCCAAAGTATACCCCAAAGTACCATAAAATACCCCAACGTACCCCAAAATACCCCAAAGTACCCTAAAATACCCCAAAATACCCCAAAATACCCCAAAGTACCCCAAAGTATACCCCAAAATAATAGAAAATACCCCAAAGTACCCCAAAATACCACAAAGTACCCCAAAATACCCCAAAATACCCCAAAATACCCAAAGTATACCCCAAAATACCCCAAAGTACCCCAAAATACCCCAAAGTACCCCAAAGTATATCCCAAAATACCCCACAGTACCCCAAAATACCCCAACATATCCCAAAGTATACCCCAAATACCCCAAAGTATACCCCAAAGTACCAGAAAATACCAGAAAATACCCCAAAATACCCCAAAATACCCTACAATACCCCAAAGTATACCCCAAAGTACCATAAAATACCCCAAAGTACCCCAAAATACCCCAAAGTACCCTAAAATACCCCAAAATACCCCCAAAATACCCCAAAGTACCCCAAAGTATACCCCAAAATAATAGAAAATACCCCAAAGTACCCCAAAATACCACAAAGTACCCCAAAATACCCCAAAATACCCCAAAGTACCCCAAAATACCCAAAGTATACCCCAAAATACCCCAAAGTACCCCAAAATACCCCAAAGTACCCCAAAATACCCCAAAATACCCCAAAGTATACCCCAAAGTACCAGAAAATACCAGAAAATACCCCAAAATACCCCAAAGTATACCCCAAAATACACCAAAGTACCCCAACATATCCCAAAATACCCCAAAGTGCCTGGAAATATACCACAAAGTACCACAAAATACCTAAAATGAAAAACTAAAATGTGCACATTTTGTGTAATAGTGTAATAGTGTGCAATAGTGTGTAATAGTGTAATACTGTAATACTGTAATAGTGTGTAATAGTGTAATAGTGTGTAATAGTGTAATAGTGTGTAATAGTGTAATAGTGTAATAGTGTGTAATAGTGTAATAGTGTGCTAATGTAATAGTGTAATAGTGTGTAATAGTGTGTAATAGTGTGCTAGTGTAATAGTGTAATAGTGTGGTAGTGTATAATAGTGTAATAGTGTGTAATAGTGTAATAGTGTGTAATACCCCAAAGTACCAGAAAATACCCCCAAAGTACCCCAAAATACCCTAAAATACCCCAAAGTATACCCCAAAGTACCAGAAAATACCAGAAAATACCCCAAAATACCCCAAAATACCCCAAAGTATACCCCAAAGTATCAGAAAATACCCCAAAGTACCCCAAAATACCCCAAAGTACCCTAAAATACCCCAAAATACCCCAAAGTACCCCAAAGTATACCCCAAAATACCAGAAAATACCCCAAAGTACCCCAAAATACCACAAAGTACCCCAAAATACCCCAAGATACCCCAATGTACCCCAAAATACCCCAAAGTATACCCCAAAATACCCCAAAATACCCCAAAGTACCCCAAAGTATACCCCAAAATACCCCAAAGTACCCCAAAGTATACCCCAAAATACCCCACAGTACCCCAAAATACCTCAAAGTACCCCAACATATCCCAAAGTATACCCCAAAATACCCCAAAATACCCCAAAGTATACCCCAAAATACCCTAAAATACCCCAAAATATAACCCAAAATACCCCCAAAGTACCCCAAAATACCCCAAAGTATACCCCAAAATACCCCAAAGTACCAGAAAATACCCCAAAGTACTCTAAAATACCCCAAAGTACCCCAAAATACCCTAAAATACCCCAAAGTATACGCCAAAGTACCAGAAAATACCAGAAAATACCCCAAAATACCCCAAAGTACCCTAAAATACCCCAAAGTACCCCAAAATATACCCCAAAATACCCCAAAGTACCCCAAAATACCCTAAAATACCCCAAAGTATACCCCAAAGTACCAGAATATACCAGACAATACCCCAAAATACCCTAAAATACCCCAAAGTATACCCTAAAGTACCAGAAAATACCCCAAAATACCCCAAAGTACCTTAAAATACCCCAGAATACCCCCAAATACCCCAAAGTATACCCCAAAGTACCAGAAAATACCATAAAATACCCCAAAATACCCCAAAATACCCTACAATACCCCAAAGTATACCCCAAAGTACCATAAAATACCCCAACGTACCCCAAAATACCCCAAAGTACCCTAAAATACCCCAAAATACCCCAAAATACCCCAAAATACCCCCAAAGTACCCCAAAATACCCAAAGTATACCCCAAAATACCAGAAAATACCCCAAAGTACCCCAAAATACCACAAAGTACCCCAAAATACCCCAAGATACCCCAATGTACCCCAAAATACCCCAAAGTATACCCCAAAATACCCCAAAATACCCCAAAGTACCCCAAAGTATACCCCAAAATACCCCAAAGTACCCCAAAGTATACCCCAAAATACCCCACAGTACCCCAAAATACCTCAAAGTACCCCAACATATCCCAAAGTATACCCCAAAATACCCCAAAATACCCCAAAGTATACCCCAAAATACCCTAAAATACCCCAAAGTGCCTGGAAATATACCACAAAGTACCACAAAATACCTAAAATGAAAAACTAAAATGTGCACATTTTGTGTAATAGTGTAATAGTGTGCAATAGTGTGTAATAGTGTAATACTGTAATACTGTAATAGTGTGTAATAGTGTAATAGTGTGTAATAGTGTAATAGTGTGTAATAGTGTAATAGTGTAATAGTGTGTAATAGTGTAATAGTGTGCTAATGTAATAGTGTAATAGTGTGTAATAGTGTGTAATAGTGTGCTAGTGTAATAGTGTAATAGTGTGGTAGTGTATAATAGTGTAATAGTGTGTAATAGTGTAATAGTGTGTAATACCCCAAAGTACCAGAAAATACCCCCAAAGTACCCCAAAATACCCTAAAATACCCCAAAGTATACCCCAAAGTACCAGAAAATACCAGAAAATACCCCAAAATACCCCAAAATACCCCAAAGTATACCCCAAAGTATCAGAAAATACCCCAAAGTACCCCAAAATACCCCAAAGTACCCTAAAATACCCCAAAATACCCCAAAGTACCCCAAAGTATACCCCAAAATACCAGAAAATACCCCAAAGTACCCCAAAATACCACAAAGTACCCCAAAATACCCCAAGATACCCCAATGTACCCCAAAATACCCCAAAGTATACCCCAAAATACCCCAAAATACCCCAAAGTACCCCAAAGTATACCCCAAAATACCCCAAAGTACCCCAAAGTATACCCCAAAATACCCCACAGTACCCCAAAATACCTCAAAGTACCCCAACATATCCCAAAGTATACCCCAAAATACCCCAAAATACCCCAAAGTATACCCCAAAATACCCTAAAATACCCCAAAATATAACCCAAAATACCCCCAAAGTACCCCAAAATACCCCAAAGTATACCCCAAAATACCCCAAAGTACCAGAAAATACCCCAAAGTACTCTAAAATACCCCAAAGTACCCCAAAATACCCTAAAATACCCCAAAGTATACGCCAAAGTACCAGAAAATACCAGAAAATACCCCAAAATACCCCAAAGTACCCTAAAATACCCCAAAGTACCCCAAAATATACCCCAAAATACCCCAAAGTACCCCAAAATACCCTAAAATACCCCAAAGTATACCCCAAAGTACCAGAATATACCAGACAATACCCCAAAATACCCTAAAATACCCCAAAGTATACCCTAAAGTACCAGAAAATACCCCAAAATACCCCAAAGTACCTTAAAATACCCCAGAATACCCCCAAATACCCCAAAGTATACCCCAAAGTACCAGAAAATACCATAAAATACCCCAAAATACCCCAAAATACCCTACAATACCCCAAAGTATACCCCAAAGTACCATAAAATACCCCAACGTACCCCAAAATACCCCAAAGTACCCTAAAATACCCCAAAATACCCCAAAATACCCCAAAATACCCCCAAAGTACCCCAAAATACCCAAAGTATACCCCAAAATACCAGAAAATACCCCAAAGTACCCCAAAATACCACAAAGTACCCCAAAATACCCCAAGATACCCCAATGTACCCCAAAATACCCCAAAGTATACCCCAAAATACCCCAAAATACCCCAAAGTACCCCAAAGTATACCCCAAAATACCCCAAAGTACCCCAAAGTATACCCCAAAATACCCCACAGTACCCCAAAATACCTCAAAGTACCCCAACATATCCCAAAGTATACCCCAAAATACCCCAAAATACCCCAAAGTATACCCCAAAATACCCTAAAATACCCCAAAATATAACCCAAAATACCCCCAAAGTACCCCAAAATACCCCAAAGTATACCCCAAAATACCCCAAAGTACCAGAAAATACCCCAAAGTACTCTAAAATACCCCAAAGTACCCCAAAATACCCTAAAATACCCCAAAGTATACGCCAAAGTACCAGAAAATACCAGAAAATACCCCAAAATACCCCAAAGTACCCTAAAATACCCCAAAGTACCCCAAAATATACCCCAAAATACCCCAAAGTACCCCAAAATACCCTAAAATACCCCAAAGTATACCCCAAAGTACCAGAATATACCAGACAATACCCCAAAATACCCTAAAATACCCCAAAGTATACCCTAAAGTACCAGAAAATACCCCAAAATACCCCAAAGTACCTTAAAATACCCCAGAATACCCCCAAATACCCCAAAGTATACCCCAAAGTACCAGAAAATACCATAAAATACCCCAAAATACCCCAAAATACCCTACAATACCCCAAAGTATACCCCAAAGTACCATAAAATACCCCAACGTACCCCAAAATACCCCAAAGTACCCTAAAATACCCCAAAATACCCCAAAATACCCCAAAGTACCCCAAAGTATACCCCAAAATAATAGAAAATACCCCAAAGTACCCCAAAATACCACAAAGTACCCCAAAATACCCCAAAATACCCCAAAGTACCCCAAAATACCCAAAGTATACCCCAAAATACCCCAAAGTACCCCAAAATACCCCAAAGTATATCCCTGAACGTCAGCAAAACAAAGGAGATGATTGTGGACTTCAGGAGGTCGGGGGTCAAGGACTACAGCCCCCTCAGCATCGACGGGGCACCGGTTGAGAGAGTCAACAGCTTTAAGTACCTCGGAGCCTACATATCCGAGGACTTGACATGGACCACACACATTGACAGTGTTGTGAAGAAGGCACGACAACGCCTCTACTTCCTCAGGCGCCTAAGGAAGTTCCAAGTCAGTCAGAAGATCCTTAAGAACTTCTACTCATGTACAATAGAGAGCATCTTGACCGGCAACATCACCTCCTGGTTTGGGAATAGCACTGCACAAGACCGAAGCAGACTACAAAGAGTGACACGTTCAGCCGAACGCACAATTGGAGGGGGGCTACCCACCCTCCAGAACATTTACAACAAGCGTTGCAAGGGCAAGGCTAAGAGAATCATTAAAGACTCCAGTCACCCGAACAACTGCCTCTTTGAACTGCTGCGGTCAGGCAAGCGATACCGGAGTCTCAAGGCGAGCACAGAAAGACTCAGAAGAAGCTTCTATCCCCAGGCCATCAGGCTGCTAAACGAACAATGAACACTACACAACAACAACCACCAAACGCACATAGCACACACATCCACACGCACACACTCACTTTAAACAAACACACTGTAGCACCCACTCCACACACTTTATAGCACACACCCACTTTAAACAAACACACTGTAGCACCCACTCCCCACACTTTATATTTATTGATGAAGGATTGCACTACAACTCGTACACCTTACTGTAAATTGTACCTAAATTGTACCTCATCCCATTTCTGCTTTGCACTATATAGTACTGTACATTAGTACACTGCATAGTATTGTATATTATATGGTAACTCAGAACATTGTACATATGTCTATACCGAACACTGTGACCTCATTTTCTTCTTCTAAATTACATGCTATACTATGTTATTTGATACTATCTTGTCTAGCACAGTCTCTGGAGCGTAACAGTAAGAAGCATTTTGTATGAAAGTATTCTGTACTTCTGTATGACAACTATTAAAGAAACTTGAAAACTTGAAACTTGAAACAAAGAGCCTGGAAATATACCACAAAGTACCACAAAATACCTAAAATGAAAAACTAAAATGTGCACATTTTGTGTAATAGTGTAATAGTGTGTAATAGTGTAATAGTGTGTAATAGTGTAATACTGTAATACTGTAATAGTGTGTAATAGTGTAATAGTGTGTAATAGTGTAATAGTGTGTAATAGTGTAATAGTGTAATAGTGTGTAATAGTGTAATAGTGTGCTAGTGTAATAGTGTAATAGTGTGTAATAGTTTGTAATAGTGTGCTAGTGTAATAGTGTAATAGTGTGGTAGTGTGTAATAGTGTAATAGTGTGTAATAGTGTAATAGTTTGTAATAGTGTAATAGTGTGTAATAGTGTACTAGTGTGCTAGTGTTATAGTGTAATGGTGTGTAATAGTGTAATAGTGTAATAGTGTGTAATCGTGTAATAGTGTAATAGTGTGTAATAGTGTAATAGTGTGTAATAGTGTAATAGTGTAATTTTGTGTAATAGTGTGTAATAGTGTAATAGTGTGTAATAGTGTGATAGTGTGTAATAGTGTGTAATAGTGTAATAGTGTGCTAGTGTAATAGTGTGTAATAGTGTAATAGTGTGTAATAGTGTGTAATAGTGTGTAATAGTGTGTAATAGTGTAATTTTGTGTAATAGTGTAATAGTGTAATAGTGTGTCGCACTGGGCCTCACGAGAAGGGGGGCATAAAAAAAATTAAAAAAGAAGATACTTAAATTTTCTTTTTAAATAAATAAATAGAATGTTAAAAATCACTTTCCATCACAGACCTAAAATCTAGTTTTGCTTACTTGCTTATATATTTCACATTAGACACATTTGTAGAATAGTGTAGACACGTGAATGTGTCTGACTTGTTCCGGGCTCTGCGGCTCTGCAGATATACTATTGGTTTCAATGACTCGTTTACTTTTGTGCAAAGCATCTTGGGAGGACTAACACTAGGGGGAGCTGGTTGGCGTCGGTCTGGTAGTCGGTAGAAGAAGAGGAACTGTATCCACCCACGAGGAGCCACAGGTACGGGGTCTCTTCAGCGAGTGGACGTCTTGGCCAAGAAAAGAGCAGAAGAAATAACGCTGTGTGCCGTAAGCTTATCAATACCAAGTATAGCGATTAGGTTATGCCAAGACGAAGAGGACGTTCGGCAGATGGACTGAAGATTGACTGAAGAAAGTGTTGCGTGTTAGAACGTTCAGTCGGGGAGAGATTGTACTGGACATCCACCAGCGCAGCTAGCTGCCGTTAGCCAGGAGCTAGCCACACACAACCACAGTGCAGCTAGCCGCCGTTAGCCAGGATCTAGCCACACACACACAGCGCAGCTAGCCGCCGTTAGCCAGGAGCTAGCCATACACACACACACACACACACACACAGACACAACCACAGCGCGAAGCTAGCTGCCGTTAGCCAGGAGCTAGCCGTCGTTAGCCAGGAGGTAGCCACACATAGCTAGCCACCGTTAGCCAGGAGCCAGCTACACACACACACACACACAACCACAGCGCAGCTAGCTGCCGTTAGCCAGGAGCTAGCCACACACACACACACACACAGCGCAGCTAGCTGCCGTTAGCCAGGAGCTAGCCACACACACACACATACAACCACAACGCAGCTAGCTGCCGTTAGCCAGGAGATAGCCGCCGTTAGCCAGGAGCTAGCCACACACAGCTAGCCGCTGTTAGCCAGGAGCTAGCTACAACACACACACACACACACAACCACAGCACAGCTAGCTGCAGTTAGCCAGGAGCTAGCTACACACACACACACAACCACAGCGCAGCTAGCTGCCGTTAGCCAGGAGCTAGCCACACACACACACACACACAACCACAGCGCAGTTAGCCGCCATTAGCCAGGAGCTAGCTACCGACTACCTGTTGACCGCCAGACGCGTGTCTACTTTCCGTTCCATTTCTGCAGACCCCTCTCTGATTGGTTGAGCCCATTTCTGCAGACCCCTCTCTGATTGGCCGAGTGTGCGCATGCGCATGAGCCGCGACAAGCGCCTCTAGCCAGGAATCGAAACTCCGTTAAGCTCCAGAGAGAGAGGCTGAAAACCTACAGTTCTTGCCCGACGGATGGGAGCCGAATCCCGGATCCGAGTTTTCTCATGAATACCCCCAAAACATGGAGGTTGCGAACGCAATTTATACGCATGGAAGTATTGATTACGCCATAACGAATCATTAAAAAGATATACCGTTAACTGGAATATGTTGTGTGTGCCTTTACACATATGTTGGATTATGTAATTGGTTTGTCATTAAAAACCAATAATAATCGCTTGCATCGCCGTCTTCGTTGACCAGAGCTCTCTCAGATTCAAAGTTTTAATTGCAGCCTGGAACAAACATGTTTCGGAACCAATGTGTAACTAGACAGTTACAATATAACATTTATATTAATTAACCCAGTTAATGTCTTAAGAGAAAGAGTCTGGTGGTCAATGTCGGATTGCTACGGAAATGTTGTGTCTTACTAATAATAACTAATTCCTTGGTCAATAGAAGTCTCTGTGATACTTTCTGAATATGATTTGGGAACATCAAATGGGCAGGGTTATAATAGAAGAAAGACAGTGTAAACAATATAATTAACTCTGAATATAATAATGAGGAAAAATAAACAGGATAGACAACAAGGTGCATGAGATGAGGTTATATGTAGAACATGGTACAGTTACAGTAAGTGGGGAGTGCGTCATGGTACAGTTACAGTAAGTGGGGAGTGTAAACACTAAACAGTGATTCAACCCCCCTCAATGTACAGTTTCTGACAGCTGGGCTGTGTTGAACTTGTCACGTCAAATAACGTTATGTGAATAAACCGCGAAATAACATAACGTTATTATATAACGTTACAATGTACAGTTTCTGACAGCTGGCTGTGTTGTGAAATGTGCATAACATTATGAATAAACCGCGAAGTCACGCGAAATAACGTTATACGCGAATCTGGTAGTACATTTCTTTTTATCTTCTTGATATGATAACATTACATCCGCCTTTTACCCGGTGACGGGTAAACATTAAAAAAACGAATTTCATTTTTTTTGGTCTCAAATCTGTGATTTTTAACTCTTTATCTAAAGTAGTGATCAATGACATCCCCATAGCTAGGGTGTGTTTTACACGATTCCTTGGTGTTCTGCTTGATGAATCCCTATCATAGAAACCTCATATCACAGCCATAACTACAAAAATGGCCAAGAGTATTGGTATTCTTGGAAAAACACGCCACTTGCTGAGCACCGAGGTTGCCACAATGTTATATTACTCTATGGTTTACCCATATATCAATTACTGTAATTTAGTTTGGGGTAGTACTCATCAGACCAAACTTGAGCCCATATACCGTCTGCAGAAACGAGCTCTAAAAATAATCAGCTGTGTTCAACGAAGTCATTCTTCTCAGCCTCTATTCCATAAATTAGGTATACTCAGCGTTTATCAAGTGAATCATCTTCAGACTGGTTTATTTGTGCATAGTTCTTTAAACAGAGCCCTTCCCCCTTTTTTTCATGACATGTTTGCCCACAATCACCAAATTCATAATTACCCCACACATAGTTCCTGTTTGCTTAGACCACCCTTTTCCCGCACTTCCCAATCTCAGTTTTGTTTGCTCTATGGTCAAAGTTGTGGAACTCTTTGCCTCCACATATTTTGGAATTTTCTTTTCTCAAATTCAAAAGAGCACTGAAATCTCATCTCCTAGATCACCAATATTTCCCATATGGACTTCCTTTACAAACTGTGGTCTGATGGCTTGATGTATTTTGTTATTGTATTTACGTTTTATTATACATTCTTCCTGTCATTGATTGTTTTCTCTATACCAGAAATCGTATGGCATGGGGTGCCTACTTCGGTGTCTATGTAGGCCTGCTTGTGTGTGTTTGTTTGTTTAGGGGGGGGGGGGGGGGGGATTTTATTTTATATTTTATATTTATCTTGATATAATGTAATTTTGCTTCCTGGTGAATGCCACATGCAAGCCCCTTGAGGGTTTTTAGGCAATTCTCCTACACATCCCTTGTGGACTATATTGTATTATATATGTAACTGTTTTTATATGTGTAAATAAACAAACAAACAAACAAACAAATATGTAGAACATGGTACAGTTACAGTAAGTGGGGAGTGCGTCATGGTACAGTTACAGTAAGTGGGGAGTGTAAACACTAAACAGTGATTCAACCCCCCTCAATGTACAGTTTCTGACAGCTGGGCTGTGTTGAACTTGTCACGTGAAATAACGTTATGTGAATAAACCGCGAAATAACATAACGTTATTATATAACGTTACAATGTACAGTTTCTGACAGCTGGCTGTGTTGTGAAATGTGCATAACATTATGAATAAACCGCGAAGTCACGCGAAATAACGTTATACGCGAATCTGGTAGTACATTTCTTTTTATCTTCTTGATATGATAACATTACATCCGCCTTTTACCCGGTGACGAGCTAAACCAATCGCTCAACCAATCAGAGAGGGGCTTCGCTCAACCAATCACAGAGGGGTCTGCAGAAATGGCCTCAACCAATCAGAGAGGGGTCTGCAGAAATGGAGCTACGGAAAGTAGACACGCCCGCCAGACCAGCCCCCTTCTAAGTATCACAGCCGTTGGACTGACACACAGGAGAGCTAGTAGTTCTTGGGAGGAGTGATACAGCAAAGATTGGACTAAAACGAAGATACGTAGGAATGGCTTAAACCTTCTCACGTGGCAGTTTTGGGCTTCTCAGCACAACCGTGCACCGGGGAAAAGTGTTGCTTGTTTTCCTTTAACTTATATCCCTTTCAGCAATTCAGTAGCTAATGCAACTCATCCCAGTCGGTGTTTAGCTCAGCCAGGGGGGATGGAGACTGCCAGCTACTGCTAGCTGACGTTACACTCTCTGTCAGACTTGGGTGTGTTCCGCACAGCTGCAACTTAAGGAGTAACACTTTCCTCCCACGTATAGAAGTATCTTCAATGGTGAGTGAAAAACAAATAATCTTTTTTATATTACGTTGACTGTATATGCCCAGCCTTGGGCAGCGCTATTATTTAAGAATACGTTGACTGTATATGCCCAGCCTCGGGCAGCGCTATTATTTAAGAATACGTTGACTGTATGCCCAGCCTCGGGGCAGCGCTATTATTTAAGAATACGTTGACTGTATGTCCAGCCTCGGGCAGCGCTATTATTTAAGAATACGTTGACTGTATGTCCAGCCTCGCTTCTCCCAGACGGCACTGGTTACAGAGGCACAAAGATGAGCGTCTGTGTATCACATCAGGCAACAGAAGGATTATTTGCGGGGAAATCATTTCCAGCATTTTCAATTGATTTCCATGTAGTCATTGATGTAGTATACCTTTTTACCGCCAGAGGGCAACAACAATGGCATCAAATGCTGCCACTGAGACTACTGCAAGGGGTCAGCACTCAGCACAGATACCCCAGTGTGCTCCGCAGGTCGGGCCATCAGACAGACGCTGGTTGTGCGTAATGGAGGAGAGAGAGGCACGTGTCCCTGGTTTTATAATAAAATGGCAAAAAGACAAAGAGGTATAATGTTCAACAAGCATTGGAACTTGTTGTGGATGTTGAGGATGCTCCAGATAATGTAAATGAAAAGGACTCAGAAGGAGCCAGAATGCTGGGACAGTGATGATAACAATCAAATATGATTTGATGCGTTTGAAGCTATATATGTTTTTTTTAATCCACTTTTTCTCCTTTTTTTTTCCATTGTGCCAATTCTCCCCTCCCCTGTCTTTGAACGTTGCTCGCATATGCCCCCCACTGGCCGGTTGTAGGGAGGATAGAAGCCTTGCATCACGTGTCCCCTCCGATACACGAGGAGGCAGCCTGTCACATCTTCTCACCTGCCAGCGCGGACTCTCATTGGCGAGGTGTAACTTGTGGGAGGCTCACACTACCCCCACCATTTCCTGTCTCTGCTGTGCAGGCGTCCCCAACCGACCTGTAGGAGTCGCTGTCCACAACGTCCAGATTACCACCCATCGACTTCCACCCGCTAACTCTGCCAATTGAGTTAGTATGACGGCTGGCCCAAGCCGGAGGCAACGCCGACAGCCGGAGTCGAACCCGTGTCTCTTGCGTTGGTGACGAGCGCAATGTCCGCTGCGCCACCCAGCCGCCCTGAAGCTATTATGGTTTGAAGTGGTCTGACAACTATATAATTTATTGTACATCTTGAATGAAAATCATGTGTTGATTTTTCATGTGTGTAACTATTTGGATAAGATGCAGAGAGGGACATTGATAGGAGACCACAACAGAAAAGGAGGAGAGCTATACAGTATATGATGGAAGGGCCTTTTGTGTGTCTGTTTTGTGTGTGTGGAGGAGGGGGGGTAAATTGCATGAAGATATTGGTCCAAATATGATATTGACCATAATGTATGTATATTTGCTAGTGCTGTCAAGATTAAAACATTTTCTGTAATTAATCTAGATTAATCTAGATTAAAAATTTAAAAATTCTATTTAAGATCGAAGCTTGTAACAGATATTTACTTGAGTAAAATCATGGAATTAATGTAAAATCAACACAAAGAAAGTATATTTAGATTCAAAGACTATTTTAATAGCTTTCTTTGAATACAGTTTCTCTCCTGTGAAATACAAATGTTCAACAAAACCATCAACATTGACCCAGCTAGACCTCTTTCCATCTTCCATGTTCCATCTTCATGTCAGATGATTTTCAAAAAGGTGCATGAGTCAATGCAAAAAAAGAACAAGCAAATATACTGCTGAAAGTTCATAACGTTGAAGATTTTTCACTCCATAGATTAATCTAGATTAATTTATTTTAATGCTTTAAATAATTTAAATTAATCTCCAAAGTTAAAGTTAAACTTTGACAGCCCTAATAGTTTCACATTGTCTGCTAAAAAACGCCCAGACAAATATCCATCATTTACCGAGGAAAATGTGCTCTAAACTCTATGTCCAGACAAACTTTTGCCTATGTTTTGTCTTTAGAGGGTTAAGTGTTGCAAATGTTATAATTGTGTGGTTTATTGTCTCTTTCTATATTATAGTGTGTTTAAACCCAGTTAGTTATTTTTGTGTTTTAACCACGAGTGTGGGTGTTATTTGAAATAACCTGCCCGTTTTTTGACACCGATACCGATCACAGATCGTCTATGAGCATTTTTGGTTTTGTTATAGCAGCTGGCAGTATTATACTGTGGGTCTAACACAGGCATTCTCAAAGTCCGGACTCCGTTCCAGATCCGGAGCGAACCACAACTGTCTCTGCCTGGACTTATACTTTTCATATGTATTATTAGTTATTACATATTAGTATATGTATCTGTATTATCTGTATTATGTGTGAGACAGCGCCAATAACAAGTTGAAATTCTCCGCTATATCCAGTATCCACTACAAGCAGCGTCTGTGCATGTCCGACCGCTCCACTGTCTGTGTGTCTGTCTACTCTGCTTTGGTCCAATCACATTCCCCCACCCACAGAATCAGAGGCAGAGTAGGGCGGGTCTTCACGGCATGCTCGTTGTCTCTTTCAGCGACCAGCTGGGAGAGTGTAGCGGGGCTGAGCGAGTACTCGTCTCAACTACACTTAATGGCTGGTCGTCCAGCCCTATGAATTTCATGACTTTTCTTGTGATCG
The DNA here is from genome assembly GCF_963971535.1 of Notolepis coatsorum. Classification (NCBI taxonomy): domain Eukaryota; kingdom Metazoa; phylum Chordata; class Actinopteri; order Aulopiformes; family Paralepididae; genus Notolepis; species Notolepis coatsorum. The sequence continues at coordinate 82,568,711 of NC_140168.1, forward strand.
CCTTAGCCTTCTGACTATCACGGTTATACGCACGGGTGCTCTCTAAAGGGGTTTGCGTCAGCGGCCGTTTTGGTTGTTTGTACTCTCCGCGGGAAGCTTAACGAACTCTCCATGCTCCTATATGGGTGATGGGACTTCAAGTGTCTTATTAAATTTGTTGTGTTGAAACTTTTTACATTGCTTCCCCCACAAGGTATTTTATCCTGGCATACATTGCAGTCCAGATGGCATTTGTTGCATCTGTCTCAGACACATTGTAATAGTTCCACACCGCCAACATGTTCTTCTAGGTTAGTTAACATGCGACAATGACACAAACTCCTTGTCTCCTGTTTTTCACGTCATCGATCGTTTTTCCGCAATCGGCGACTAGAAAGCATTATCGGAATTCCCCAATCTCATATTTATACTGAATATCAGCCGATACCGATCGCTGGCCGATCGATCGGGGCATCCCTATTTTCAATGTAACAAGATTTGCAGACGATCGGTTTGGAACACTTCCGGTTTGAAAATTCACCTATATTTTCACTCTTTTCTCAGCAACCAAACAACTGAGCGGTAAATGGATTTCACCATTGAAATCTACGCTAATTGTATGTCATAACCAGCACGTGTTTCAGTCAGGCTTTTTGAGAAATCATAACAGCCACGTTTGAGACTTTTTCCCCCCTTTATTTAACCAGGATACTTACATTGATATTACCACCTCTTTTTCAAGTGAGCCCTGGCCAAGAAAGCAGCATACAGAACATTTTCACATATAGAACAACATTAAAACAAAACACAAATAAAAACAAGATAGTGAGAGCACACAAATACTAAAAATATAAAGAAAATTTATTTTCTATGAAAACAGACAATATTGATTGATTGATTTGAAAGGGACAGATATAAATACATAGATAATGCCTGTATCATAGTGTTTGTAGCCAAAGCTAATTTGCAACACCCGTTCCTTAAAGGGCTGACATACAACATTATAAAATAGGACATACAGTAGGTAAATAAAAAGGTAATAAAGGCAGTTAGTGTACAAACATCACATATTAAAAACATGATCACTCCATAGTAAGATGGTGTCCAACTTTTCTTTAAAACAATCAATTCCAATCAAAAGGCCACAAGAGAGGACATAAAACATATGTGTACATACATGCTGTCCTTCATTCATTGAGGGAATTATTTATGACCCACTAGAGGATGCAGGACATTATGTGCTCCAATGAGCACCCATTCTAGCAATTTATTATTATAATTTTAATAATTAATTATTTACGTTTATATAACCTTTATTTAACTGGCCATCTTGGTATGCCACACCTGTCAGGTGGATGGATTATCTGAGCAAAGGAGAAGTGCTCACTAACACAGATTTTTTTTTTAGATAAATAGGCCTTTTGTGTACATAGAAAATGTCTTAGATCTTTGATTTCAACTTGTGAAAAATTGGAGCAAAAACAAAAGTATAGTTCAGTATATCAAATCATTCAAGGTCTTCTCCGAATGGCGGCAGTGGGGCGGGTCTTAACTCGTAGCAGCTCCGGGATTGGCCGAGTGCTACCCTGATAGAAGTCCAATCCTGTGATCCACTCCACGTCTCTAACGCGCGCCTGGTGGAACCAGATGTGGTCTTCCACCCAGTGAGAGTCGGTCTCTGCTGCGCTCTGGCCATGTGGAAGAAGAAGACAACGATATTTAATACGGTGAAATGCACGGCGGGTTGGGGTAGTGTGGTGGAAAATATAGCCGGAGCTAATACTCAGTCCAAAGAGACCTGGTTAATACGATTTATCAAAGTATCAATACAATGATAGTCAGAGTTAGGCTGGATGACTCTCAACGAGGTGTTTAGCTGAGCTAAGACACCATGGGAAGACAGACCCCCCACCGGATCTTGAAACATCTTTATATACAAAACTGGAAGGGGTGGGGGCCACAGGAACAAACGACGTATAGGGGTGTCGTGACATTTTGGGAACATATGGAAAAGTGGGGGAGGGTTTGTTGGGGTTAAGAATGTCCGAGGCCCTCTACTGGATACTTCAGAATAACCACCACTTCTTCCGCACCTTTCTCGTGCACCTCCTAGACCATATCCTCACCATCACCTCCTAGACCATATCCTCACCATCACCTCCTAGACCATATCCTCACCATCACCTCCTAGACCATATCCTCACCATCACCTCCTAGACCATATCCTCACCATCACCTCCTAGACCATATCCTCACCATCACCTCCTAGACCATATCCTCACCATCACCTCCTAGACCATATCCTCACCATCACCTCCCCTCTAACCCCCCGGAGTCCGGACTCAACACTATGTTTTCGATTTTCATTTTCAAGTCGTTAGGCGTTCCCCTCTCACCGGATAAATGCAAGGGACGTCTGGAACTCCTCTGGGTCAGCCTCGGTGCCGAGGAGTTCCAAGCATCGTTAACCCACAGACCAATGAGCCAGGCTGTCCAGTACCAGTGAAGGGTTCCAGGTCCTCCACCATCCACACCAAACGTGACCTCCTTTCCCTTCTCGGCCACCTCAACTTCGACCGTGCGCATCATTCTTCAGGACAGGACGTTGTCACAGGGCCACTGTTGCCCCTAAGTAGTTGACATGATCAACTCTAATTGATCCCGATCCCTCCACATCTCCCCTTTCATCCGCTGTCTAGTCTGGCTATCCCTCGCTCACCAATTCATCCTCCACACAACCCACGCCCCCGGTAATTGTGTAAACAACTCCCTTCTACCATTGATCCACCAGTCCCGCATCCACGTCCTCAGAGGTTTAGCTCCTAGCACCATGGGTTCCTACTGGACAGCCTGGAACGCATTTCACTCCTTCCATGCCTCCCTCCCTTTCCCCTGTCTGTTCTTCGACCTTCCCACCATCATCACCGTCATCACCTTTTTCCTCACAATCCCCTTCACGTTGTCACACCACCCTCTAGTTGTATCTCAGCAGTATTCATTTTATTCCTTGCCCTGCCCTCTCTCACTGCCAGACGTCCCTCCTCTTGCGAGGCATCCAGAGGAACCAGCAATATTGTGTCTGTTACTATGCTTGAGTAAATTCTAATGAACCAAAGGAGAATATATATTATTATTATTATTATTATTATTATTATTATTATTATTATTATTATTATTATTATTATTATTATTATTATTATTATTATTATTATTATTATTATTATTATTATTATTATTATTATATATTTTTTTCCATCTTTGACGGTGAATAACACCATGCTAACATTGACCAGAAGTGAAAATGAGCCGCCTGCTGTTGCATCGTTGCTAATCGATTTCTATGGAATCCGTTAACCTTTGTGTCTGTTGTCATTTGTGTGGGTTGAACTCGTGAATTGATTGGTTAGATCGCTAGCATGACTAACAAATGCAAATATATTGTATTGTCTGCCTCGCTGTTCCGACCAGGATTACGTTCCTTTTTGCCTCCTTGATGCGTGCGCACACTGAATCCGACGTGGACCAGTATGTTTTTCATTTAACCCTGACATGAACAGGCGTGTCTGGATCCTTCCATTTGTCAACCGATACTGTATGTGTGGCAGTGTGGCACACTGTCTCACCTTGCAGCTCTCTGAGTTGTCATGTCTGTGGGGCATAAGGAAGGAAACCGTCTGCAGCTCCCCGTCACAGAGCGTCACTGGCTGGGATGAGTTCTTGCAGCTGCTCAGCACCGCAAAGTAATGGGTTGGGATGGGGATACGGGTGCCTGACACAAACCTGGAGGGAGAACAGAATAAGAGTATCCCCCTTTAATCGACAAATACTGAAAATATTTTGACATCCATTCATTATGAAGTCTATTGTCCATTATGAGCAGTCCATTTACAGTCCATTTACTGGTTCACCTTTGCGATCTACTACGGAACCTCAGTTGACCAAACGACATATTTTTGGAATGCGCTGGCCCTATAACCCGTCACATAATCAAGACTAAGAGAATCTATGGAATTTAATGCCCTACCGTCACCCTCCATAACCACATGTTTTAAATTGATATGGTGTATTTCTTGTGGATACTACTATAAATGTCCCTATTATTTATATTTGATAGAATTTCAATAAATACAAATAAATAAAAATTAAATACAATTAACACCAGCCAAAAAAAGGGTCACTTTTGGACTCTGAGGGCCAAATGGCAGGGGCTCAAGTCCCCCTTGGGTCCTAGCTGTGCACGCACCTGGTCCCCAGAGGTCAGACTTACTGTTGGATCTGTTCTGGAGTGTCACGTCGCCCATCGCTGTTGTAATCAAAGCAAGGGCCTGTCACCACATTGATGCCGTTATACAGACTGGCATACTTTTTCAGCAGGGTGCTATGGAAGTAGTCCCAGACCTCTGAGAGGGGGGGAGGAGAGGAAAGAGGGAAAGAGGAGAGGGAAGGAGAGATGGAGAGGAGAGAGGAGAGAAGAATGAGAGGTAGAGGAGGGGGGATGAAAGGTAGAGGAGAGGCAATTAAGTCTATTGTCCATTATAAGCAGACCATTTACCATTGTTATGAAATCTATTGTCAATTATGACGTCTATTGTCCATTATGAGCAGTTCACATTTACCATTGTTATGAAATCTATTGCCCATTATGAAGTCTATATTGTCCATATATTGTCTATTATGAAGTCTACTATGAAGTATATTGTCCAGGGCATCCCAACGATGGATATTCCCCGACCAAGTATAACACTTACTCTTGAACTCGGGGTACATGGGCACCACGTTGCTCATGACCAGGCCGTCATACTGCTCCTGCTCTGTGGCGTTCAGGTCTGGCAGGGAGAGAAACACTGGTGTTATTATGGAGAGATGTGGAGAGAAGTCAAAAACATCCATTTATGGAGCTGTTCTGAGAAGTCCAGCGGTGTGTGTTTTCCTAGGGTTTTAACGATACACAGAATATTCCGCTACGATACGAATTTCCGACTTTTGAGGTCACAATCATGTTTGATTTTAGGTTCTTTATGCGTTCGAATGTATTCATAATACAGAGCTCTAACTGTGTACTAGACGTACAGTATATTCAGTATACTGCAATGCAAAGCTTGGTTTGGCTCATAGAAATACAAATTGTGTTTAGTTTAATTTAGTTTGTTAGGATCATTAGCTACTGTATTGCAAAGACAAGCTCCTAAGAGTCCAAAAATAATAATAATACATATATACAGGTGCATCTCAATACATTTTAATATTGAGGAAAGGTTTATTTATTTCAGTAATTCAATTAAAAAAGTGAAAATCATATATTATATAGATTCATTACACACAGAGTGAAATATTTCAAGGCTTTATTTATTAAAATGTTGATGATTATGGCTTACAGCTAATGAAAACCCAAAATTGCTGGCCTACTGAAAAGTATATGCATTGCATGCAATAAAACACTAGGACAGACAGAGTATAGTGGAGAGGAGGTGAGGTAGGAGCGAAGTACAGAGAGAGAGATTGTTGTTACAGAGTTTTGTGAGTTTTGTGAGGTGAGAGGTAGTGAGAGGAGAGGTGAAGGCGAGAAAGTGTTCATTGTGTACTGGACCCTAGACCAGGGTGCAAATCATGGGGGAGCTCGGTGAGCCATGGCTCCCCTAGATCAGACATCAGCTCCCCTGAAAACATGATTTGTGAATTTTTGGGGGGTCTCTAAATTACTGAAAATAAATGCTATTTTTGCCATGCATTTCAAATTTTTCTGTAATTTTCTGTATCATCATCGTGTATAATAATAAAATTAGGCTATTTTGATGTATGATTAATGATTTGTGCACTAATTCACTGTAATAGACAATAGCATAAATCTGCACTGCAGATATACCCTATATCGGCACTGCAGATATACCCTACTCGTAATAGATGGCAACATGCTATTCTTGCATTTACCATTCGGAGCGTGGCGGCGCTGCAGCCTGCAGGCACAAATCAAACTTTAACCAAAGTTAAGCCTTCTAACCAATTTTGGTTTTTACAAAGAATGCGAAGCAGCCTGCTGTGGGGACTACTTCTGTCACATGCAGATTTTGAGAATTGGGCAGATCTTCATCATCAGGTCGGTGGCGATAATGTTGCATTTGCCTACTACTATAATAATGTTAGACTCGATGTGTGTCCTGGACTTGTTGTTCGGTATTGGTTCATCCGTGTGTTTATGTGTAAATAGGACTGTTGTGTGTGAATTTTAGTGTTGGATCAGAGGGGTTAATCTGAGCATGTGTATTTTAATATGTGCGTCTTCATCATGCCTGCAGACCTGTGTGGTGTGGACTATGTGTGGTTCTGTAATACTCATACATATAGCCTATGGCCTGTGTCGACCGGGGACGTTTTATGAGTTGTCAGCTCCTTTCTGTCATTTTATGCGACAGACGCGCTCCTTTTCCCAGCGCCGCGCCTCGGCGGCAGCGTTTGGGGCATAAAGTTGAAACTAGTTCAACTTTTGGAGAGGAGCTCATCAAGGTTACTCTTTTCGACCGACTAATCAACATCGAGGAAGTGGCGGAGCCGCGGCAGTCGCGAGACTCAAGAAAACGCTCTGGGCTTTTCATACTAACGCAATTGGCAGTGTTAGGGGTGGGAAGTTGGAGGGTGGGGATCGGACGGTGTGGACAGCGACTCCTACAGGTCGGTTGGTGCGCCTGCGCAGCAGAATCAGGAAGCGACGGGGGCGGCGTGTCCCTCCCACGCAGACCCTCGCCGCTGAGAGATCACGCTGTGCAGGTGAAAAGATGCGACGGCTGCCTCCTCGTGTACCGGAGGGGACACGTGATGCAAGGCTTCGTCCACATTGCAGCCGGCTTGTGGGAGGCATGGCCTAACAGTGTTCGAGACAGGGGAGGGTAGAATTGGACAATACGAAATTGGGATGGGAGAAAATTTGAAAAATGGGAGAAAAAGTAGATTTTTTTTTTTTAATATCACCTGAGAATGCACTACTTAAATATGTGAGCAAAATATTCTGATGTTTATAATGATGTCTACAATGTTTGACTGTTTTTAGATTATCATTGTTAATTAAGTGAATTGTGATTGTCATATGTATCTCATGTATTGTTATGTTTTGTGTTTTTGTTGTCTTTCTGTGTGGACCCCAGGAAGACTAGCTTGCCACTTAGGTGGCAGCTAATGGGGATCCTTTTAAACAATAAACAATCAAAGCTTAAAAACCGCCTTTTCACAAGTGAAGGTTGATAAAGCTGGACAAAATCTGTATTTTTTCTTTTTTACTTCCAAAACGGAAGTCGGCTCGTGTCAAGCTACTGTAGCATAAATAAGAAATTATACTTCCGGTCTTAAGATCACTGCTGGGTGCTACCGCCAACTGGTGGTGATTGATTGATTGATTGATTGATTGAAAAGTTTATTAACAGATTGCAGAATGGGTACAGTACAGTACAGCTCAATACATACAATTGTTAAGGGGATGCAGACCAGAGAAAGACTTTCGTCTTGTTAACATCAGGGTCCCCCATTTTCAATTCATCATAACATATATGACACACACGACATACAGATAGACAGTACTGCTACATCTATACATTTATGACATACCAGATTTGCAAATACAGTACTGTTTGTGATACAAAAAGTGTCCAGAAAAGAGTGTATATACATTTGACGTAGAAACTGTACATTGGAGGAGTTTGGGTAGGTGGGGTGGGGTTGGGTGGGTGGGGGGGTGGGGGACTGTACATTGGAGGTGGGGGGGGGGGGGGACGACGACACTGTACACTGTACATTGGAATACTGACAAAGCCATACTTGGTCATTTAGTGTACAACTGGTTTAGGACATTTGTAGGGGCCAGTTTCGAATTGCAGTCTCCCGTAGGTGTTCTTTGAATGTGTTTTTGAAAGTGGGTAGTGATTCACATTCCTTTACAGCTTTGGGTAGGGCGTTCCACATTGATGTGGCATAATTGCGAAACGTGTTTAGTCCCTTGTTTGAGCCGAATCTGGGTTTAACATGATTTGTGGAGCTCCCTCTGGTGTTGTGATCGTGGTATTCACTGACCTTTGGGAAGTATTTTGACATGTACATGGGTACCTTGGTCGTGTAGTGTATCTTGTAGACCAGGCCCTTTGCAAGTTGCTGTACTCTGTCATCTACTCTAAGCCATCCTAGGTTGTCAAAGTGGGCAGGGGTGAGGTGGGTTCTAGGAGTAAGGTCAAGCAGTAGTCTGACCAGTTTGTTTTGAGATGTTTGTAATTTTGTTTTTAGCGCCTTTGAGGTGCTTTGGTACCATGAGGTGCAAGCATAGTCGTAGTACCCTTGAATGAGTGCTCCTGCCAGAGTCTTCAGGGTATTCTTGTTTACCAGTGAGGAGATCCGGTACAAGAATCGAGTTTGTTGGTTGACTTTTTTTATTACATTGGATGCCATTTTGTCACAGGAAAGATTTGCCTCTAGGATGGAACCCAGGTAGGTAATTTCTTCTTTCCTTGTGACAATATTGTCACCCACTGTAACTGAGAAGCCGTCGGTCTTGCTGAGTTTGTTATTTGAACCGAAGAGAATGGACTCTGTTTTGCCCATGTGTAATGATTCCTTGAACACTAACAATACAGCTCAATAGGTCCTCCTTTTCTCTTGTGTCTTTTATGGTCATTGAGCTATTTACTTTGTGCTACACTCGGAGTAGTCTTGCCCTAAGTACAGGAAACGTAAACATTTGGGCGCCAAGATAAATACTTGTGAGAAAGTACAGCATCAGACCAAATACGACCGACACGAGGATGTTCCGGTTCATCATCTTGAGGGGATAGAGTTTACTCTGGAAAAAACTCTGGACGCTCACAGAAGCCCAGTGAAGGAGCGGAGGAGAAGTGTGGGGACGTCTATGGAAGAGGAGGAATGTTATAGTACTCGAGTCCAAGTCTTGGACAGATTTTCAGGACTTTCGGACTCGGAAGGTGCAGACGAGGACTCGGACTTGTTAAACGATACATTTTTATAATTTTTTTGGTAATAGGCCATACTCATTTGGCATAATATATTGATGGCTAGTGCATTTGTTTGGCTATTGTTTCACAAAGTAAATAAACTCCCTTTGAAACGGTGACCGCTGTGTCATTTTAATGTAGACCTTTTTTTATTTGTATGTCAGCTCTTTGACTGCCAGAGTGGAGTGGACTCAACCTTGATGACTTGGACTCAGACTCGGACTAGGGTAACGGGGACTCGACTCGGACTCAACTCGGGCTCTTCTTTGGTGACTCGGACTCAGACACTGGGGACTCAAGACTCGGACTCGAGATTTAGTGACTCGACTACAACACTGCTGGCAGGCACTTCAAATTCTTGGATTGCACTCTTGTTGTTGGATATGATTTATTCCAGAATTACACAACACTGTCTTTACAGTAGTTGAGGAGATAATGGTGAAGAGTGTGAAACCTATGATCGGAATAGTCTTTCTTATACATTCTCAAAATCTAGCGATAGTGAAATAGTGAAATTAAACTATTCCCCATTGTTCTGGGGGCCCACATAAACCTCCGTGATCCTTATGTGGTGTTGGTGTCTTTGTCACTCTGGTGGACCCACAACTTTATTTTAAAACAATAAAGCCATAACAATTATTGTAAAGAATTTACCTCTGCTAGATCAAATGTATCAATAAAAGTGCAATTTCTTTAAATAATAATACAAAAAATAATCCATTATAATCAAGACATGAATGGAATAAATCATGTCATCCTCCCTCCCCATCAACATGGACCCCCTGCAATTTGCATACCGCCCCAACAGGTCCACGGAGGACACCATAGCCCATGTGCTGCACACAGCAGCATCACACCTGGACAAGAGGCAGGGGAACTATGTGAGAATGCTATTCATCGACTACAGCTTGGCATTCAATACCATAGTCCCCTCCATACTCATAGCCAAGCTCAGGGACCTGGGCTTGAACTATGACCTCTGCCAGTGGGTCTTGGACTTCCTGACTGGCAGACCCCAGGTGGTGAGAGCAGGCAACTGCACCTCCTCATCCATCACCCTCAACATAGGGGCCCCCCAGGGCTGTGTTCTGAGTCCCCTCCTCTACTCCCTGTACACACACGACTGTGTGGCTCAGCGGAGTAGCAATACAATCATCAAATTTGCTGACGACACAGTGGTGGTGGGCCTGATCTCTGCCAACGACGAGAGGGCCTACCTGGAAGAGGTCAAGGTCCTGGCGGGATGGTGCCAGGAAAACAGCCTCTCCCTGAACGTCAGCAAAACAAAGGAGATGATTGTGGACTTCAGGAGGTCGGGGGTCAAGGACTACAGCCCCCTCAGCATCGACGGGGCACCGGTTGAGAGAGTCAACAGCTTTAAGTACCTCGGAGCCTACATATCCGAGGACTTGACATGGACCACACACATTGACAGTGTTGTGAAGAAGGCACGACAACGCCTCTACTTCCTCAGGCGCCTAAGGAAGTTCCAAGTCAGTCAGAAGATCCTTAAGAACTTCTACTCATGTACAATAGAGAGCATCTTGACTGGCAACATCACCTCCTGGTTTGGGAATAGCACTGCACAAGACCGAAGCAGACTACAAAGAGTGACACGTTCAGCCGAACGCACAATTGGAGGGGGGCTCCCCACCCTCCAGAACATTTACAACAAGCGTTGCAAGGGCAAGGCTAAGAGAATCATTAAAGACTCCAGTCACCCGAACAACTGCCACTTTGAACTGCTGCGGTCAGGCAAGCGATACCGGAGTCTCAAGGCGAGCACAGAAAGACTCAGAAGAAGCTTCTATCCCCAGGCCATCAGGCTGCTAAACGAACAATGAACACTACACAACAACAACCACCAAACGCACATAGCACACACATCCACACGCACACACTCACTTTAAACAAACACACTGTAGCACCCACTCCACACACTTTATAGCACACACCCACTTTAAACAAACACACTGTAGCACCCACTCCCCACACTTTATATTTATTGATGAAGGATTGCACTACAACTCGTACACCTTACTGTAAATTGTACCTAAATTGTACCTCATCCCATTTCTGCTTTGCACTATATAGTACTGTACATTAGTACACTGCATAGTATTGTATATTATATGGTAACTCAGTTACGTCTATTCTGCATCGAACATTGTACATACTGTATGTCTATACCGAACACTGTGACCTCATTTTCTTCTTCTAAATTACATGCTACTTGAAACTCTAGAAAAATATAAATGAAAAGAGGTGGAGGTAGACAGTGAAGGTACACAGTGAACCTTTTTGTTAAATCGTTTACCATTATTTACTTGTTTTCACCTACAATTTCCACACTTCCGGGTCCATTTGACACCATACACCACATGTATGTAATATACGGGGTGTGCACAGTATGCACTCAATGGAAATGTGTTCTTTTATATGTTCTCTTCACAGAAAATAAGCCAAGGCCAATGAGAACATTGTCATTGTATCATTTCTGCTCTACTGCTCTAGCAGCTATCTAGCTAGCCTTGAACTGCAACCCCCTGCTCACCAACACCACGTGACCACACATCAGATACCACATTCATCAAACTCATCAAATGTCAAACTCAAAATCAGAGCGCTTGATTAAATCCATCTGGACATCACTGTTTACAATGCCATAATCATCAACATCATTAGTTAGTGATTTATGTTGGGGGGAGGGGGATATATCACACCCCCTGTTCACAATTGAAATAGTAACATGCACACGCACGCACGCACGCACACACACACACACACACACACACACACACACACACACACACACACACACACACACACACACACACACACACACACACACACACACACACACACACACACACACACACACACACACACACACACACACACACACACACACACACACACACACACACACACACACAACTGCATTGTGAGGCTGGTTGAGGCCCCATTAAATAGCATGGACTGATTATACCAGAGGATGCCAACTTGAAGACATGTATGTAATTATTGTACAGCCTGGAGCATAATCTCTCTCTGTGTGTGTGTGTGTGTGTGTGTGTGTGTGTGTGTGTGTGTGTGTGTGTGTGTGTGTGTGTGTGTGTGTGTGTGTGTGTGTGTGTGTGTGTGTGTGTGTGTGTAGGTGTGTGTGTGTGTGTGTGTGTGTGTGTGTGCGTGCGTGCGTGCGCGTGTGTGTGCGTGCGTGTGTGTGTGTACATTCATTTGGTGGCTTGTTCATCCCCATCAGCTGTGTCTGTGTGCATCTTCAGGTTCATGTTTTTGACTTTAGCTAGCTACACACACTGGTTAGGGATATGTTAGGGCCTGGTTAAAGCAGGTCATAGCTAGCTACACATACTGGTTAGGGTCTGGTTAAAGCAGGTCATAGCTAGCTACACATACTGGTTAGGGTCTGGTTAAAGCAGGTCATAGCTAGCTACACAACCGTTAGGGTCTGGTTAAAGCAGGTCATAGCTAGCTACACATACTGGTTAGGGTCTGGTTAAAGCAGGTCATAGCTAGCTACACATACTGGTTAGGGTCTGGTTAAAGCAGGTCATAGCTAGCTACACATACTGGTTAGGGTCTGGTTAAAGCAGGTCATAGCTAGCTACACATACTAGTTAGGGTCTGGTTAAAGCAGGTCATAGCTAGCTACACACACTGGTTAGGGTTAGGTTAGGGCCTGGTTAAAGCAGGTCATAGTTAGCTACACATACTGGTTAGGGTTAGGTTAGGGCCTGGTTAAAGCAGGTCATGGCTAGCTACACACACTGGTTAGGGTTAGGTTAGGGTCTGGTTAAAGCAGGTCATAGCTATCTACACACACTGGTTAGGGTTAGGTTAGGGTCTGGTTAAAGCAGGTCATAGCTACTGTAGCTACACATACTTGGTGGGAAGAGGAAGGCGTGTGAGATGTTCCCGGCAGAGACATACTGGTTACATTGGGGGCTTTGATCAGCAGGAATCCTGACGTCAGCCCTTAAACAGTTTTCTATCACTGATGGCAAGGGGTCCAAGTCCACCTGTGGAGCATGGGATACAGACACATCATAACATCTCCAAAGATTATTGGAAAAATAACCAAAATCCACACCCTGACAAGATGCTTCTGCGCTTTATCCAAGGGTTCAACCCAAACTGGATTAGTCAGGTAAGCTCCAGACTTACCGGCTAGTCAGCCATCCAGGTGGGCTCCAGACTTAGGTTAGGTAGGCTCCAGACTTAGGTAGACTCCAGACTTAGGTTAGGTAGGCTCCAGACTTAGGTTAGGTGGGCTCCAGACTTAGGTTAGGTAGGCTCCAGACCTAGGTAGGCTCCAGACTTAGGTAGGTTCCAGACTTAGGTTAGGTAGGCTCCAGACTTAGGTAAGCTCCAGACTTACCGGCTAGTCAGCCATCCAGGTAGGCTCCAGACCTAGGTTAGGTAGGCTTCAGACCTAGGTTAGGTAGGCTCCAGACCTAGGTAGGCTCCAGACCTAGGTTAGGTAGGCTCCAGACCTAGGTTAGGTAGGCTCCAGACCTAGGTTAGGTACGCTCCAGATCTAGGTTATAGGCTCCAGACCTAGGTAGGCTCCAGACCTAGGTTAGGTAGGCTCCGGACCTAGGTTAGGTAGGCTCCAGACCTAGGCTAGGCCATACCTAGGTTAGGTAGGCTCCGGACCTAGGTAGGCTCTAGACTTACCGGCTTGTCCACAGTGAAAGAGCTCCACAGAGGCATCAGTGTGCTGTTGCCGTAGGCGCTGATGAACCTGTGCTGGTACAGCAGACAGTAGTTTTCACCAGGCCATACCATCCTGGGACGACCGAACACAGCATGCTTCCTCTCAGCTTCAGACTCTGGAAGCAGAACCAGGTGTTGTCATGGTGATATGGTGGAAAGTGAAATGTAGGGGGGATTAATGATACCAGTTTAACCCTTGTGTGGTGTTCATGTTTTTGTTACTCAATGTCCCAATGTCCACAGATCTGGTGGACCGTCAACATTTTATTGTTTTAAAACAATAAAGCCATACAAATGTATGTAAAAATTTGTGGTGGGACTATTCATTTTTTTTATCGAATTCATTTGAGACTTTCTAGTTAATTAACACAGTCTGTGCCAAAAACGTAAAAAGTGTTTGGATCGTTTGATCTTTTTACTTTGATCCCCGCTCTACAGACTTGCCCAGAGCGATCTGCATAATTTTCGACCATCCCCACACATTAGAACTGCAATGCCGATCGACTATCACCAGGTGGCGGTATCATCCGTGTCTGAACTGCGATGGCTTGGGTTGAATCACACTCTAAATTTAATTTCTGCTTGGCCAGTGGCCACTGCAATTAATCGCATTTTAATCGCATATCAATATTTGATGCGAAAAGCAACATTTTTCAATTCAAATGGATTTTGGTATACGAGTGAATCAATGAATATACATTATACATACGTTTAAGCAGCAACATCATGTATTAGCTACTACACAAACCAACAGATAAATGCAATTTTTAACAAAGTGCAGCAATTTTAGGAATTATATATATTATAGCGCAAAGGACCTTTTGTAAACTCAAGCACTTTCGAGGTAAAAGTAAAATGCAGTACTTTCAAGTACATTCCAAAGCAGTTGACCATTGGAAAAAAAACTCTTGATAGATCTCAATTTCTCTTATTTTTTTCAGTATTCTGTATGAACAAACCAGACTAAGAAAATAATTTGCGATTTATTATACTTTATACTTATAGCACCAGTCGTGCGTTGGTCATGGGATGGGGTTGCACACTGTTCCACCAGGTCTGTGAGCAAGAGCACGCAGGAGCACACGCACGCACATGCACGGATGTCGTGCATGCAGGGCCGCCTCAGGGGGTGTGCGAGCAGTGCGGTCGCACAGGGCCTCGCGGGAAGAGGGGCCTCGCAATTTTTTTTTTTTTTTTTTTTTTTTTTTGCGAGGCCCCCCTTCCCGCGAGGCCCTTTTTCATCACAGACCTAAAATCTAGTTTTGCTTATATGCTTATATATTTCACATTAGACACGTTTGTAGAATGTGTCTGACTTGTTCCTGCCTCTGCGGCTCTGCAGACTGCAGTTTTCCGGTTTCTGCGGCTTTGCTGCTCTACAGATTTTAGGATAGTGTTTCCGGGCTCTTCTCCCGTCCGCCGTAATACACCAAATAGAAGAAGAAGAAGAAGAAGACACACGAGGTAGAGGGATGATCTAATTCAGCGCTATTCAGAGGAGCCAGTGGATGTCTTTTCAAAAGCAGCATGGATCAGAAGAAATTACACCGTGGGCCAAGAAAGTCTCCTTCCAACTTTACCATTGGCATTGATACTGCGTTATGGTGAGTCAACCTATTATTATATTCCCGCCGTGGACCTATCTCTCTCTCTCTCTCTCTGGAGCCAAACTGGTCGACTAGCTATAGCCTGTTGTAGTATGGAGTTAGTAGCTAACGGTGTGTGGCCTGGTGTCAGCGCCTGTATTGCTTTTCTCATGTTGTAGTTTCAGTGGTAGTGCGTTAGCTAATGGTTAGCGATAGCCGGGTTGAGCTAACTGGCTAACTGATAGCATCAAAGTAACGTGCGCAGCCGGTAGCTAATGTCGTAGCTAGCTGCCGGCTAGCTGCCGGCTGCGCACGTTACTTTGATGCTATCAGTTAGCCTAGGCTAGAGTTAGCTGTTAGCTTGTGCTACGAGTCGACCATTGACATTAGCCGTGAGAATAGCAGGGGGTTCTGGCTTATTTTGTCCCGCCAGCGAGAGGCCTTTCGTCAACGTGGAGACCTGTGTTGCGGCCTTTCGCCCTGCGTTCCTTGGTGCAGGTAAGATTAATGAAAATGTCATGACATTACCCCACTCTTCCTTCCTTCCCCTCCTGAATGTTTTGTTAATAACGATGTTTTTTTCCAGGCAAAACATATTATGCTACTTCACAACATTTGGAGATACGACATGTGCTGTGTGTGAATTCATTGTCTTGGTCGTTTGTGTAGCTTGGGTAGCGTTGGGCCGTTGGCCAAAGCTGTACGGCCTGGTGTCAGTAGCCTACCTGGCTAGCCTTTAGCTGTCGGCCATTGGCTCCTTGCTGCTTTGTTTTCTCTGGTATAGACCCTCTTCTCTTTGGATTTAAGTGTTGATCTTTGTCCTTTTGGATCTATGTATATTCATGTTGCCTTTGTGAAGTTATCTTTTCCTTCTGTTTTGTTCTTTCATTAAAAGTTGAATATCCTTTAGGGGGTCATCTTTGCTTATCTCTCTCATACATGCTCTCTCTCTAACACACATGCTCTCTCTCTCTCTCTTTCTAACACACACAGTCTGCCTATGGCGGCCTTTCTCGATGGCTAGGCTGTGCTCGCTGAGTCTGTACCTAGTCAAGGATCTTCAGTCACAGTGCTCAGGTATTCTGCCACTGTGTACTCTCTGTTTAGGGCCAAATAGCATTTCAATTTCTTTCCAATGTGTCTCTCTCTCTGTACACTGTATATTGACTGTAGAACGGGAGCTCTCTCTCGCTCTCTCTCTTGCTATATGTTGACTGTATCATGCCCAGCCTCGGGCAGCGCTATTATTTACGAATATGTTGACTGTAAAAAAAAAAAAAAAAAAAAAATCTACAATTTTTTTGTACCTTTTTGGGGGGGGGGGGGGGGGGGCTCGCGTTTAAATCTCGCACAGGGCCTCGCATTTCTCCCAGGCGGCCCTGCGCGGGAGCGTGCTCAGGAGTGTGCGTGCACGTGACGTCATTAAAACACAGTGCAACCATGAAATCACCACTGTATAGCACATGCATGAGTCTGGTCTCCTTTGAAAGGTAACATTCTTACACAATAAAGAAAAAACACTTTGAGTGCTAATGAAATAGAGTAACAGAGGTTTGAACACACTGAAGTAAACGTTTCGTGTACTCACATGTCTGTTTAGTGGTTGCCCGATGCCTGTTTTTAAGTTCCAGCTCAGAGGTAGGAGCTGTAAGTACATATGTAGTACAGGGCCAAAGTTGATCAAAATGACAAAATCCCACAGAAAATGAGTATTTCACAAAGGCTTTTGTAACGTGTGTGCCGCAAAAATTCAGCGTGAAAATACAAAATGGCCGTCCACTTCCATTCATTCAGACTTGCGAGTCAAAACACTCGGCAGAACGGCTTCTCAAATGACGCTCGCAAGTGGCGCGACGTGCGTGCGAGTGTGTGACGATAAAATGCGTAATTATTTTTACTTTTAATTATTTCTGTAGTTAATTAATCGAAATGAACGCGATAAAGTCCCAGCCCTCTTAAAAATACTTAATAACAGGTGTTAAATATCTCAATTACAAACAATTTAGACAACATATATGGTTAATATTTGCCATTCACTTCTGTTAGATCACATTTTATCAATAAAAGTGCTATTCATCTTTTTTGTGATAAAATGTGTCTCTAATTATATTCAAGACATTAATGGAATAAATTATATATAAATAAAACAAGGTGGAGGCAGACAGTGAAGGAACACAGTGAATCCTTTTGTTTAGTTTTGACCATATACAGTATTTACCTAAAATGTTCACACTTTAGTGGACCCGAACTCCACGTATGTAATATAATATAATAATGTGCAGGGGGGTGCACAGTCTGCACGCAATGAAAATGTGTTCTTTTACATGTTCTTCACAGAAAATTAACCAAGGCCAATGAGTCTCGGGTCAAAACAACGATTATTCATTGTATAATTTTCTCTTTGAGAAAACTATGAAAAGCGGTCCCACAGACCAACACCACACAGGGGTTAAGATGCTAACAGAGTCTTGAAGTAGCCTACAGAGGGAAGACACGTACTATGCAGACAGCCATTCAATGCCCTTTGCCTTTCATAGCTTGAGTGCCTTTTTGCAGAAGGTCATCGGTTCGATCCCTTGGACTAGCAGCACAAATCTGGGTGGGGAAGTTAGGCACTTAACCCTCGACGTCTCCAGAGGAGCTGCTCAGTGGTCAACAGTGTCAGACTGTGGCTGTACTGGGCAGCTCCTAGTGGTCAACAGTGTCAGACTGTGGTTGTACTGGGCAGCTCCTAGTGGTCAACAGTGTCAGACTGTGGTTGTACTGGGCAGCTCCTAGTGGTCAACAGTGTCAGACTGTGGCTGTACTGGGCAGCTCCTAGTGGTCAACAGTGTCAGACTGTGGTTGTACTGGGCAGCTCCTAGTGGTCAACAGTGTCAGACTGTGGCTGTACTGGGCAGCTCCTAGTGGTCAACAGTGTCAGACTGTGGTTGTACTGGGCAGCTCCTAGTGGTCAACAGTGTCAGACTGTGGCTGTACTGGGCAGCTCCTAGTGGTCAACAGTGTCAGACTGTGGTTGTACTGGGCAGCTCCTAGTGGTCAACAGTGTCAGACTGTGGTTGTACTGGGCAGCTCCTAGTGGTCAACAGTATCAGACTATGGTTGTACTGGGCAGCTCCTAGTGGTCAACAGTGTCAGACTGTGGTTGTACTGGGCAGCTCCTATTGGTCAACAGTGTCAGACTGTGGTTGTACTGGGCAGCTCCTAGTGGTCAACAGTGTCAGACTGTGGCTGTACTGGGCAGCTCCTAGTGGTCAACAGTGTCAGACTGTGGTTGTACTGGGCAGCTCCTAGTGGTCAACAGTGTCAGACTGTGGTTGTACTGGGCAGCTCCTAGTGGTCAACCGTGTCAGACTGTGGTTGTACTGGGCAGCTCCCAGGTGTGAATGTGTGGAACTGTGTGAGTGTGAAGCAGGGCACTGCTGAAAAAGAGTCTCTGTGCTCAGAGAACCTAAATAAAGGTAAACAAATATGGGCAATCCATCACAAATGGGTGGGTCTCCTGGGTTCAGCTACTCCCCAACACTGATAATGTCTCTTTATACTTTACCTTCTGCTGCTGTCAGGTTCAGACGGGTGTTTATACTATTCTCAGGTCCCTGGAGGAGAGAAAAACACATACTGTCTTAACCTTTTAGCCTGGATCTGAATTTATACAGTATTATAATGTATTTTTAAGGAAATGTATGGTTGAAACATGCAAACGTTCAAACGCACACACACTAATACGCATTGGAGGCTTTTAACCAGGGCCAGAGTGGGGAAATCATTCAGGCCAGGAAATATAGTGCGAAATATAGCCCCAGTCAGGCCACTTTTTAAGCGGGGGGTCCCCCACCAGGAGGTTTTGTGTTACAAAGACTTCATTTCCTGTATTCTGGTGCAGGAATTGTTTTATTTGTACCCTTTAAATGCCAGTGTTTGTGATGAATTTTTTTTTTTTTTAATTTTTTTTGTGTGGAAATCATCTGGGGGGCCGCAAAGTATCATCCAGCGGGCCGCAATTAGCCCACGGGCCGGGAGTTTGAGACCCCTGGGTTAAAGGAACACGCCAGCATTTGAGGAAATTAGCTTATCGTTCTCCAGAGAGAGACAAGAAGATCGATACCAGTTTCCACTCTGTACGTTCAGTAGAAAGATATCTGGCTGCATGTTAGCCTAGCTTAGCACAATGAATGGAAGTGGACATGACCGGTTAGCCTAGGCATTGTCCAACTAACACCTCCCTCGAAGGCTAACCGGTCATGTCCGCTTCCATTAATTGTGCTAAGCTAGACGTGTTAATTTTAGTACTATTTCGAGCTACTTGTACTTTACGTGATTATTTTCATTTTAGGGAACTTTTTTTTATCCACTTTTTCTCACCCTTTTTCTGTATTTTTCCTCCCATCCCAATTTAGTCGTTATGCCAATTCCCTTCACTCCCTTCCTGGTCATTGCGCACATTTGCCCCCCACTTGCCGGTCTAGGGAGGGTTGAAGACTATCACATGTCTTCTCCGATACATGCAGAGTCAGCCAGCCACTTCTTTTCATCTGACAGCGAGGACTCTCATTGGGTGAGTGTAACGTGTGGGAGGATCACACTACCTCTCCCAGATCCCTCCCTCGCTGAACAGGCGCCCTGACCGACCTGTAGGAGTCGCTGTTTACAACGACCAGGACACACCCCACCGGCTTCCCACCCGCTGACACTGCCAATTGTGTCAGTATGGATGACCGACCAAGCCATACCACTTTAACATAACCTTTAATCAGAGCAGCATAACTGGACCACACACCACTTTAACATAACCTTTAATCAGAGCAGCATAACTGGACCACACACCACTTTAACATAACATATAGGGGGGTCAATGGATACACAAACGTTATGTAGAATGTGTACTTTTACTTTAGATACTTAAGTACATTCGATAGCAAATACTTCTCTACTTTTACTTCAGTATAATTTGAATGGAGGACTTTAACTTTGACCAGAGTACTCATTTATCTGAGTATTTCTACTTTTACTTAAGTAAAGGGACTGTGTACTTCTTCCACCACTGTGTAGTTCTATTGTTTCCAGTATGGCTGCCTGTACCGTGGTGGTTACTGTTCCACTGTGACCTGTTCACAAAATACAGTATAAGACATCTTTGTTGATATATACACATATCAACCATGTTTTGCACATAATAGCTACTGGTGTCTCTTCCATTGCAGAGTACAAAACAATGGTCGCTATTTTACAGGCAGCCATGTTGAAAGACAAATAATTACATGAACATTGTAGGGGATTCCCTCCTCCAGCAGGTAAAGATATCAGTAGATAACATATCACTGTGTGCCAGAGAGCTGTCTTCTCTTCTCACAAAGTATCCTGGCGTAACAGCCACTCTAACTGATCCATGCTGCCACTGACGTGTGTTTATTTATGCCTCGGCTCAGACATTTTAACCCTTTAACCCACTGCCACACGACAGAAGGTTAACCCTTTACTATCACACAACCGACGGTCGCCGGTTAACCTTCTGTGTATTGTCGCAGTGAAAGGGTTAATGAAGGGTTATGTATATAACCCAGTTCTATGAGTTATGGTGCGCTCAGCACCTGTCTGCACTGTACTTCACTTTGTGCACGTGCACTGAATATAAAGAATTCCACCATGTACCTTTACATCCCAACATCCGTCTGACCACACCCCCTTCCGCTTACCTTCATAAGCAGGTGTGTGGTCATCTACTCGCCTCCTTCCCAAACTTTCACCACAAGGCGAGATCAAGGGCCGCAGCGGCGTCCAGGTGCTGAGCGCACCATAACTCATAGAACTGGGTTATATACATAACCCTTCGTTCTATGTCGTTAATGGCTTAATGTCTGCAACAGGGGCTGAGCGGGAGCCATAGCCCGACCAATGTACCCCGCTGAGGCCCCCCACAACCATCAGACCGGGGAGGACCGAGCCCCCCCGACCCTCCCTAATGGAGGATACCCCCCCTATTGGAGGTTCACGGGAGGGCGACGGATCCGACCATGCGAAGAGGCACTCAAGCAACTCAACGCACAGGGTGAGCAGACCGTGGCTTGACCCCACGACTACACACACGCACAACCCGCATGCCACCCGGGAACGAACGGAAGGAACAACCTCGTTACTGCCCCCAGAAATCACGGGGTTAAGAGCAAACCCAACCCTGTGGCAAGGCCGTAGCAGCGGAGCGCGAAGGAAGACCCAGACCCACTGAAGGGACTGGATCCCCTGGAAAACCCTGCAGAACAGGCAGTCAGCATGGCCGTAAGCACACAAAAAAGGTTAACCAACGGAAGCAGGTAGCACACCGGGGAAACCAGGCAACAGGCTGTAACCTGAGCCTGGAGCACTGCGGACTAGACAGGCGCCAAAGGAGTCAGCGGAAGGGGCGTATGCTGGCGTTGTTGCATGACAAAGCCTCCATTAAAAAAAAACCACCCATAGGGGTCAAGGCAGAGAAGGCTGACATGATTGGCAGATGTCATGAACGTGCAGGGGCACACTCAACCGGGTAACCCGGGAGTTGACACTGCTCCAACACACCAGGGAATCAACCACCCTCTTGGTACCGACGGTGGTTGTTCCTATAACCCCTCAAGAAAAAACTCCAAAACACACCTGCGGGCATACACTGGCTATACCGCAGTACAAGTGTTTCAGTTTTCAAAAAAGGGTTATCCCAGGCCTACGGTATCAACAAAACTTTACTTCGGACCGGGCCCGGCGGCACGGGAAGCACAGGGTTACCAGAGGAGGTCCAAGACCACCCCAACAGCCCCCTCTTCGCCATGCGTGAGAGAGGAGCGAAAAGAATGGAGAACCAGCCCTAAGCACACCGCACTTGGTATTCCCAGGCGGTCTCCCAACCAAGTACTAACCAGGACCGAACCTGCGTAGCGTCCGAGATCGGACGAGATCGGGCGTGTACAGGTTGGCATGGCCGTAAGCCATTACGATAGTGCAGAGTACAATATGTACCCAACAAAGGGTCTCCATAGCGCCTAACCCTGTGACACCCGGACCGACCCGGCATTTTTCCCCCCGAAAAAAGCACAAGTCCCTCAGGGTACCAGAACAGCAGATCTGCATCCCCGGCGGACAACGGGTTAACTGACCTGGACCAGCGCGACCAGACCAGTCCCGTGTCCTAACCACGCCGACCTGCCCACTCCAGAAGAGGGGGTAGGTATGCGTGTCGATCTAAAACATGAAAAGAGGGCGCCACCCAGACGGTCCCCATTTAGACCGTGCTCAGTGGCCCACCCCAAGGGTGTGAGACCCCTCTACCTATGTTCTGATCTATTCCGTTAACATCCCCCAGATATGAACGAGAATTCATCGAGACAACCTAGTAAACTGGCGCTCGGAAGAGACAAAACTCCATCCCAGTTGCCCTATAAAAACGCTGTTTTAACAAGCAACCAAGGCGCACTTAGCCCCTGTGTGATTCTTTAACAGAAACACACCGAGCCAGCACTATGTATGCGTCGAGACCCAAACACATCAATGGATAGTCCAGCAAGACACCAAACATTGTTCCTCCAAGTCGCCTGGGAGAACGACACGGAGCCGTCGTGCTTCATGTACCTTCCTCTTTTTATTCAAAAAAGAAAGAACACAGACTGACATGAATCCCTCGTGATGCAGCTGAGGGTAAAAATTGTTTACATTTTTATATCCCACCACCCTCCCATAGGGAGGAGACGGAAATCCCCAGAGAGACTTCCCACGCGAGCTGTATAGATTGAAAAGAATATATTGCAACATTGAGCTATGTAAAATTAGGGTTAGGGCTCTCCGAGGAGGAGGCACTGAACCAATACACACTCAATAATCGGATTAAATCGAATACACACACAATAGAGCAGGACTCCTTTTTGAAGTTCTACTCACCTTGACAATCTGAGGAGGAGACTCTGAACTCTGAGGAGGCTCCCTCACAGGGAAGGAGAGTCCTAACTCACAGAAGGCCAGAGTAGGAGCTTCGTGAGGAGGAGCTCTGACAACTCCCTGAAACAGATCCATCATATGGACCTGAACAACGGAAGTCTTACCACAGTGATGTACTCTATGGCGGGGGAATTTCTGCGGTGCACATGCCCAATCTTCCAGGGCGTAGGACCAGGAAACTCCCCCCCCCCCCCCCCCCCCCTCTTACCCTGTAACGTGCCGAACAGCAACGTGACAAGAACCTTGAAGGACAGGAGGTTTTAACCCCTGCCCATCAAAAGGGGAGGAAAGGATTACCAGTTCACCCCTTTACGACCTACACCCATGATACGATGTAATGACAAAAAAGAGCATGACACAGTCATAGTCAGCTACATGAAGTGCCTAACAGCTTCACACAGCTCATGTGCTAACCTGCTATCTGATTTTTACTAAGGAAAAAACACAGAATAGAGAGGGCCCCCTTAAGAGCCCCGGTACCAGACTTACACATGTGCTTCTGTGGCCAACCTAACCCAGTTGTAGATCACAAGACACACACAACCCTTTATCACAACAAAAAATGACAAGTACACTCTTGCTACAGAGGAACGCCGTTTTTCATAATGAGATAATACAGAATCCTCGATTAGTATCTGCCACAGGCCTTGCTAAGCACACACGAAAAGCGACCAAACAATCTTTTCTTTAGGAAAATATAGTTTCTCAAGCGGTTAGCACAACCCCAGCAACTAAGCTAAGGGTTACATCGTATCCCCACAAACACAGTGACACAATATATTGTAAACAACATGTCTGAGAGGAGGGTGGGGAAGCCCCAGGGAACCGGGGGGATCACCCCTCCTACCTTACCCTTGATACGGCCCAGTTGAACAGGTAACCCTGTTCAACTGGGTAACCCTGTTATATGTGAACACACTGTTCATTGTCATTACAGGCTGAGAAAATAATTCATTCTTCACTCATATGTCACTAAGCATAGCTTTATAGGTTAATTAACCCCCTTAGTTGTGAGTTCACGGTACATGAACACACATGATGTTCTCAACACAACTAACCAGATCATTTTTACACATGTAAACAACAACCCGATTTGTATGGAGAAGAAGCTATACCAGTGACAAGACAATTCACACACAACACACGTCGTATCCTCAATGTATTGCAGCAACACCCGTTTTGGAAAACATTGTTATTACAAAACATTTAGAAGGGAAGGAAGAAGACGTGTTTAAGGTCTGGTCGGGACCTTCCTACCGTGAGCGCAGGCCAAGCGAACTGCAGTCTGGCTAACGGGGCACCGACGTTAAACAC
This sequence comes from Notolepis coatsorum, assembly GCF_963971535.1. Classification (NCBI taxonomy): domain Eukaryota; kingdom Metazoa; phylum Chordata; class Actinopteri; order Aulopiformes; family Paralepididae; genus Notolepis; species Notolepis coatsorum. Next base: position 82,593,273 of record NC_140168.1, read on the forward strand.
AGCATTCCTGTGTTGACGACAAGGGCAGCGTCGCTGCGCCACCCAGCCGCTACGGTTCTCCATGTTGACGCAGTCCTCGCCGGCCGGGCTCCCGGTAGGTTCGACTAACATCCTCTGTCAAAGATGACGTCGTAGTCAGAGTGTTTAAGGCATGTTATAGTCACAGAAAACGTTCAACAGTGTAGCATTAAGCTAACAGCCATTTGGCTGATAGCAACAAGCTAACGTATACCAGCCTGGTAAACACAGCGAGCTAACGCCGCAGCTAACAGCTGCGCAGCTAACAGCTGACTGGCTAAAACAGTAGTCCACAACTAGCACGCAAGCTTAAGCAGCTATCACCTGAACTGTATACAATGACATAACAAGCCACACTTCAGACAGGCCGCTGTCCCAATCCCTCCCCTAACAGGGAAAAGAAAAAGAAATGTCAGAACACAGTTGTCAACGGTGATCCAGACATACACGGGGCCCTTTGAGCATGGAACTTCCGATAAAGAAGATCCTATGCCCACATTTCCTCGTTTAGGGTATACCTTCATTTGTATGTAGAGAAGCATCTGCTCTAGAATCCTGGGATCACCAGAACCTAGCGTGGCCCACTAGATTAGCCATCATGGGCGTCAGGCCAAGATCCTCCGACCGCCGTTTTAAGCCGAGCAGAGGACCCTAGCCTGGGGTCGGCGTTTCGTAAATTGTTAGCTAACCCCCATAGCATCAACAACAACCAGAGCTCGCAAGCAAAACAGTACGTACCCAACCTGGAAACAACCGCTTTTCACAACAGACGGTGCGTCCTACAGTCCAGCTGTGTTGCTGGAGGGTAACCCCATCCAGCCGCAGCAAGGAGGATTGTAGTTGGGAAGCATGTCAGCGGCGTGAGCTCCTAATACGAAAAAAACGTTGAAGGTCGGAATGATCCAGACACTCCAGTAACGAAGACAATATCGCCGTATTTTCTCGAAAATAGTGAGAGAGAAAATAAAGATATGATATCAACGTATCTCTTGTTTTCCAACTTTCTTCTACTAACAACCTCGTCAAGTGGGGATCTACCGAAGGCACTTCCTTGTGGTGAAAGTGAAGAAGGAGGCGAGTAGGTGACCACACACCTGCTTATGAAGGTAAGCGGAAGGGGGTGTGGTCAGACGGATGTTGGGATGTAAAGGTACATGGTGGAATTTTTTATTCAGTGCACGTGCACGAAGTGAAGTACAGTACAGACAGGTGCTGAGCAAGCCATTAACGACATAGAACCGTTTGGTAGTGCCGCAGTGAAAGGGTTAAAGAGACATTCTGAAACTGTTGTGAAATATCTCAGGTCACATAGTTTAAATGTGATGTGTTTTTCTCACCCACTCTTTCATCGGGAGGATGTTGTCTACTATTAGGGGTGGAAGTAACAAAAATTGATAAATGAATGTGTAACCGATTAAAATGCAATCAAATCAAATAGTCACATGATGAATTAGCAAATGATTTAATTAATTCAAGGGCGGCTACGTGGCGTAGTGGGCAAGGCACTCGCCACGAATGCGGAGACACTGGGATCGCCTGTTCGATCCCAGCGCTCCACATTGCTTTCAGTTTAGCTGGTCGTCCACAGTAATACACATTGGCCGTATTACGGGGAGGGAAACTGAAGGGTGGGGATCGGGCGTTGTGGACAGCGACTCCTACAGGTCGGTTGGTGCGCCTGCGCAGTAGAATCAGGAAGTGTCGGGGGCAGCGTGAGCCTCCCACGCGTTACTCCTCGCCACTGAGAGATCGAGCTGCGCAGGTGAAAAGATGCGACTGCTGTTACCTCAAGTACTGGAGGGGACTTGTGCTATGTATGACTTAGTCCACATTGCAGCCGGCTTGTGGGAGGCAAGAAACAGCGTTCGTGACAGGGGAGGGTTGAATTGGATGATACGAAATTGGGATGGGAGAAAATATAGAAAATGGGAGAAAAAGTGGATAAAAAAAAAAAATTATTTAATTAATTCAGATCCAAACTGAATAAAACATCATCAATAAAATGAAATAACAATCAAAGACATAATTTAAATAAACTAGACTGGTTTTATCTAATCACCTTGAAATTCAATTCAGTGCACCGCAATTCCATTCGCCACCACTTTCATCAAATCGAGGACACTTTTGTTGTTGAGCGGTTCGTTAACGGTTTGTGCTCCATGTGTCAATCAAATGACCCCGCCCACAGTCTTGGATCGCCTGGATAGACCACTGCACTTCCGCGTTACATTGAGCTCATGGAGGAGAGTGCTGGGGGAGAAAAATAAATTAATGTGGATGAGAGCCTCGACATTAAGTGGCCGTCCCAAGTCGATCGGCACTATAGTCGCTTTTTCGCACCTACTCCCGAACTACGCATGCGCAGATTGCCCACGAAGTCGAGGTCTATCAATCTGCGCATGCGTACAGTAGTTCGGGAGTAGGTGCGAAAAAGAGACTATAGCTCGGCCGAGAAAGTGCCGATCGACTTGGGACTGGTCGCGCCGTGTTTAGGAGACTCAGGCGTATACAAATATATTGCCGTAGCAACAACCACTTAATGTCGAGGCTCTCATCCACATTCATTCATTTTCTCCCCCCGCTTGTTGTCATTGTCAGCTCTTTTTTTCTCCTCCATTTTTTTCAGTGTTAAATAATACATTTAATAAAGTTTCTTTTGTGATACAAAAGCCTCTGTTCCTCTCCTTCCTTTAATGGAAACCCTGTGTGGGGATTTACCTCAAAGCGAAACTGTAAGACTGTAGACTGGGGGGGGGGGGGGGGGGGGGCACCACGGGTGAACTTACCTAGGGCAGCAAATGTGCTAGGTCCGGGCCCAGCACACAAGCACACACACGCCCCACGAACACACACACACACACACACACATACTATTTTATTTCAATGAGAGGACGTGTACCAAGGCGGGACAGGTGCATCCCAGGGTGTCTGTGGGGTCAAGGGTCTCCAGTGGGCAGCGCCCCGGGCTGCTCTGCTCTGCAGGGTGTGTGGGGGTGTGGTAGGGCCTCCTCAGCAGGTGGTTCATGCTGCCGTGAGTACCGTTGTTATCCGCCGGCGAGATCTCCAACACATCTGGATAGGAGTGATGTTTACATTTAGAGTTTAGAAAAATGCTTGGATTCTGATGTAGTTGTTGTTATACAAGTCACCACAAACTACACAGAATATAATTATATTCTATTCTATAGCAATACATGGATACACAGATTTACTAACAAGACTTGATTCAGTATAATAGCACATACATACCCACATACATATGCACCCACACACACACATGCACCCACACACACACATACGCACCCACACACCCACACACGCACCCACACACACACACACACACACATTATGCACCCCCAAACACATACACATATGCACCCAGTTTTACACACAGATTGATTGATTGATTGATTGATTGAACATTTTATTAACAGATTGCAGAATGGGTACAATACAGTACAGCTCAATACACACAATTGTTAAGCGGATGCAGACCAGAGAAAGACTTTCGTCTTGTTTACATCAGGGTCCCCCATTTTCAATTCATAATGACATTTATGACATACACGACATACAGATATACAGATATATATATCACGACATTGATGACATACACGACATACAAATATACAGTACTGTTTAACAGAGATCCTAAAAGAAAATATATACATTCGAGGGGGAAGAAACTGTACATTAGAAACTGTACAAAGTAGGAGATAAGCACAGCTTCACTAACTATAGACCAGTGTCATTGCTATCGCAGTTCTCGAAAGTGCTTGAAAAACTGTTTTCGCATAAGTTAGATGGTTTTGTGGAAAAGAACAAACTGCTGAGCGAAAGCCAGTATGGCTTTAGGCAAAACAGATCAACAGCGACTGCCTTAATGAATATTATTGAAGAAATAACAACAGCAACAGATAAAAGGAAATTAACAATAGGGGTGTTTATTGATTTAAAAAAGGCATTTGATACCTTAGATCATAATATTCTAATTTCTAAATTACGCACATATGGTGTGAGAGGAATGGTTCTAGAATGGTTGAGTAGTTATCTCCACAATAGGCAACAATATGTGCAGTTGGCAGATGTCAAATCTGAGCTCATGAAAATTGAATGTGGGGTACCGCAAGGTTCGGTTTTGGGGCCCAAACTCTTTCTTTTATATATTAATGATATTTGTGATGTTTCAAAACTATTACAGTTTGTCTTGTTTGCTGATGATACCAATTTTTTTGCTCTGGAAATAATTTAAAGGAACTAGCAGAATATATTGTGTATGAAATGACAAAGCTAAAGAAATGGTTTGATGTAAATAAGCTATCACTGAATCTGAAAAAAACTAAATATATGATTTTTGGCAATCGAAAACTAGATGAAAATATAGTACCGACAATAGATGGAGTTGATATAGAGAGAGTTAATGAATTTCGTTTTCTTGGTGTGATTATGGATGATAAATTAACATGGAAATCGCACATAGCACACGTTAAAAAAAAGATGGCCAAGAGTATTTTTGTTATGAATAAAGTAAAGGATGTGTTAGAGTATGAGGCAATGAGAACACTCTACTGTTCACTCATCTCACCTTAAATCAGTTATTGTATTGAAGTGTGGGGGAATACTTATAGGACCAACATAAAACCATTATATATACTACAGAAGAGGGCCATAAGAATCACACATAAAGTAAGTTATCGAGAACACACAAATACATTATTTATTAAATCTAGAATAATTAAACTTGAAGACATGGTTAAGTTTCAAACAATGTTAATTATGTTTAGGGCAAGAAATAATACACTGCCAGAAAAACTACAAAATCTTTTTAATTTAGAAAGAGAGTTTAGTAGGAGAAAATACAATTTTAAACATCAGTTTGCACGTACCACACTTAAACAGATGTTATTGGTGTAAAGTTGTGGAATTCTCTCCATAGCGAGCTTAAGGGAAGTAATAGTGTTTATCAATTCAAAAAAAATTATAAAAAAGAAATATTTAGTCAGTATGAAAATCAAATGTGATATGAATAGTGAGATCTTTTCTTTTCTTTTTTTTCTCTCTTTCTTTTATTCTTTATTATTATTTAATTTTTTCTTTGTTTAACTGTGGATTGTGAGTTTCTGTATAATGGTATAAATTATTATTTGTATAAATTAGGTTGTACGCCGACCATTAAGAAAATACTTTTTTAGTTTAGGAATAAGGGGCAGGTAACTATAAGAGTTATTCTTCTTCCTGCTCCTTTTGTCCATGGAATGTTATTTATGATTGTGTAATCTAGAAACTCTGATTGTATGATTCCATGTGGCAAATAAAAACTCTGAATCTGAATCTGAATCTGAATCTGGGTGGGTGGGTGGGGCTTTGGACATTTACGGGGGCCAGTTACGAATTGCAGCCTCCCGTAGGTGCTCTTTGAGGGCGGTTTTGAAGGTGGGTAGGGATTCACATTATTTTACCGCTGTGGGTAGAGTGTTCCACATTGTTGTGGCAAAACGTGTTTAGTCCCTTGTTTGAGCCGAATCTGGGTTGAAAATGATTTGTGGAGCTCCCTCTGGTGTTATGGTCGTGGAATTCACTGACCTTTGGGAAATATTTTGACATGTACATGGGTACCTTGGTCGTGTATTGTATCTTGTAGACCAGGCCCATTGCAAGCTACTGTACTCTGTTGTCTACTCTAAGCCATCCTAGGATGTCAAAATGGACAGGGGTGAGGTGGGTTTTAGGAGTAAGGTCAAGTAGTCTGACCATTTTGTTTTGTGATGTTTGTAGTCTTGTTTTTTAGTGCCTTTGAGGTGCTTTGGTACCATGGTGCAAGCATACTCGTAGTACCCTTGAATGAGTGCTCCTGTTATAGTCTTCAGAGTATTCTTGTTTACCAGAGAGGAGATCCGGTACAAGAATCTTGTTCGTTGGTTGACTTTTTTTTATTACATTCGTAGCATTTTGTCACAGGAAAGATTTGCCTCTAGGATGGAGCCCAGGTATGTAATTTCATCTTTCCTTGTTACAATATTGTCACCCACTGTAACAGAGAAGCCGTTGGCCTTGCTGAGTTTGTTATTTGATCCAAAGAGAATGGACTCTGTTTTAACCAGGTGTAATGATAGTTTGTTATCAGCGAGCCAGGTGCAAATTCTGCCGAGTTCAGAGCTGAGGGCTTTTTCAACCTGCAACTTGTCCCTGTCAGAGACCAGCAGGGTAGTCGTCCGCACAGCATATCTTGTGCGTTTTGTAATGATTTGAAATTGTTTTATTATAGTCTGATTTGGGTTCAGGGTATCTTTCAGGTATATCTTCAAAACACAATTAAAAAAAAATTTGCCTTACACAACTTTTGATAAGATTGTTCCAGTAATGATCCACAGACAATTTTCAATTGAATGGTACATTTTCTTTTTTTTAAAGGGGACATATACTGCTATTCCTAGCACTATTTGGGCAACTTTACACAATTCCTGTTAGTCTATTGAAGACATCTGTAAGGTTTCTTTAAATTTTTTTTATTATTTTATATTTCTAATCAAGTACTCAAAACCATCATTTTCCAGCTTCAAGATTTCAGGCTGTTATGGCCTGGCTCCGCCCATAAGCACTTTGAGTGACAGTCAGTCCACACAGTCTGCGACTGGTAGACAGAGAGAGATAGAGAGAGAGAGAGAGAGAGAGAGAGGGGGGGGGTGCGAGAGAGAGAGAGAGAGAGAGAAAAAAAGACAGGCCGTCTCTAGCTTTAGTTTTTTCTCTCCCCTCTCCCGTGTGGCGCGGCAGGTCCCCCCCTCCCCCCCAAGTGCTCCCTCCCTCTCTCTCTCTGTCTCCCTCTCTCTCTCTCTCTCTCTCTGTCTCTCCCTCTCTCTCTCCCTCTCTATCTCTCTCTCGCTCTCTCCCTCCAGAGTATGCAGAGGTGTCGGGTTTCACTGCCTCGCAGTATGAGGAAGTGGTTTTTCCACTCGCTGTCTAGTCTGCGTGTATCGTCTACAGGGCCGCCTCAGGGGGTGTGCGAGCAGTGCGGTCGCACAGGGCCTCGCGGGAAGGGGGGCCTCGCAAAAAAAAAAAAAAAAAATCCCGCGAGGCCCTTTTTCATCACAGACCTAAAATCTAGTTTTGCTTATATGCTTATATATTTCACATTAGACACGTTTGTAGAATGTGTCTGACTTGTTCCTGGGTCTGCAGTGACATACTATTGGTTTCAATGAAGGGAGCTCTGGTGCTCTGCAGCAGACATACTATTGGTTTCAACGAAGGGAGCGGAGTGGTTACTTACTTGTGTAGTACGCCGGCGTGAGTCAGCTGCGTTTGACTATTTCGTGCGTGCAGCTTTTGACTATTATGCTTAGTTATGCCAGCCAACTCGAAGAGGTCGGTCATTATCAGTCGGTCGGTCACCAAGGAACGTTGACGAAAGGCGGGACAAATGGCCGGAGCCTTGTCATGATGCAGTCGGGATATAGCCATGATGATGTCGGCTAGTAGCTAGCTTAGCTAAAGGCTATCTAGCGTTAGCTAACCTAGAGAAATGCAGCCAAGATGAAGAGGATGGTCGTTTGGCAGATGAACTTCGTCAACTCCACACGGTTGTCTCCATCCTCTTGGACGTTTGGTGAGTTTTTAACCTATTCTATTAACTCTATTCTATTCCCGCCGTGGACATCGCTCTCTCTCTCTCTCTCTCTCTCTCTCTGGAGCTAAACTGGCCGACTAGCTGTTGTAGTACTACTAGTAGCTAACGGTGTGTGCCTGGTGTCAGCACCTGGCTGTATGTAGCCGCATAGCTTGCTTCTGCGTTATCTAATGGTTAGCGATAGCCTGGTTGAGCTAACTGTTAGCCAGTTAGCTGTTTAGCTTCGACGTTAACTGCCGGCTGCGCTCGGCTGGGAACGTTCGTTTGATGCTATCAGTTAGCCTTGAGTTAGCTGTTAGCTTGTGCTACGACCATTGACATTAGCCGTGAGAATAGCAGGGGGTTCTGGCACTCTGACTACGACATCATCTTTGACAGAAGATGTAGTCGAACCTGCACCATGACAAGGCTCTGGCCATAGCTTATTTTTGTCCCGACAGCGAGAGGCCTTTCGTCAACGTGGAGACCTGTGTTGCGGCCTTTCGCCCTGCGTTCCTTGGTGCAGGTAAGATTAATGAAAATGTCATGACATTACCCCACTCTTCCTTCCTTCCCCTCCCGAATGTTTTGTTAATAACGATGTTTTTTTCCAGGCAAAACATATGTTACTTCACAACATTTGGAGATACGACATGTGCTGTGTGTGAATTCATTTGTTCGTTTGTGTAGCTTGGGTAGCGTTGGGCCGTTGGCCAAAGCTGTGTGTGGCCTGGTGTCAGTAGCCTACCTGGCTAGCCTTTAGCTGTCGGCCATTGGCTCCTTGCTGCTTTGTTTTCTCTTGGTATAGACCCTCTTCTCTTTGGATTTAAGTGTTGATCTTTGTCCTTTTGGATCTATGTATATTCATGTTGCCTTTGTGAAGTTATCTTTTCCTTCTGTTTTGTTCTTTCATTAAAAGTTGAATATCCTTTAGGGGGTCATCTTTGCTTATCTCTCTCATACATGCTCTCTCTCTAACACACATGCTCTCTCTCTCTCTCTCTCTCTCTCTCTTTCTAACACACACAGTCTGCCTATGGCGGCCTTTCTCGATGGCTAGGCTGTGCTTGCTGAGTCTGTACCTAGTCAAGGATCTTCAGTCACAGTGCTCAGGTATTCTGCCACTGTGTACTCTCTGTTTAGGGCCAAATAGCATTTCAATTTCTTTCCAATGTGTCTCTCTCTGTACACTGTATATTGACTGTAGAACGGGAGCTCTCTCTCGCTCTCTCTTGCTATATGTTGACTGTATCATGCCCAGCCTCGGGCAGCGCTATTATTTACGAATATGTTGACTGTATAAAAAAAAAAAAAAAAATTATATATATATATATATATTTTTTTTACCTTTTGGGGGGGGGGGGGGGGGGGGGGGGGGGCCTCGCGTTTAAATCTCGCACAGGGCCTCGCATTTCTCCCAGGCGGCCCTGATCGTCTATGTAGATTGTGGGCGGGCATTAGCTACAACCACAGAGCCAATCACATCACTGTCTTCTACCCAGAGCCTGAATGACGTGACTCAGGCCTTCAAATCAGGATGGACTAATTTACTGGAGCAGGAAATTATCTGAGCTGAATCAGAGCAATCCGCCAATATGGTATTTAGACACTAAAACACATTGATACTAACTCCTATTACTATAATACAATGCTAGAGACTGAAAAATGACATTTATAGTACATGTCCCCTTTAAGTTAAAATCCAATATGGTGGACATATGGGTATTAGGACAGTCCGATGTATCAAGGGTTGTGTAAATCTAAACTAACAGTGTATGAGTTATGACCTTTCATAGTTCAACAGTTTGACTTTTAACAATAGCGCCCCCATCAGGCCGATTGGTGTAATATTCTGGGAGTCACGTCCGTGGCCTGCTGTCAGCCTATGGGACAATGTTCTTCCACCACAGCCTTTTAGCTGGCAAGCTATGATGAGCAAACACACACACCAGTGTTGTAGTCGAGACACCAAATCTCGAGTCTGAGAGTCCCCAGTGTTCGAGTCCGAGTCCAAGTCCGAGTCACCAAAGAAGAGCCCGAGTCAAGTCCGTGTCCAAGTCATCAAGGTTGAGTCCACTCCACAGATGTTTGAGGTTGTCCCGGCCTGTAGTTTTTCTACATATCGAACATCTATGCTCTTGCTGGAATTCTATGTAAAATCTGTGTAAGCAAATTTGGGGCATCTCTTTAGGCATCTTAATACTGAACATGAGGGTATCGACGTGAATCCGCATAGGTGGAACACACGTGTCTGCCCTTGCACAAAATTAAATAATGTTACGGTATTAATATAGCCATCAATATCTTATGCCAAATGATTAGGGCCTAGAAAAAGATATAGCACAACAAAAAAGGACTGTATTTATCAATTAACTACTTAACTGATTTTTTTTAACAAGTCTGAGTCCTCATCTGCACCTTCCGAGTCCGAATGCAGTCAATGCTCAAGTCCAAGTCCGAGTCATCAGTGCTCAAGTCCTACTCAAGTCTGAGTCCTCGACTCGAGTACTACAACACTGACACAGTAGAATTGCTTGTTGTCACAACACCGCAGTACACAAGCGTCTGTGAAACCTTGCTTCGCTGCAGTGAAACACTTTGTGACAAGCAAGCAAACGTTCACACGGTGATGTAAAACAGATGTCTTGGTGCTCATTATCTTACTGAGGTACAAGTCATTGAAAATCACGCTTTAGATAAACCTCCCATCAGCTGTTTTCATAATGCACAATACTTATTTATGATTCCATCACAGTTGAACCTGTGCAACCAACTCATATTTATTTTATTTTCTTTTTGGACTCCAGTGAACCTCCAGACCTCAGGGCTGTTTAGGAGCTCCACGCTGCTCCGGCCAAAGCCTGAGACATTCATGTCAGATGGATGTTCGATAGAGTCGGCAGCATTAGTTACATAAGAAAGAAAGTGCTGTTGTTGTCCAGCAGGGGGCACTCTGTCCTCTGGACTTGTCAGTAACAATGCCCCTGTTACGGTGACAGGGACACCGTACAGCTGCGAGTGCCGTCTTTCGGATGAGACGCTAAACCGAGATCCTGACTGAATTCAGTGGGTAAAGAACCCAGGACGCCTATCGTAAAGAGTAGGGGGTTCCCTGACGTTTCTGGCCAAATTCCCAATCAGGTCTCTGACATCAAGGCCACCTAATCATCCCTTCCCCTTAATTGGTTGATATCAATCCCTGTCTCCTGAGCCGTTCAGCCATTGTGTAGTGTGACGTGTGCCTGGTGCCAGTGTATGGTAGCCATTCAGCCTGCGTAGCCCAAGGTTGGGTGCTACCAGCTTTACGTTGTAAAGCAGTTTGCGTTTGAGAAAAGCGCTATATAAAACGTCAAATGTAATGAAATGAATAAGAACATTGAGCTCTGGGTCTCTGTGGTTGAGGAGGAGGACTAGCAGGCCTGGCTTTGAAGTGGCAGAACCTCCGCTACAACCACCTCCCACTGAGTCAGTCGTTCCCCGTCCCCCATTCCATCCCAGAGGGCCTGGCGTCCTCGCTGCGCCCCCCAGCAGAGACCTGCTTGCAGGGGATTTTCTCAGAGGAGGACACGAGAGCATGGGGTGAGGCTTTGTTCTACAGGGATGATGAACACAGCACAGGGATTCAATGTCCCCAAGGACATCACTGGTGGCCCGACAGTTCCAGAAAGGCTTTTTCTACAGACTGTGCCTTTATTAATGTACTCACCACACATGAGGTTATAGAGCTCAATGTTGGAGAATGGCTCGATTTCTTTTCTGTACAGAAACTTTGGACCGTAGCTGAGGAACATGGCCTGAGAAAATGGAGAAAGGATACAACTTCACCTTTGGCTCAAACTCCTGTATTTATATACTCCTGTATTCATATACTCCTGTACTTATATACTACTGTACTCATATACTCCTGTACTTATATACTCCTGTACTCATATACTCCTGTATTTATATTAGAGGTGGGCATAGATAATTTTTTTTAATCTAGATTAATCTATCTGCAATCCTGCATTTAATCTAGATTAATCTAGATTAAAATGGCTAAAAAAAAATAAAAAAAAAATCTGCCGAAGGCATTCAAAATATGTGTGTTCTACCCAAATAATGACCAGAAGTAAGTCCTTACTTTTTCTTTCCTCCTTATGTTTCTCAGGCCAGGTGGCCCATTACACCATAAGCCCATCTCCCGTTTCCAAAATGCATTACAGACTGTTTGAAAAAGCTGTTTTGCTATGATAATTGGTAATGAAATATCAAAATAATGTTCAATAAGATGTACTTGTGTTTAATAAGTTGTTTTATTCAGAAGTTAACACAAATAAATAATATTACCAGTACAGTACAGTATCTAGCACACTCTCAGGAGCAAAACAGAAAGAAGCATTTCAAACTTGAACTATGTGACATGGCTTGACTCAATCAGTCCAATCTCTATTTCTCCTTCTTCCACCAGTCACTCAGGCAGACCAGCTTGTTTTATGTAGCGGTGTCTACTTATAGTGCCTATAATATTTTTCCCGTTGGGTGCCAGACAGGCCCAAACCCTGCCAATGCAAATCAACTGCTCCAGTGGAGTTGCTCAGTGGCCAATGGTGTCAACTGTGGTTGTACTGGGCAGCTCCCAGGTGTGAATGGAACTGTGTGAATGTGAAGCAGGGCGTTCCTGAAAAAGAGCATCTGTGCTCAGCAAACCTACCCTGGGTAAATAAAGGTAAAAAAAAAAATGTAAATTTTATTTTTATTTTTTATTTATTTATTTTTTTAGATTAACTGCGTCAATTATATTATCGCGCGATACTAGTATCGCGTTAACGCAGCACGTTAACGCCGTTAATGGCCCAACTCTAATTTATATACTCCTGTACTCATATACTCCTGTACTCATATACTCCTGTACTCATATACTCCTGTATTCATATACTCCTGTACTTACATACTCCTGTACTTATATACTCCTGTACTTATATACTCCTGTACTCATATACTCCTGTACTCATATACTCCTGTACTCATATACTCCTGTATTCATATACTCCTGTACTTATATACTCCTGTACTTATATACTCCTGTACTCATATACTCCTGTATTCATATACTCCTGTACTTATATACTCCTGTACTTATATACTCCTGTACTCATATACTCCTGTACTTATATACTCCTGTACTCATATACTCCTGTACTCATACTCCTGTACTCATATACTCCTTTTTTTCTCCTCCTTTTAAAATTTTTTCTCCCATCCCAATTTAGCCGTGCCAATTCTCCCCTCCCCTGTCTTGATCGTTGCTCGCATGTGCCCCCCACTGGCCGGTCGTAGGGAGGATAGAAGCTCATCACATGTCCCCTCCGATACATGTGGAGGCAGCCAGTCGCATCTTTTCACCTGCCAGCGCGGACTCTCATTGGCGAGGTGTAACGTGTAGGAGGCTCACACTGCCCCTGCCATTTTTCCTGTCTTTGCTGTGCAGGCGCCCTGACCGACCTGTAGGAGTCGCTGCTTTACAATGACCAGACTACCACCCATCGACTCCCCTCCCGCTAACTCTGCCAATTGAGTCAGTATGACGGCCGGCCCAAGCCGGAGGCAACGCTGACAGCCGGATTCGATACCGGTGTCTCTTGCATTGGTGACGAGCGCAATGTCCGCTGCGCCACCCAGCCGCCCCTGTACTCATATACTCCTGTACTCATATACTCCTGTATTCATACTCCTGTACTCATATACTCCTGTATTCATATACTCCTGTACTCATATACTCCTGTATTCATACTCCTGTACTCATATACTCCTGTATTCATATACTCCTGTACTCGACAGTAACTTTCAGCTCGACAGTAACTTTCAGCTTGACAGTAACTTTCAGCTCGACAGTAACTTTCAGCTAGACAGTAACTTTCACCTCGACAGTAACTTTCAGCTGGACAGTAACTTTCAGCTCGACAGTAACTTTCAGCTCGACAGTAACTTTCAGCTCGACAGTAACTTTCAGCTCGACAGTAACTTTCACCTCGACAGTAACTTTCAGCTTGACAGTAACTTTCAGCTCGACAGTAACTTTCAGCTTGACAGTAACTTTCAGCTCGACAGTAACTTTCAACTCAACAGTAACTTTCAGCTTGACAGTAACTTTCAGCTTGACAGTAACTTTCAGCTTGACAGTAACGTTCAGCTTGACAGTAACTTTCAGCTCGACAGTAACTTTCAACTCAACAATAACTTTCAGCTTGACAGTAACTTTCAGCTTGACAGTAACTTTCAGCTTGACAGTAACTTTCAACTCGACAGTAACTTTCAGCTCGACAGTAACTTTCAACTCGACAGTAACTTTCAGCTTGACAGTAACTTTCAGCTTGACAGTAACTTTCAACTCGACAGTAACTTTCAACTCGACAGTAACTTTCAGCTCGACAGTAACTTTCAACTCAACAGTAACTTTCAGCTCGACAGTAACTTTCAACTCGACAGCAACTTTCAGCTTGACAGTAACTTTCAACTCGACAGTAACTTTCAACTTGACAGTAACTTTCACCTCGACAGTAACTTTCAACTCGACAGTAGCGCAATGTCCGCTGCGCCACCCAGCCGCCCCTGTACTCATATACTCCTGTACTCATATACTCCTGTATTCATACTCCTGTACTCATATACTCCTGTATTCATATACTCCTGTACTCATATACTCCTGTATTCATACTACTGTACTCATATACTCCTGTATTCATATACTCCTGTACTCGACAGTAACTTTCAACTCGACAGTAACTTTCAGCTCGACAGTAACTTTCAGCTAGACAGTAACTTTCAACTCGACAGTAACTTTCACCTCGACAGTAACTTTCAACTCGACAGTAACTTTCAGCTCGACAGTAACTTTCAACTCGACAGCAACTTTCAGCTTGACAGTAACTTTCAACTCGACAGTAACTTTCAACTTGACAGTAACTTTCACCTCGACAGTAACTTTCAACTCGACAGTAGCATAATGTTAAGTAGAGCAGAATACAATATAGCAGAACAGTAGAGAATAGAATAGATGTATATTACTCACATGCATGCTGTCTGCGTCGTTGTCATATCCATGAGCACCACCAGAGCAGTATCTATAAGCACCTGGGTATCTATGACAACAGAGTTACCAGATATAACCTGGGTATCCATGGCAACAGAGTTATGGCCGTGAGTGTAACACTGTCACCCGTAACATCGTAACTCACATGCACAGTAATCTGAACATGATGAAGAAAATAATCAACATTGTACCTCTCAAACAGCCATTTAGGGGTGACCAGAATGTTGACGTCTTCGATACGTCTGCTGTTGGCATAATGGAAGCGCTTTGGTAGGTTGGGTTTCAGGTAGGGCTTGATCTTCTGATCCGGCTGCTTACACTGGTATTACCAGGACAGGAATAGCTAGTTGGCATTATCAAAGATGGTACATGGAGGGGGGTGGGGGGCTGGGCTATACATACCATGAATTGATTGATTTTTATTTATCTCGAACCAACACACATAACAAATCACAACAAATTAATGAAAGCAAAAACAATATACATACATACACATACATTATGTAATGGTTGTGACAACGTCACCTCAAACTTCAATGCCCAGAGTGGGAGTCTAACCCCGGTCTCCCACACCGCGGGCAGCAACACGGACCGCTATACCAAGAGGTGAAAGTACTGGGTCTATGCGTCTTTTGAGGATGTGAGAGTGAGTTTAACCCATAGCACCGGCGCACCGCTACTCACCCCAGCCCTTCTTGACTGCGCTTCACGATACCATCCGTTACACATACATATATCTACATACAAACATATACGTAAACACACATACACACAAACACACTCACACATAGGCCTACAAATAAAAATAAACCAAAACATAGAATTTGGTTTGAGAAGGGACAGAAAGAAGCAGTGCTTATCTAGTCCTGCCCCTTCCTTAGATCACACAATTTACAGATTCTTGCTCTCTATCTATAGTAAATGATAAAAAAAGAAAAAAACTGAGAGAAGTAAAGAAAGCAGTATTTGCAAGGAATAGAATATGTCATAATCATAAGTAACAGTACTACTCTAGATTTGACTCTTTCATGTATTTGTTTAAGAATGTTTCTTTATAACTGATTTTAAATACAGCTGACTGTACTTAATTAAATTTTTTTTTTTGCATCATTATCAAAATCAATATCAATCAATGTGAACGAGTAGCCAACAAGCCACTAGGACATTTCTACCTTATTTACTTTATTCTGTTTATCATTATGATATCTGCTAATAGAGGGAAAAATTGGTCTCTGAGAGTATATCTGTCAAAAAGGTCAAGTTGTCCCGGTCCCGAGGTTTCACCACAGATTTCAAAGGTAAGAAAATTCACTCACTTTGTATCAGGAACTACGTGAATTATTTATCCATGACTACGATGTTGATACAGGAAGGGACACTTTATTTAAATACTGTGAATATAAATAATCATAACAAGATTGTCCTGGTCGTAAACTGCGACTCCTACTGATTGGTCGGGGTGCCTGTTCAGCAGGGAGGGGATCTGGGGGAAATAGCGTGAACCTCTGTACACGTTACGTTCCCCCGGTGAAACTCCTCGCTGTCAGGTGAAAAGAAGCAGCTGGTGACTCCACATGTATCGGAGGAGGCACGTGGTAGTTCTACACCCTCCCCAGGCCGACAGTGGGGCAATGCATGCAACGACCATGAAGGGAATTGGCATAACGACTACATTTGGATGGGTGAAAATTACAGAAAGCCCAAAAATGTAATAGAATTTTAAAAAAGAAGAGTGAGTCAGTGCAGATACTTACAGTCATGTTGGCCACGAGACCAGCCGAGTCCACTGTCAGAGAAACAAGAGTGCTGAGTTAGTGAGTCTATTGAGAGGTTGTGTATCCAACAGAACTGGTCTTCATTACAAATGAAGGGTTGCAGTTCCTGCTAGAAAAACCAGCATAGACCAGAATAATGCATGCTAGTAGTTATACAAGACCAAGCAAAGATATTGAAACATAGGTATTGAAATGATGCTGGTCTATACTGGTTTTGCTAGCAGGGAGTGTCAGTATGTTCACCATAAAAGACATGCATGGTAGGCAGGGACTACAGATGGAAACGAGCTAATTAGCACAAATATGGCACATTTACATTGATGTGGAAACTGAAGATGTTCATTAATGTGCACTGTCCCTGGGTAAAAATAAATAAACACTGTTGAATTTTAATTTAAATTGAGATATTGTATCAGACAGAACTATTGTTCATTACAAATGAAGGGCTGTCTCTTCTTAGTCGATTCATTGAGATTAATTTGTTCTTAGTTGACAGAGACTTTGTTACGGTGGTTCATTAGTCGATGATGTTTATGCTTTTTCCCATTTTTCTTTTGAATACATTATGAAAGATTTTGATTATTAGATGTACAATATGCGATTGTGCAGATATAGCTATAGTGGAATAGAATGGACACATTCTGCTCTCATCACATCCCATTCCTTTCATGTAGGCTATATATTTGCCATTTTGTATTAATACCCAATATACCGTCTTGTATATTGTTTGAAACCTTGAACTTGCACATGGACTTGAACATCAATCATGTAAATTTAACCATCCAAAAATCATTGATCAATCGCGCTATTTAAAAAGGGAGGGAAGGAGGGAGCAGAGAGCGATGAGTGGGACGCTTCAGGCTACCAAGACCTGTCCTGATGCCCAAACCCAGTGTCACCACACGCCCAGGTACTGTCGACCTTGGGCTTTTTAGCCTCTGGGACATTCCAGAGGGAGCTAGGAGACAGGGTGGCCATATTGCAGCCATCCATCAGCCATGACCTCCAGCGAGTCATGGATGGAATCATATAACTGGCCACACAATACATTAAATTCCCATATACTGAACAACAGTCAAGAGAGGATTCCATGCCATTGCTGGTCTGCCCAACACCATCGGCACAATTGACTGCACGCAAGTGCGCATCAAGGCACCCTCCCCAGAAGCATTTCCATATCTCAACAGAAAGCAATACGACTCCATCAACGTTCAAATAATCTGCCACGCCCAGACTTGTTTTATTAGGAGATGGCGGATATGCGCTGGTCCCCTGGATGATGACCCCACTCACCAACCCCCAGACGGAGCAGGAGGTGGCCTACAATGTCAAGCTAAGATGTCATGTTCTACTCCTTACAGTTAGGTCTGCGTTTACGACGTCACCATGTATACCATATATATATATATATATATATATATATATATATATATATATATATATATATATATATATATATATATATATATATATATATATATATATATATATATATATATATATAAAAATAGATCCACATCTGTGGATCTTATATTATCTTTAGATACTATATATCTGTACATATCCCTTACCTACTCTTACTAGTTAAGCTGCTGGCCAGTATGACTTACTATCGGACTTTACCTGTATCACTGTACATATTAATACTACAACTCTGTAGTAGTATTGTACTGCATACATCTGATTAGCACTATTACCCAGTAGTACAAATGTATATATTTTATACCCAGTTTAATCACCTGTATACGTTGTATATTACTATTGCACTTTACTGTTACATTTGCACTCTGGTTGGATGCCAAACTTATTTTCCTTGTATTGTACTGTATAATGATAATACATTTGAATCTAATCTAATTTTGATCAGTTGCAAATTGCTTTCGTGTTGCCTGTGGATTCTGCACACTGTCCTGTGTTTGCATCACTTGCATGCTCTTATAAGGAGCTGGCGGGGCATTCAGGTGTGCGAGAATGCGCATTCTATTTACTGTAAGAATCAAGATTTTTTTGTTTGTTTGTTTGTTTGTTCTTACAAAGTTCTTAACTCATTCATCAGCACCAGCGATTGCCCTCATCCCTCTAGTCAATGGGCCAGGCTTTAAAAGATAGGCTTTTTCACTGTGCGTCACGATGTTTGCAGAGCTATATCTATATTTTATATTATAGCTATGGGCACAATACTATGGCTCATTTGACAGTCACTATCTCTCGTCCAACATGTAAAAAAGAGCATTTTTTCATGTATGCGTTCGCGTGTTATCCCGTGGTGAATATTGTATAGTTTCAGAGTGATCCGGGCTAATTCCTGGAAGCTGCGTTTTGGAGCGCTATGTGCATTTTGCGAAAGTCGTTTCATCATGGAGGCATCAAAGTGGGGGTGGGGGTCGTTTTGTGATGCTCTGATCGTCAGCAACGGCATACGTTTTGAATACTACATACGTTGATCCTTGCGATCGATATGAAATCCTTGTACGATCAAAGTAGGATTGATGTCATATAGTCCTTACCTTTGATAGGAGGTATTGCAAAAAGAATATTCCAATTGTCTGATCACAATTTCCAGTATTGCTGTCCATCGGGTCCCTGACATGAAATGGCACAAAATATGCATCAAGTGTGTTCCACGTGTTCCAAGTTGCTCGAATGAAGCGTTTCACTCGCCTGGGTCTAAATTCTCCGCCCGGACCATATAGACTGTAACACACAGTGTGAAATAAGGTTTCAAAGGGTAGGCGATACTGCCACCTAGCAGGATTTGGCCGGTATTGCACTCTCAGGGTCTCAGAATGAGTTCCAATGATAACACCGAGGTCCGTGAGAGTGTATAGAATATTAAAATCGAAATAAATAAAAACTGATGAAAACCCGAGAAATCTCGTGTTTTGGCGCTCAACCGCTGGCGAGATAACCCTAGAAATCTCGCGGTTGGCACAGAAAGTGTTAAGAAGATATTTATGAATGAAATGTTAGTGAATGAGGTCCACTGTTCCTCTGAAAAGGTCAAACTGACTTACATAGTTCTTGGTCTGAGATACTAAATGAAATGACAGGACGGAGCAGAAACAAGGAGGTGTAATGAACAACAGGCACTGACAGACGGTGTTCTTGTCCATGACTCTGATCCTGCCGAAGGCGCCCTGTGTGACCCAGTAGCCTCTGATGCTGCCTATCAGGTCCTGGAGAACCACGGTTCTGTCACAGTGCGTCTCCTCCATACCTGAGCCACAACAGCAACAACAACAACAGTGTCTTCAAATATTTAACATCATTAGCCAATGGTACCATGGTGGTCTGTATAGGGTAGTATATTGTAACATGATCTGTAATATAGTGTAGTATACTGTACCATGGTCTGTAATATGGGACCCTTGTGGGACCCTCTCGAAAACTAGATACTGTATCTCAATGTGGTTTTCCCAATAAATAATTTCAATATATATAATATAGTGTAGTATATTGTACCATGGTCTGTAGTATAGTGTAGTATACTGTACCATGGTCTGTAGTATAGTGTAGTATACTGTACCATGGTATGTAGTATAGTGTAGTATACTGTACTGTGGTCTGTAGTGTAGTGTATTATACTGTACCATGGCCTGTAGTATAGTGTAGTATACTGTACCATGGTCTGTAATATAGTGTAGTATACTGTACCATGGTCTGTAGTATAGTGTAGTATACTGTACCATGGTCTGTAGTATAGTGTAGTATACTGTACCATGGTCTGTAATATAGTGTAGTATTGTACCATGGTCTGTAGTATAGTGTAGTATACTGTACCATGGTCTGTAATATAGTGTAGTATACTGTACCACAATATGTAATATAGTGTAGTATACTGTACCGTGGCCTGTAGTATAGTGTAGTATACTGTACCATGGTCTGTAGTATAGTGTAGTATACTGTACCATGGTATGTAGTATAGTGTAGTATACTGTACTGTGGTCTGTAGTGTAGTATAGTATAGTGTAGTGTAGTATAGTGTGGTATAGTGTAGTGTAGTATAGTACAGTAGTGTGGTATAGTATAGTATAATACAGTATAGCGTAGTATAGTATAATACATTATAGTATAGTATAATACAGTATAGTGTAGTATAGTATAATACATTATAGTATAGTATAATACAGTATAGTGTAGTATAGTATAATACAATATAGTGTAGTATAGTGTAATATAGTGTAGTATACTATACCATGGTCTGCCACGATGATGATGTTGAGGCACTTGTGAAGGTTGATCTGTTTGAGACCATTCATCAGTTGACCAATGATCTTATCCACTCCCTGGATGGATTCTATCAGCTGGGGAAGACAGTACACCATCAGTATATACACACACACACACACACACACACACACACACACACACACACACACACACACACACACACACACACACACACACACACACGCACACGCACACGCACACGCACACGCACACGCACACATTTACATTTAGTCATTTAGCTGACGCTTTTATCCAAAGCGACTTACAAGTTCTGTACGACAAGTCATCAGGAAAGGCACAACTCTATCAGCTGAGTAACAATGTTCATCAGAGTGCTACAGTGTAGGTTAGTTTATTAGGACAAGTGCATGACAGTAAGGTTAGTTAGGGTTAGATATCTTTAAAAAAAAATATTTCAGATAATGGTTGAAGAAGTGCGTCTTTAGTCGACGGCGAAAGATTGGACGGGTTTCGGCTGTTCTAACTGGGGTGGGTAGTTCATTCCACCATTGTGGGGCAAGGACTGAGAATAGGCGGCTTCTCCTTGATGACCCTCCCGGAGCTCGGATAGGAGTAGGTCTGAGACGGCCAGAAGATGCAGAGCGTAGGGGTCTTGAGGGTGTGTAGTCGGAGACCATTGACCGGAGGTAGGCGGGAGCGGTTCCCTTTGCTGCACGGTATGCTAGGTCGAGGGCCTTGAAGCGGATTCGTGCAGCAAATGCTGAATCGAGAACCTCATCCTTCACTCTGTCATCTTTCTCTCCCATTACAGAAGCAGAGACCCTGACACTGGTAACATCGAACCGTCCGACTACTTGCCAGCTGGACCAGCTACCCTCCCCACTCCTCCAGACCATAGCACCAGACATCCTCCCATTTCTAACTGCAACCATCAACTCCTCACTCAACTCGGGGGTGGTCCCCACCTCCCTAAAACAAGCCAGAGTCACGCCGCTCATAAAAAAACCAACCCTGAACCCTACCATCATAGGCAACTACCGTCCTGTCTCTCTTCTCTCCTTCCTTTCTAAAACACTTGAACGTGCTGTATCCAACCAACTTACTGCTTATCTCTTACAGAATGACCTCCTAGACCCTAATCAGTCAGGCTTCAGGACTGGTCACTCCACAGAGACAGCCCTCATTGCGGTCACAGAGGCACTTCACTTAGCAAAAGCGAAAGGCCTCTCCTCTGTCCTGATTCTCCTAGATCTATCTGCAGCCTTCGACACAGTCAACCACCAGATCCTCCTTGCGGCCCTCGCAGGAATGGGAGTGGCTGGCTCTGCGCTGACATGGCTGTCATCATACCTCAATGACCGCTCCTACCAAGTGTCATGGAGAGGGACCCTGTCGGCCACCCGCCCCCTGCGGACGGGTGTCCCCCAGGGCTCGGTTTTAGGACCCCTTCTCTTCTCCCTCTACACTAAATCACTGGGTAACATTATCACGTCTCATGGCTTCTCCAACCATTGTTATGCCGACGATACTCAACTCTTCCTCTCCTTCCCTCCCTCAGATATCCACGTCTCTGAGCGGATCTCGGCCTGTCTGTCCGACATCTCCGCCTGGATGACGTCCAACCACCTCAAACTGAACCTAAGCAAAACAGAATTGCTCCACCTGCCGGCCAAATCCTCCCCCCTAACCGACCTTTCAATCACAGTCGAGAATGCAGCTGTGACTGCGTCCCCGACCGCCAAGAACCTTGGTGTTGTCCTCGACGACCAGTTGAACTTCTCTGCTCACATTGCAGCGATGACCAGAACCTGCCGATTCCTCCTGAGCAACGTCAGAAGGATCCGCCCCTTCCTGACAAAAGAAGCCACCCAACTCCTCGTCCAATCAACAGTCATCTCCCGCCTCGACTACTGCAATGCACTGCTCGCTGGCCTCCCGGCCACTGCCACTAAGCCTCTTCAACTCATTCAGAACGCAGCGGCCCGCCTGATCTCAAACCTACCGAAGTCGGCCCATGTCACCCCACTTCTTAGGGACCTGCACTGGCTCCCCATTGCTGCACGAATCCGCTTCAAGGCCCTCGACCTAGCATACCGTGCGGCAAAGGGAACCGCTCCCGCCTACCTCCGGTCAATGGTCTCTAACTACACACCCTCAAGACCCCTACGCTCTGCATCTTCTGGCCGCCTCAGACCTACTCCTATCCAAGCTCCGGGAGGGTCATCAAAGAGAAGTCGCCTATTCTCAGTCCTTGCCCCACAATGGTGGAATGAACTACCCACCCCAGTTAGGACAGCCGAATCACGTCCAATCTTTCGCCGTCGACTAAAGACGCACTTCTTCAACCATTATCTGAATTAAAAAAAAAAAAAAAAAAATCTAACCCTAACTAACCGTACTGTCATGCACTAACCTACACTGTAGCACTCAACACTTTGATGAACATTGTTGCTCAGCTGATAGAGTTGTGCCCTTCCTGATGGCTTGTCGTACAGAACGTGTAAGTCGCTTTGGATAAAAGCGTCAGCTAAATGACTAAATGTAAATGTAAATGTAAATGGGGAGCCAGTGCAGGTCCCTAAGAAGTGGGGTGACATGGGCCGACTTCGGTAGGCGGGCCGCTGCGTTCTGAATGAGTTGAAGAGGCTTGGTGGCAGTGGCCGGGAGGCCAGCGAGCAGTGCGTTGCAGTAGTCGAGGCGGGAGATGACTGTTGATTGGACGAGGAGTTGGGTGGCTTCTTTTGTCAGGAAGGGGCGGATCCTTCTGACGTTGCTCAGGAGGAATCTGCAGGTTCTGGTTGTTGCTGCGATGTGAGCAGAGAAGTTCAACTGGTCGTCGAGGACAACACCAAGGTTCTTGGCGGTCCGGGACGCGGTCACAGCTGCATTCTCGACTGTGATGGAAAGGTTGGTCAGGGGGGAGGATTTGGCCGGCAGGTGGAGCAATTCTTTTTTGCTTAGGTTCACTTTGAGGTGGTTGGTCGTCATCCAGGCGGAGATGTCAGACAGACAGGCCAAGATCCGCTCAGAGACGTGGATATCTGAGGGAGGGAAGGAGAGGAAGAGTTGAGTATCGTCGGCATAACAATGATACGAGAAGCCATGAGACGTGATAATGTTACCCAGTGATTTAGTGTAGAGGGAGAAGAGAAGGGGTCCTAGGACCGAGCCCTGGGGGACACCCGTCCGCAGGGGGTGGGGGGCCGACAAGGTCCCTGTCCATGACACTTGGTAGGAGCTGTCATTGAGGTATGATGTCAGCCATGTCAGCACAGAGCCAGCCACTCCCATTCCTGCGAGGGCCGCGAGGAGGATCTGATGGTTGACTGTGTCGAAGGCTGCAGATAGATCTAGGAGAATCAGGACAGAGGAGAGGCCTTTCGCTTTTGCTAAGTGAAGTGCCTCTGTGACCGCAATACGGGCCGTTTCTGTGGAGTCGCCAGTCCGGAAGCCAGACTGATTAGGGTTTAGGAGGTCATTCTGTAAGAGATAAGCAGTAAGTTGGTTGGATACAGCACGTTTAAGTGTTTTAGAAAGGAAGGAGAGAAGAGAGACAGGACGATAGTTGCCTATGACGGGGGGTTCAGGGTTGGTTTTTTTATGAGCTGCGTGACTCTGGCTTGTTTTAGGGAGGTGGGGACCACCCCCGAGTTGAGTGAGGAGTTGATGCTTGCAGTTAGGAATGGGAGGATGTCTGGTGCTATGGTCTGGAGGAGTGGGGAGGGTAGCCGGTCCAGCTGGCATGTAGTCGGACGGTTCGACGTTACCAGTGTCAGGGTCTCGGCTTCTGTAATGGGAGAGAAAGATGACAGAGTGAAGGATGAGGTTCTCGATTCAGCATTTGGAATGGGTGGGGGTTGGTAGAAGGAGCTGCGGATGTTCTCCACTTTTTCCTCAAAGAAGATTGCGAAGTCTTCGGCAGAGAAAGATGAGGGGGGAGGGGTGGGGGGGGGAAGTGAGGAGGGAGGACATGGTAGCATGCAGTTTGCGAAGATTCTTGGCAGAGGCCTCGATCCTATGGTGAAAGAAGGAAGCTTTGGCATTAGTAATGGTTTTGGAGAATTTTAACAAGAGGTTATTATGTGTCGATGT
This sequence comes from Notolepis coatsorum, assembly GCF_963971535.1. Taxonomy (NCBI): domain Eukaryota; kingdom Metazoa; phylum Chordata; class Actinopteri; order Aulopiformes; family Paralepididae; genus Notolepis; species Notolepis coatsorum. Next base: position 82,618,021 of record NC_140168.1, read on the forward strand.
CAGCAGTGAGGCGTGACTTTCTATACTTCCTCTCAGCCGCTCTCAGGACCTGTCTTTGTTCTCTCACTGGATCTGTCAGCCATGGACTGGGTGGGGAACGGCAGGCAGGTTTCTCAACGAGGGGACAGAGCTTGTCGAAGGAGGTTGCAAGGGCTGAGAGGAGGGTGGAGGTTGCCATCTCTGTGGGGAGAGCAGAGAAGGTGTCACTCAAAGGTAGAGCGGATAGTATGTCAGAGGAGAGGGTGGAGGGGGATAGGGAGGGCAGGTTGCGTCTGAGTGAGACGGTTTGAGTTGGGGTGAAGACCTTTCGGTTAAGCATGAGAGTTAGTGAGAAGGATATGAAGGAATGGTCAAATACATGTAGGGGAGTTACCGTGGTGTTAATGATGCTGGAGTTACGGGAAAATATGAGATCCAAGGAGTTGCCTGCTTTGTGGGTGGGAGGCATGGCAGTGGGAGTCAGGTCAAACGATTGTAGGAGGGAGACCACTGGCAGGTTGAAGTCGCCGAATAGAAGGAGAGGGGTACCATCTTCCGGTAAGGAGCTTAGAAGCATGTCCAGCTCAACTGTGAAGTGATCGAGGGGACCTGGAGGGCGATAGAATGTAACAATGGTAAGATTGAAAGGATTAGAGACAGATACTGCATGATATTCGAGAGAGGAGAGTGACAGATCTGGGAGTGGTGTTAAGTTTGTAGCCCATGAAGGAGATGTCATGAGGCCAGTGCCTCCACCCCGTCTGGAAGGTCGAGGTGTGTGAGTGAAGTTATAGTTTGTAGATAATACTGCAGGTGTTGATGAGTTATTGGGGGTTATCCAGGTCTCAGTTAGAGCCAGGAGCTGCAGATTTTGACTATGGGCATAGGCAGTAATGAAGTCAGCTTTCTTGACTGCTGATTGACAATCCCATAAGCCTCCCCGTACTGTGACAGGTGTATTAGTGGCTGTAGGAGGGTAGGAGAGATTAGTCGGGTTGCTAGCAAACTGCTGTGGGTGGGTTGAATCTGTTCTGGAGGAGCAGATTGTGGATATAGGTATGAGACACATTTTGGTGTCAAGAGTGGCAAGGAGAAAGGTGAAGGGAGTAGGGAGGGAGCGAGGTAGTAGAGGAATAGCAGAGTGGGAGGGAAAGAAGCAATTTTCGGAGTGGAGTGGAGGATAGGACTATGGTGTACGTAGCACTAGGTGGATCCCTCAGCGGATAACTCCAGGACAACTCCTCTTTGTCCCTCTTCGTTTCTCGATGCTTCGCTGCCAGCAAGCCTTTAAATCTCTATCACTAATTAGTGCTGTCTAGCACCTGGCCCTTAATGTGTCACTTAACTAAACAAAATGGCAGTTTTAAACACGCCCCTTTAATCAAGTCAGCTGGTTTTAAGATTTCACTAATACACTTAAAATAGCTTACCCTAGGTTTCAGTATAAAGCAATGTTTCTCATTGAATGTGTTCTGTCCTTCCTCAAGAAGATCTCAGTACACACACACACACACACACACACACACACACACACACACACACACACACACACACACACACACACACACACACACACACACACACACACACACACACACACACACACACATACACTTACCCCTCCGCTGACGGGCCCGAATTTGTGACCAGATGAATCCGGTTCCTCCAGATACAGGGTGAAAAAGTCTGGCCTGCAGGAACATTTGTTGTACATGTTAGTGGTTACAAAGAGTTAGTGTCTGTTTACAACAGGAAGACATGTTAGTCGTTACAAATAGTTGTCCTGTTTACACCTCATTAGGTGGGATATGCACACATACACATGTTTACACAATAGAATACATACATACATACATACATACATACATACATACATACATACATACATACATACATACATACATACATACATACATACATACATACATACATACATACATACATACATCAAGGCTGAGACCAAGGATCACAATGGAAATAAGTCTGTGACTTTTTTGTGCTACCCTTGATCATTTTAGGATGCATGACTTGTTGTAACATGAAATGTATTTTAATAATGGTCAAATAAACTAAACTAAACTAAAATACACACACACACACACACACACACACACACACACACACACACACACACACACACACACACACACACACACACACACACACACACACACACACACACACACACACACACACACACACACACAGGGTGACCAGGTCCCAATAAATCAAATGTGAGACAAAGGGTATGTTTGTGAGGGACAATGTGGGACACCCTCCCCCCCCCCAGCGGGCAGCCCCCCCGCCCTTTTGGTGGACTGTCCCTGTCGGCTCCTTCAAGGCTCATCCGCCACTGTCCTCATTAAAATTGTTATGGTTTGTAACCGACCCCAATCGCACAACACAAGACAGGTATGAGAGTAAGCCAAGAACAGGGCATTTATTGAATACAAACAAAAAGCGGCACTGTCCCTTTAAGGGAGAACACAAAAATACTGGAAACAAAGAATAGGGAAAAATGGCACTGTGCCTTTAAGAGGCGAGCAGGCTACGGGGAAGGCTAAGGGACTGGGCCAGGGCAAAGGACAGGGCAGGAACAGGGGCACTGGAGAGGGGAACAGGGACAGAGGCCCGCGGAGGCGGGCTGGAGACAGGGACAGAAAAAACAGGGTTAAGGCCTAGGACAGGGCGAGGGCTAGAGCTGCTTACAGGGATGGCAGGGTTCAGACGACGGAGGCCTGGCAAGGAGATCCTCCTTGGAAGCGAAGAGACGCATCCTCCCGTAGAGGATTAGGAAGCGATGCGCGTCTCGAGTGGGAACGCGTCAGTAGGAGCGCGTCTGGAGTAGTAGCGCGCCGGCTAGAAGAGCGCGCCGGCTCGGGGGTCTGGAGTGGAGCGCGTCTGGGGTAGGAGCGCGTCTGGGGTAGTAGCGCGCCGGCTAGAAGAGCGCGCCGGCTCGGGGGTCTGGAGTGGAGCGCGTCTGGGGTAGGAGCGCGTCTGGAGTAGTAGCGCGCCGGCTAGAAGAGCGCGCCGGCTCGGGGGTCTGGAGTGGAGCGCGTCTGGAGAAGAGCGCGCCTGGGGTAGGAGCGCGTCTGGAGTAGTAGCGCGCCGGCTAGAAGAGCGCGCCGGCTCGGGGGTCTGGAGTGGAGCGCGTATGGAGAAGAGCGCGCCGGCTCGGAGAGCGCGCCGGCTCGGAGAGCGCGCCGGCTCGGAGAGACGCATCCTCCCGTAGAGGATTAGGAAGCGATGCGCGTCTGGAGTAGTAGCGCGCCGGCTAGACGTCTGGAGTGGGGCGCGTCGGCTTGAAGAGCGCGCATCCCCCCGTAGGATAGGGAGCGATGTGCGTCTGGAGTAGTAGCGCGCCAGCTAGACGTCTGGAGTGGGGCGCGTCGGCTTGAAGAGCGCGCATCCCCCCGTAGGATAGGGAGCGATGTGCGTCTGGAGTAGTAGCGCGCCAGCTAGACGTCTGGAGTGGGGCGCATCGGCTTGAAGAGCGCGCCGCGCGCTCGGAGAGACGCATCCTCCCGTAGAGGATTAGGAGCGCACCGGCTGTGTCCCACTCCAGGCAAACGGCGACAGGTGGCGATGGCTGGCACCTCGTCTCACGCCGGAGAAGAACCAGCATACAGATACAGATAAGATACGGATACGGAATCTCCCGTAGGAGCTTACAGAACGACCCGACGAGGACTGGGGGGGAGATCGAGGTATTTAAAGCCCACTGGGGCGCTAATTAGAACACACATCAGGTGCGTGATGGTAATTGATACTTGACTTAGAAGTGTGTGTTCGGCACGGACCAATCAAACACATAATCCTCACAGTACCTTAAAGGAACGGAGCGAGGCAGGGAATGCAATAAATCAACAAAGTACCTTAAAGGAACGGAGCGAGTGGGTGGGGAGACAGGGAATTAAAGGTCCAGGGAACAGGCGAACCTCACAAAAATGACCACAAGCCTAATATGTTTAGCCCTTATTCATTTTATTTTTATTTTCCTTTTGTCTCTAATGGGTGTCAAAATTATAATAATAATAAATAATACTAAAAATAAATTAAATACATTAAATGACCACCCAGACTTACAATCACTTATCAAACAGAGCAGGAAGTTGAGCGTGTGATTATCAAAAATATGTGTGCAGTATATTATTAATATATTTTAGTTAAATATATGGCAATATCCATTCCAACCATATCATAATATATGGAAATAGAATAATATACACACCAATATAATTACCATGTGTATATTTGTAAATATATTGTGGATATATCCTTTGATAATATATTGTTATTGTAATAAATTTAATAATATATTGGCAATACTCCCACTATATTCCTAATATATTTGCAATATATTTCATTTTCCCTAAGGGAATCTACACCCTCATACACATGAATTTAACACACCTTTGGTTGTTTCCTCCCGTGTCTTAACCGCTGGCGTTTTGAGTTCTCTGAGACAACTCTCCACCGAAGCAGGGGCTGCCTTGGTCCGACCACAGGCCATTGTCTTGGCTATGTCAGAGTCGGGGAAAATGGTAGGGGATAGCTTGGTACCACAGTCTGCTGATCTGTATGACTGGGCATGTTGGACAGTGTGGTAAACAGTTGTTACCTCTGCAGCAGTTATTTTGTCTGCTTGTCCAACGTCTTTTGGTCGGAGAAATGCGAACATGGATTTTGACGTCTCTTTTTGTGTAACCCGTTTCTTGTGGGACTCAGCTTGTCTATGTCGTTTTATATCAAATTCGCCCCCATGCCGAATAGAGAACGAACTATTGCAAAGTTCACAATAAACCCTCTCTGCATCCCCCTCGACATTTCTCACCCATGGGTATTCTGTTTTCCATTCGCTACGGTAACTACACCTCCTCTTTTTGTTTGGTGTGTCCTGCATTTTTTAAAGTACGAGTGTGTTCTAGGCAGCTGTCAGTGTCTTCTTCTTCTTAATGGCGGGTCGCACGAGCTGTCAGTTGTGTCACTGTCACTCAGCTCTTTGCTATCGCGGATATTTCAAATAGGCCCCGCTTGTGTGTATATTTTCCCCAACGGAGCTTCACTTCCGCGTTCGGGGTTCCATTGGCTGGGGGGGACGACGTTCGCGCCGATGACAACCAATAAGAGGGACATGGTCTCAATTTGCGTGACGCGTGAAAAGAGACCGTTTTGCTGTGCAATCACGCGCAATGCGTGATATCAATCTGGTCACACACACACACACACACACACACACACGTGACAGGGAAGAGCTTTTGTCTGCCATTGCTCCTAACCACTAAAAGACATTAGTATCCATAGTGGTGCTGGTGCTGGCCAGTTGGATAGTTTTTTATTGATTCTTCTAATTTAATGGAACCCTTTTCTCAGATTGAGCTCCCTTTGAATCCTGGCTTCCAGGCCATGTAAACAAGCTTCCTGAATGGGTTTAATACATGCTGTTCATGTGTCTTTAGTCTTTAGGCTACTTTGATGATTCAGTGAAGTCTTAGCTTATAGTTTGTCTCCCTGGCATCACCGCTTTACTCCCTCCAGGGCCCATGACTTGACTTAGTGAGTCGGCAGAAGGGAGGAATGACGGTAAAGGGCAGCAATGCTTTGTGACTGGAACTCATGAGTGTGAGAGGTTCCATTATAATTTCACCAGATTTGTTCAAGATGGTCTGTTTGTTATTTCCCGCCTGGCGCTGTAGTAGCCACAGGCAGCGTGTGCCTGGTAGGCTGGAGCCCGATTCTGCCACTCCCACTTTTGCCGCTGTAGTTCTATTTCTGGTTGATGAACTTTGGGGCGAAGATGCTAGCTAGCATGGATATTCAGAATAAATAATACATCTAATATGGACAAATAATTTTTCTTGTAACAAAGATAATTGTGGAGAAAAAGTGTGTGTGGCTTGAAGTTTTACATTCAAAACTAAAATGTTAATATACACCTTTAGATACTGTGTCATGGACACATGGGAAGTGCCTAGCAACATAAGATGAATACATGTAGTTAGCGGCGTCCTTGTTTTCTAGCTAGCAGGTTACTTTAAAAGTATTCCACTACTTAAATTCAGTAACATGATCTAATTTACTATGCACTTTTTGCAATTTACTATGTAATTTACTATGTACATTAATGAACATTGTATATACTGTCATTTAAATTGTATCATTATAATCGACTCAACTAGTATTTATTGCCAATTGTGTTTTTAAACATGGCATTATGTTTGTATCTATAATCTCACAATGAAGCTGCCTTTCCCCCTTTAAACATTTATCCAAGTAACTAATGTTATATAATACCACTAATATTTCATATTTAATTAGGGGTAGGGGAAATTGATGCAGTGATGCAATGCAATGCAATTTATTATTATTATTTTATTTTGCTTGATCTCATTTTGCTGGAATAGAAATGATTGGAGTGAGGTGACACAACGACTGACCACTTTATCTTATTAGATAAAACAGATGTTGTATATATATATATATATATATATATATATATATATATATATATATATATATATAAAAAATAATTATTGCGGATATTGACAAGGTTTTCCATTGGGAAAAATGTGCAATTGAAAAAGGGTAATACATCACAATAATATTGCACATCAATTGCACAGCTCGAACATGATACTATTGTAATATCGTGATATTGTGATACATTGTGATATATTATACAATAGTATCATGTTAATAATATCCTATTTAAAAACACCTGTAAGGGTTTCAGTAGCTGTTACAGCTACACTTACCATTTCTTAGAGTTAGCGTTTACCGTTAGAGCTTACCTATTACAGTGTCCATTTTGAATAAAATGTTTTCCCCCTCAGTAACTGTAACATTCACAGGTATTGGAACAGTTCCAATTATGGGATAAGAGTTTGACCAGATGACTGCAATCCTTTTAACCCTTTCACTACCACACTACCAAAGGGTTAACCCTTTCACTGCGACAATACAGAAGGTTAACCCTTTCACTGACACACGACAAAGCGAAAGGGTTAACCTTCTGTAGTGTGGTAGTGAAAGGGTTAACCTTCTGTAGTGTCGTAGTGAAAGGGTTAAGGTAGAGTGTAAAATGTGTCAATGCCCGACTCCGCAGATAGCCTCACATTACCTTTGATCATCGGGCAGCTGGAGCCACTTCAGAAGGGTGAAGACTCTCTCCTCAAACGGCACCTTGCTGGAGTCAAAGAGAGTAGATAGTGCTGGTTATATCCGTATATAAGTAGTGTGTGTGTGTGTGTGTGCGGGGGGGGGGGGGTTGTGTTATGTCAGTGATATGACACCACTGCTTTTCATGAACGGCTTATCTGGCAGTGCGGGTGGCAGTGGTGATGTATACAGTATCGGTCGTATAGTCTATTCATTGTGCACGTGTTCATATCCACCATTCTAATGTAACAATGACCTTCATTCATATAGCGACACGAAGAGATTTGTAAATTCTTAAAACACATATTTTTTTATTTTTAATAAAATATGAACGATTCTTTTCAAGATTCCAGAGGTTTATTTGTCACATACATACCAGGGCATACAGTGAAATGCGGGTGGTCATGCCTGCATCGATTGTGCGATAATACAATAATAAAATAGACATATTTAAAAATAAATAAGAAGACATAAGATGTGCATGACAAAAATAGACATGCTACAGTAAATTCCTGAGAAGGCACTGGTTCCTATGTACACTACTATACAATATACTGTACAATTTTAACTCCGTCATTATGCTATAGCCTACTTATACTTACTATATCTAAACTATACTATACAAGAACCACATCTGTTCTTTCCTTAAAGTGACTTTTATATTCCTCATTCCTTTAACCCATTCCCCGCCAACAACGAGTTTAATCGTTATTGGGCGCCATGCGTTGAACGCCAACAACGAGTAAACTCGTTATTTGGTCGTTTTTTTTATTCTATATTTTTATTCATTATTCATTCACTGACCTCGGTGTTGCCATAGGAAAGGATTCTGAGTTTGCCAAAGTGCAATACCGGCCGCATCCTGCTAGATGGCAGTGTCGCCCACCCTTTGAAACCTTATATTTCACCCTGTGTTACACTTAAATCCCTCTGGGCACTAAATTTAGACGGAGCCGAGTAAATCGCTTCATCTGACCACTTCGAAGCGCATCTGGCACACTCTATCCATAAGTTGTGCCAAATTATGTCCGAGACCAGATGGACACCAATACTGGAAATTGCGATCAGACAATTGGAATATTCTTTTTGGAATAACCCCGATCAAAGGTAAGGACTATCTGACATAAATTTTCGCTTGATCCAACAATGTTTTCATATAGATCCAGCTGATCAGTGTGTGTAGTGTTCAACACGAATGCCGTTATTGGCCATCAAACCATAAAAAAACGACCCCCCTCCCCCTTTCATGCATTCATGATGAAACATAATACCTATTATATACATTTGATTTGGAGATAGTAGCGTGTCCAGGCAAGAAACACCAAAGCTTATAGTAGAATACACGTAGCGCCCTATAACTCAGCTTTTCAGGAATTATCCCGGATCACTCCTAAACTATACTATACTATATTCACCACGGGATAACGCGCGAACGTATGCATGTTCAACGGAAGAAAGCCACTGTCAAATGACCATAGTATTGTCTCTATAGCTATAATATAGAATATAGATAGCTCTCCAAACATAGTGACGCACAGTGAAAATATACATTTACATTTACATTTAGTCATTTAGCTGACGCTTTTATCCAAAGCGACTTACAAGTTCTGTACGACAAGTCATCAGGAAGGGTACAACTCTATCAGCTGAGTAACAATATTCATCAAAGTGTTGCGTGTTACAGTGTACTGTAGGTTAGTTTATTAGGACAAGTGCATGACAGTAAGGTTAGTTAGGGTTAGATTTTTTGTATTTTTTGTATTTCTTTAAAATTATTATTTCAGATAATGGTTGAAGAAGTGCGTCTTTAGTCGACGGCGAAAGATTGGATGGGATTCGGCTGTCCCAACTGGGGTGGGTAGTTCATTCCACCATTGTGGGGCAAGGACTGAGAATAGGCGGCTTCTCTTTGATGACCCTCCCGGAGCTTGGATAGGAGTAGGTCTGAGGCGGCCAGAAGATGCAGAGCGTAGGGGTCTTGAGGGTGTGTAGTTAGAGACCATTGACCGGAGGTAGGCGGGAGCGGTTCCCTTTGTCGCATGGTATGCTAGGTCGAGGGCCTTGAAGCGGATACGTGCAGCAATGGGGAGCCAGTGCAGGTCCCTAAGAAGTGGGGTGACATGGGCCGACTTCGGTAGGTTTGAAATCAAGCGGGCCGCTGCGTTTTGAATGCGTTGAAGAGGCTTGGTGGCAGTGGCCGGGAGGCCAGCTAGCAGTGCGTTGCAGTAGTCGAGGCGGGAGATGACTGTTGATTGGACGAGGAGTTGGGTGGCTTCTTTTGTCAGGAAGGGGCGGATCCTTCTGACGTTGCTCAGGAGGGATCTGCAGGGTCTGGTTGTCCCTGCGATGTGAGCAGAGAAGTTCAACTGGTCGTCGAGGACAACACCAAGGTTCTTGGCGGTCCGGGACGCGGTCACAGCTGCATTCTCGACTGTGATGGAGAGGTCGGTCAGGGGGGAGGATTTGGCCGGCAGGTGGAGCAATTCTGTTTTGCTTAGGTTCAGTTTGAGGTGGTTGGTCATCATCCAGGCGGAGATGTCGGACAGACAGGCCGAGATCCGCTCAGAGACGTGGATATCTGAGGGAGGGAAGGAGAGGAAGAGTTGAGTATCGTCGGCATAACAATGGTAGGAGAAGCCATGAGACGTGATAATGTTACCCAGTGATTTAGTGTAGAGGGAGAAGAGAAGGGGTCCTAAAACCGAGCCCTGGGGGACACCCGTCCGCAGCCACTCCCATTCCTGCGAGGGCCGCAAGGAGGATCTGGTGGTTGACTGTGTCGAAGGCTGCAGATAGATCTAGGAGAATCAGGACAGAGGAGAGGCCTTTCGCTTTTGCTAAGTGAAGTGCCTCTGTGACCGCAATGAGGGCTGTCTCTGTGGAGTGACCAGTCCTGAAGCCTGACTGATTAGGGTCTAGGAGGTCATTCTGTAAGAGATAAGCAGTAAGTTGGTTGGATACAGCAAGTTCAAGTGTTTTAGAAAGGAAGGAGAGAAGAGAGACAGGACGGTAGTTGCCTATGACGGTAGGGTTCAGGGTTGGTTTTTTTATGAGCGGTGTGACTCTGGCTTGTTTTAGGGAGGTGGGGACCACCCCCAAGTTGAGTGAGGAGTTGATGGTTGCCGTTAGGAATGGGAGGATGTCTGGTGCTATGGTCTGGAGGAGTGGGGAGGGGAGCTGATCCAGCTGGCAAGTAGTCGGATGGTTCGACGTTACCAGTGTCAGGGTCTCTGCTTCTGTAATGGGAGAGAAAGATGACAGAGTGAAGGATGAGGTTCTCGATTCAGCATTTGGAATGGGTGGGGGTTGGGAGAAGGAGCTGCGGATGTTCTCCACTTTCTCCTCAAAGAAGATCGCAAAGTTTTTGGCAGAGAAAGATGAGGGAGGGGGGGGGGGGTGGGGGGGGGGTGAGGAGGGAGGACATGGTAGCATGCAGTTTGCGAAGATTCTTGGCAGAGGCCTCGACCCTATGGTGGAAGAAAGAAGCTTTGGCATTAGTGATGGTTTTGGAGAATGTTAACAAGAGGTTGTGATATGTGTCGATGTCAGCAGTGAGGCGTGACTTTCTATACTTCCTTTCAGCTGCTCTCAGGACCTGTCTTTGTTCTCTCACTGGATCTGTCAGCCATGGACTGGGTGGGGAACGGCGGGCAGGTTTCTCAACAAGGGGACAGAGCTTGTTGAAGGAGGTTGCAAGGGCTGAAAGGAGGGTGGAGGTTGCCATCTCTGTGGAGAGAGCAGAGAAGGTGTCACTCAAAGGTAGAGCGGATAGTATGTCAGAGGAGAGGGTGGAGGGGGATAGGGAGGGCAGGTTGCGTCTGAGTGAGACTGTTTGAGTTTGGGTGAAGACCTTTCGGTTAAGCATGAGAGTTAGTGAGAAGGATATGAAGGAATGGTCAGATACATGTAGGGGAGTTACCGTGGTGTTAATGATGCTGGAATTATGGGAAAATATGAGATCCAAGGAGTTGCCTGCTTTGTGGGTGGGAGGCATGGCAGTGGGAGTCAGGTCAAACGATTGTAGGAGGGAGACTACTATGACTGACTGAGATGAGTCAGGCAGGTTGAAGTCGCCCAATAGAAGGAGAGGGGTACCATCTTCCGGTAAGGAGCTTAGAAGCATGTCCAGCTCATCTGTGAAGTGATCGAGTGGACCTGGAGGGCGGTAGAGTGTAACAATGGTGAGATTGAAAGGATTAGAGACAGATACTGCATGATATTCGAGAGAGGAGAGTGACAGTTCTGGGAGTGGTGTTACGTTTGTAGCCCATGAAGGAGATGTCATGAGGCCAGTGCCTCCACCCCGTCTGGAAGGTCGAGGTGTGTGAGTGAAGTTATAGTTTGTAGATAATGCTGCAGGTGTTGATGAGTTATTGGGGGTTATCCAGGTCTCATTTAGAGCCAGGAGCTGCAGATTTAGACTATGGGCGTAGGCAGTAATGAAGTCAGCTTTCTTGACTGCTGATTGACAATTCCATAAGCCTCCCCATACTGTGACAGGTGTATTAGTGGCTGTAGGAGGGTAGGAGAGATTAGCCGGGTTGCTAGCAAACTGCCGTGGGTGGGTTGAATCTGTTCTAGAGGAGCAGATTGTGGATATAGTTAGCCTGGAGTTAGCTGTTAGCTTGTGCTACAACCATTGGCGCTAGCCGTGAGGAGGTAGCGGGCACTGGCACTCTGACTACGGTGTCATCTCTGGCAGAAGATGTCGTCTGGCCTGCGCCAGTAGACCAACCTGTGTTTGCAGCCATTTCGTCCTGCGTACGAGGTGCAGGTAAGGTGTCCGTAGGACATTGCCCCACTCTTCCTTCCTCCCCCTCCCGAATGTTTTTGGTTAATAACGATGTCTTTGTTTAACAAAACATATGTTACTTCACTGCATTTGGAGATACGACGTGTGCTGTGTGAAAATTGTCTTGGTCGCTATTTTGTATAGCTTAGGTTCTAGCATTTGGCCAAGGCTTATGTCTTTCTCTCTACCTAAAAACAGCGTTATTTTTTATGTGCGTAAAAATTAACTGGGGTTTTTTGTTGTATGATGAGAAGTTGTGTGTGTGTGTTCATGTAACGTTTAGACAACGTGGCTGAGTCCACAACTGGCTGGGTGTTAACCTACAGCGCTGTACATAGTGGCATGTGATCAAGGGCTTGAGCCCTCTCTTAGCTTGTTATTTTTTTTGCTTAACACATTCCCGCCCGGCCACGGACACATCCGTGTTTTGAATCCAACGGTAGAGGGCCCCGTGGCAAGGTTGTTTTGGCTTTTATTCCATTTTAATAACCTACTCAATGTCACCGAGCGGCACTGCAGATTTACCCCACTCTTGGAATTCTGAAAAGTGCATTACCGGCCAGATCCTCGTAGGGGCGCTGTCTCGATAATGCAGTGTTCCCTGTGGCAGAACGGTGCTTTATTTTTTTTGACTTTGAATGGAGTTTACTGTTAGCTGGAATCTATACGTGTAGCCTGTAGCTTGGAATACCTTTTGCGACGCCGAATTCACTATGCAGTAAAGGAATATATCATCAGCCAATGGACATATCGATCTACCAGATGGCGATCGATAACTGGGAAATCCTTTTGGGGATCCAACCAGCCCACGGTAAGATCTTTTTCACGTAAATTACATGCTGATCAGGCCTTGTTATCATAGCCAACCAGGCGATCAGCGAATGTGGCTACTGAGGCTAACACCGTTATTGGTAATCAATAATCAGAAACGACGTCCCCCGCCCCCCCCTTTCATGCAAAATACAGACAATATGCATTTTGAGTTTTAGCTCTAGCTTCTGTAGTGCCGAAACGCTGTTTGATTTAATGTTATTAGCTTAGCGCCCTGTATCTCGCCTTCCAGGAAATATACTAGACCAAACCCCATATAACGCTTATATTCACGAGGCTATAAAATGAGAACGTATTGATGAAAAAATTATTTCTTTAAGCCAGTTTGAAGGGACGGTTTATGGTCTCAATTGACAATGAGAATGGACAGATAGCAATACTATAAAGCAGGGGTAGGCAACCCTAGGCACGCGTGCCTGCATAGGCACGCGGGGGCATTTGCATAGGCACAGGGGGTAGCACTAAAAAAAATCAAATAAAAATTATTTAATTTTTTTTTTTATTTAATTTTTTTTTTTGCTTTGAAATATTATAGTGAACTATTTTGCACTGTTGTCGCATTTATCTTGTTGAAATCCTCCCACAGGTTCTTTTTACTTCCACATATTTAATTGATACCCTTTATTTGTTTATTATTTCAATTTAGCTGGAAATACATTGCTACATCATTCAGTAACATTTGCAGAGCCTTATAACAAAAACATTATTACGGTAACCATTGTGACCAGTGGGATTAATCAACAAATTGTATTATTTATTTTTCTATTTCATTGAACATTGCACATGTTAAAAGCCATTTTTTTACTCAAAATGTGAGTATTACCAAGTCAACTTGTGTTCTTAAAACAATGACAATAAACATAGTTTTATTAGATTTAAATAATGTGGTTGTGTAGTTATTTTTCTGTTAACTTATTATGGATTGAAAACTGAAAACCTTAATGCACAGTAACTGATCTCAATATTTTTAAGTTCTGGTAACTAATAATTTTCTTTTTTACAGTGTAGTCTTGCGATCAATCAAAACTTATTTACACAATATACCTCACATTCACCCTCCATTCACATCCTGGTGTTCTCCTGGTGTTCTCCATTATGCCTGTAGGTGGAGCTATGACAGCACACGTACAGTACACACACTGATGGTGTGTGATGTGTCCAAAAATGAATGGGCAAATGTGAGTGAAATGGTCGCACTGTATGCAGCTGTTTGTCTGCATTGCATTCCCCCCCCCCCCCCCCAACTCAGATTTAGGGTTGATACAACCATCATAATAATATTGTTAATAATAACAATAACAATAATGATGTAATAATGTAAAGATTATCATTAAAAAGACCTGATTATGAGAAAAAAAAATTACGATGCATGGAATATTGTTGAGGCACACTAGTTACAACTATATTTCAAACAGGCACTCCATGTCAAAAAGGTTGCTGACCCCTGCTATAAAGTATAGATTTAGCTCTACAAACAGCCTCACGCACAATGCAAGTCTATTTTGAAATGCTGGCTTTATAGAGTGAGATTAGACGGCCCCCAATGGCCGGGAATGTGTTATGGGTAATGGTAAAAATAACGAGTGGCAAGTTTTCAGACATAAGCAGAGCCGTGGATAAAACCTGTTATCGGCTGTGGCTGGCGTGCATGATGTAAAGCTTTTACTCTACAGGTGAGTATGTGCTTCATCTGGTGCGCCATGCACCTGGTGTCACGGCTCTGTTTTTCTTTTGGCGTCGCATCAGGGGTGAGGTGGTGAGGGGGTGTGTGAAATTATTCCCCGGTTTGCCCCTGCCCCCCCCCCCCCCCCCTCAAATATGATTTTGTTTACAAAACATGTGTTGATTCACTATATTTTTGGGGATACGGTTTAAACCCTCAGCTACTGCTGGGGTTGTGCTCTTGCTTAGGGAGTGGTGCAGTTTTCTCTGAAAATTTTTGGTCGCTATTATGTATGACTTAGCAAGGCCTGTAGCTAGCACTTGGTTGAGGACTTATGTCTTCTCTCGTCATAAAAGACGGCGTTCCTCTTGCAGTAGTGAGAGTGAACTTTTGCCTTTTTTATTGTGTAAAGAGGGTTGTGTGTATTGTGTTTTTACGTTTAAGTAAACGTGGCATTGAGTCCACAACTGGGTTAGGTGTTAGCCTACAGAAGTTTACATGTATAGCTCTTGTACCAAGGCCTTTGGCCCCTCTCTTTGGTCTGTGTTTTTTCTTTACTTTAGGGTAAAGGTGTACAAATTCAGGTGGCAAGTTTCGCACATGAGCCTGAAGCCGTGTATAAAGCCTGTTTTTTGCACAAACGAGGTTATCGTCTGTGGCTGGCGTGCAGAATGTGAAGCTATTACCCTAACAGGTACAGTATATGCGCTTTCATGTAGCGCGCTACGACTGGTGTCATGGCTCTGCTTTGTTGTTGCATCGTATCAGGGGTGAGGGGTCATAAGGGGTGGACTAATAAACCCCTCCCCCCTTTACTGATTGGCCGGGAGGTTGGACCTCCTGCCTGTCAGTCTCCCTGTCGGCTGAGGGGTCAGCGCGTCACAGGGAGGGGGAAGGGGGGGGGGGTTGCCTGGTTCCACTCCATATTAGGATGGGTGGGTCACGGTATTTCCCCCGGCCATGGAATACAGTACGTCACTGGGCGCGTTTTTCCTATTGGCCATGAGACATCCGTGAGTTTTCAGGCTCTGTGCTGCAGACCGCTGTCATTGTCAAAGTTGGATGATGCGATGCATTCGAAAACTGTTTGTTTTCTGCTCTGCTCTCTATTAAAGTGTGTATTGGGCCGTTGGTCACTTGGCCCAATTATTACATCTATCTTTTTTTTATTTTATTTTATTAATATTTTTGTACAAATCTTACACATCTTCATGGAAGAACTTTCATCGTCATAACATGCAAAGTCGAAGATTTGTCTTTTTCTTTTTCTTGTAGAAAACAAGAAAAAAACAAAACTTACATAGGACTTATACAGACATACCAAAAACAGACATGGAAATTAAAAAAGTACTTACCAAAAAAAACAAAAAACATTACTATATAATATTGTGCATTATATAACCAAGACGCATATACGTTACATGTAGTCCGATTCTACCTGCGATGCAAGTATGTGCTGCATCTCTATCGGATGCCATCTTTCTCCATAGTGCATGTGAGAGGATGTGTCTCAGATATATGTGTGTGTATTTCTCAGATACGTGACTGTGACCCTACATTTTGTGTGTGTCTCGTACCCATGTATGTTTCTGACATGTGTGTGAGTGTGTATCTCAGATGTGTATATGTATGTGTGTCTCAGCTATGTATGTGTGTGTGTCCCATATGTATGTTTATATCCCCGATATGTGTAAGTAAGAGCGTATGCTTCAGATATGTGTATAAGTATGTGTGTGTATTAGGGATGGGTACCTTTCACATTTGAACCGATACGGTACCGGTACCTGTGAATCGATACCGGTACCCAACGGTACCTTTTTTCGGTACTTTAGTCTCAAGACATTTTATTTACCTACCTCAGTCGTGAAAAAAAATCCAAACTTCAAATAACTACAATTTCGACAGTTTTCGGCTTGCCATTGCTCCGACTGCTTTGTTGTTGAATCAAGTCAAATCCTAGGTAAGCATATATTGTGCGTGTGAACGTTGACATGAAAAGAAAAAAGTACATTTTAAATTTTTTTTTGGTATCTCACTTGAATCGATACTCTGTAGTACCGACGTGTTTCGGTTCGGTACCTCAAAAGTACCGAATTCGGTACCCATCCCTAGTGTGTATGCCTGCTTCCTATATGTGAGTATATGAGTGTATGTGTGCCTCAGATATTTATATCTCAGCCATGTGCATGTGAGTGTGCGTAGCTCAGTTATGTGTACATAAGAGTGTGTGTGTCCTAGACATGCGTATGAGGCCAGATATGCGTATGTGAGAGTGTGATAGAGCAAGTGGCTATGCCATAGATACACCATTCGGACATACAATATATGTATATACATACATAATACAAAATAAAATATAGGTACCATCAGGTCAGATCCTACTTTTCACATTCATCATTGATAATACTGAAACCCTGCCTCAATCATTCGTCCCCAGACCGTTCAGTTAGGTGTAGAAAATTATCCCATATCTCAGCAAAGATATCCTCTCTCCCTGCGACTCTATATGTTACCCTTTCATATGATGCTGTCGGAACATTAGTTCCATCCATTCTTTAAAAGTAATATCAATGGGTGATTTCCAATGTCGTAAGGCAATTCTACATCCTGATATCATGGCCATTCTATACCACATTCCTTGGTATTTAGACAGTTTAATCTCTTTCGGTACTATACCCAATACGCATGCCGCTGGGGAGTTATTCACCTTTACATTCAGAACTTTACTTAGGAATATCACAATTTGATCCCACATTTTCCGAACGTTCTCACATTCGTATAACATATGTAGTAGAGTACCTGTCTCCTTCTCACATCTCCAGCAGATGTCACTGTTTCTTAGTTTTAGTCTGGCTAGTTTACTAGGCGTCCAATAGCTTCTGTTTAAGACTTTGTAAAAGATAAGTTGTGACTGTGCCTCCCGAGAGAATTAACCCATTTGGACACCAGCTTCTCCCATATTTCCTCAGTAATATCCTCACGTACATCGTTCTCCCAGCTCAACCTCAGACCCGCCAATTTGGGTGCATTGTGTTCCCTTATAACACCATAGAACCTTGACGCACCGCCTTTCCTACGCCATCCTTTATAAAATATTTCTTGAACTGCAGGAATCTATAGAAGTTTTTATTATCTATGCCAAAATCATTTCTAATATCCTCAAACGGTAATACCCCATCTTCCCCGGCTATATCACCTAGTACATGTATCCCCTTTTTAACCCAGTCATCCCATATGACTGATTTCTTACCAATCTTTAGTTTTTTATTAAACCATATAGAGGCTCCTGCAGTTAGATATGGGTTAGCTCTAGTTAGCCTCTGTGATTGATTCCAAGTTTCTCTGGTAAATGCCAGGAGAGGGTTCTTAAAAGGTATAGGTCTGTCTGATTGTGTCAGGAAAGATTCCAGACATGAGGGATATACCATTTCCTCCTCCATCTTGACCCAAGCAGGTGCTTCTTCAGCCGAGTGGTTCATTTTGGAGAACTGGGAGAGTGAGAACGCATAGTGATACCAGTCTAGTTTTGTGAGGATTGGTCCGTTGCCGCCGCACGCTTCAAGGTCAAGGTACCAATTACCGTCGCGCACCTGATGTGTGTTGTAATCAGCTCACTGGAGGCCTTCATATACTCTGGGTTTCCTAACGTTCATTGTCGGGTCGTTTTGGATTTCCACTGGCTGCTGCTTGTTTCCCCCGTGTTGTACCTCGTTTTTTTCTCTCCAGGACGTCTGTTGGAAGTCGCCGCTGTTGCTTGCTTTACCATCCTTTGGACCCCTGCCTCGTAGACCGATTTGCGCAATTGCGCCTTGGTGAGTTTTTGGAACGTTCTTTTTTGGATACGGTTTTTCTCGCAAATTCCGGGACTCGGGACCTTTCTGTTTTTTGTGTGTTTTGTTAAACACTGAAGAGGAGCCGCTTGTTGTTATCACAGACTCAGCTAAGACAATACTGGACTGCCTGTTATCCCGTTTGCTCGTCTTGTGACATTCTCTCTCTCTCTGTTTCCCGAGTGGATCGACAAGTAGCTGCAGAGCAGCAGAGGCAGAGGCGCAACGCCACAGTGCCTCTCAGCCCAGAAGACGTGCTGCAGAGCCACAGACAACTCTGCCCAGAACATTCTCCCTTTGTGTTTTGTTGTTTATTTGCTCATTCCTATTTCGTAAATAAATACGCCCTAGTTTTTGGCTAACTCTGAACTACCTGCCTGTGCCGTGCTGTTGGGGTCGGTTTCAAACCATAACATTACGACCCGACCATGACGACCCCAGCCGACACAGACAGAGTTAGGGCAGCGTTGGCGGTCCAGATCGAGTTAACCAACGACCACAGCGTACAGTTAGGTGCGGCTGCGGCTGCTGTGCAGGACCTCCGGGCCAAGGTCCAGCCTATTCAGGAGTCTCTTAGCTCTCTGGCCACCCAGCAGACAGCTCAGGGTAATCAGCAGGCTGATATTCTGCACCAGCTACAGACGCTCAGTGCAGCATTTAACACCCTGCTTTTAACCCCACCTGTTCCAGGAGTCTCAGCCAGATCACCACCCGCAGCCGCGGCAGACCCCGCACCTCCCGACCTCGCACCTCAGGAGCCCCGTCTCTCCGAACCACGTTTGTTCGACGGTAACTTCGAGGATTGTGCCACATTCATCATGCAATGTGAGTTGGTTTTCCTTCATCAACCCAGCCGATTTACATCAGAGGGAGCCCGAGTAGCTTACATGACTAACCTGCTCACAGGCCGAGCAGCACAATGGGTTACTGCCTCCTGGTCTATGAGGGCTGATTTTTGTTTTTCCTACCCAGACTTCGTGGCAGAGCTCCGCAGGGTTTTCCACCACCCAGCTCGTGGCCAGGACCCAGGAGCTCGGTTGGGCACCTTCCGGCAGGGCAGTGGCAGTGTCACCGACTACGCGCTGGAGTTCAGACTGGCCGCAACCGAGAGCAGTTGGAATGATCAAGCGCTTCGTCTCACCTTCCTGAGGGGGCGCAACAACGCAATAAGGGACCAGCTCGCGACCCGAGAGGAGCCCGATTCCCTCGAGGGCCTATTCGACCTCGCTATTCCCATCGACGGACGCCTCCGGGAGAGAAGGCGTGAGAGAGCCCGACTGGGAACCCCAGACGTTCCCCAGACCCCCCGCACTCGTGACGGTACTGCGGTCCGTCCTGCTCCCTCCGCAACTGGTGGTCTCTTCCCCTCCCGGTCTGTGCCCGAGGAGGAACCCATGCAGCTGGGACGCACACACCTTAGCCAGGCTGAACGGGAGGCCAGGTTCAGGTCCGGCCTTTGCCTCTACTGCGGCCGGGATGGACACCGTGTCTCCAATTGCCCTACCCGGCCAAAAGACCAAGCTCGCCGGGACCCCGGGAGATCCTGGTGAGCCGTTTTTCCTGTTCCCACACCCGTGCACCACCTAACCGTCTGACGAGCGTCACCCTAGCCTGGGCGGACCAACGGGCGACGGTGGAGGCACTCATTGACTCGGGTGCTGATGAGAGTTTCCTGGACTTAGAGTTTGCCACCCAGGCCAACATTCCACTTGAGGACCTCGAGAGGCCCTTGGAGGTTTTCGCGCTGGATCAGCATCGCCTGGCTGACATCACTCAACGCACCTGTCCTATCCTCCTCACCATTGCTGGTAACCACGTTGAGAGACTCCAGTTTTTTATTACCAGATCCCCTCTTGTCCCAGTAGTCCTGGGTCGGCCCTGGCTTGCGCTGCATGAGCCCCACATCGCCTGGTACTCCGGCACCATCAGGGGGTGGAGCTCCTCCTGTCATGCCCAGTGTCTTAAGGCGGCGTCCAGTCCCTCGCCCCGGAGTTCCCTTTGTGAGCCGCCCCCGGACCTCTCGACTATTCCCCCCCGAGTACCACAACCTCGAGGAGGTTTTCAGCAAGTCCCGGGCTCAGGCCCTTCCGCCTCACCGGCCTTACGACTGTGCCATCGACCTCCGCTCAGGGGCCCCCCTTCCCGGCAGCCACCTCTACAGTCTGACCGTCCCTGAGAAGGCAGCGATGGAGAAATACATCTCTGAGTCCTTGGCAGCAGGCCTCATTCGGCCTTCCTCCTCCCCGGTGGCGGCCGGTTTCTTTTTTGTTGGGAAGAAGGATGGAGACCTTCGACCCTGCATCGACTATCGCCAACTCAACGAGATCACCATTAAGAACAAGTATCCTCTTCCTCTCATGAACTCCACCTTCGAGCCCCTCACCCAGGCTACTGTCTTCACCAAGCTGGACCTCCGGAGTGCCTACCATCTGGTCCGTATCCGAGAGGGCGATGAATGGAAGACTGCCTTCAAGACTCCCAGGGGCCATTACGAGTACCTGGTGATGCCGTTCGGCCTCACCAACACTCCGGCGGTATTCCAGGCGCTCATGAACGACGTCCTCTGTGACATGCTGGAGGAGTTTGTGGTGGTATACCTGGACGACATCCTCATCTTCTCCAAGACCCTCGAGGAACACGTCCAGCATGTCCGCCGTGTGCTGGAGCGCCTCCTCCACAATCGGCTCTTCGTTAAGGCAGAGAAGTGCCGTTTCCATTCCGACTCCATCGATTACCTGGGCTTCATCATGGAGAGCGGCCTGACCCGAGCTGACCCTCGCAAGATCCGGGCCGTGGAGGAATGGCCGGAACCCACCACTTGGAAGGAGCTACAGAGCTTCCTCGGTTTGCAAACTTCTACCGAAGATTCATCCGGAACTACAGCCAGGTGGCGGAACCACTTACCAGGCTAACCTCTCTCTCCCTGCCGTTTGACTGGTCTCCAGCGGCTTGCGCTACGTTCCGTTCCCTCAAGAAGAGGTTCACCACCGGCCCGGTCTTGCTCCACCCAGACCCCAAGAGACAGTTCATTGTGGAGGTGGACGCCTCGGATACTGGACTAGGGGCTATCTTGTCTCAGCGGTCGGCAACGGACCAGAAGGTCCATCCGTGCGCTTTCTACTCACGTCGTTTCCTTCCTGCCGAGAGGAACTATGACATTGACAATCGGGAGCTGCTGGCGGTAGTGGCTGCCTTGGAGGAGTGGCGTCATTGGCTGGAGGGGGCCGAGGAACCGTTCACCATTTGGAAGGACCACAAGAACTTGACGTACATCCGTGCTTCCATGCGCCTCAACGGCCGGCAGGCAAGGTGGGCCAGTATCAATCCCATCCAAAAGTATCAATCCCATCCCGCAGCTGTCACAGCTTGTAATCAGCGCCCCTGAAGGCTTTATATACTCTGACCTCCTTACTATCGATGTTGGGTCGTTCTGAATTACACCTGCATACCTGCCTTCCCCGTTTCGCTGTTCCTGTCTTTTGCTCTCCAGGACCTTTTGGAGAGAACCCCTGTGTAAATAAATACGCCCTAGCATTTGGCTAACTCTGAACTTTCTCTCTGTGCCGTTGCGTTTGAGGTTGGTTACAAACCATAACACCCCCATTTTCAATTCATGACATTTATGACATACACAACATACAGATATATGAATCTAATCTAATCATCTAAACTAATATAATCATGCCATTTAAGACATGCATGACATACAGATATATATATATATATTAGGGCTGTCAGTTTATCGCGTTAATTAGATTAATTAATTACACAGCAAATGATCGCGTTATAAAAATTTACTCAAAATTAATTACAAAAAAAAAGAAAAAAAAGGAAAAAAAAATTATCTCATTCATTCCATAAGAATGTAGAATACACATTTACAGACTTTTTTTTTTTTTTTTAATATGGTCCATTTGCATGTTCTTGGTATCTGATTCTAGGGACATCTATGAATCTCAGGGAATGTATTCCCAGTGTCAGAAATACTGTGGGCTAGATCCACAAAGAATGGATTGCACGGTGCAAGTTGCACCCTTACTTACAATTCATTATGAATTGAAAATGGGGGACCCTGATGTAAACAAGACGAAAGTCTTTCTCTGGTCTGCATCCCCTTAACAATTGTGTGTATTGAGCCGTACTGTATTGTACCCATTCTGCAATCTGTTAATAACATTTTCATTCAATCAATCAATCTGCGCGGTGATTGATTGAATGAAAATTTTATTTTTAGTCAATTGTAATGAACCAAATGAGAATATCAATTTTTATCAATATCATTTTTTTTATCGCCTGACAGCACTAATATATATATATCTCTGAGCAGTGAGCACCTGAAGACTGTGCTATTAAACCAGGAAGTGCAGCACTGTTGATAAGGCTGTAGCCTCCACTACTGTATAGTGCCCTGTGCTGCAACACAACACAACAGAACACAACAGAAGAGTGAACAAAAAACGCTCATGGACCTGCGGTCTGTCGTTGACTGCTCGCTTGTGTTGTTCGTTGGATTCGTTTTGGATTATTTGGGCTCGCCAAACAAACTATCAAAACGTACACGGACCGTGATCTCACGTTGACTGAGCTGTCGCTGTGTGTCAGACCCTTGATGCTTTCAAACACCCGCCCACCTCTACCTCTGATTGGCTTACCATGACATTTTACTCAACCTCAGCCAATCGCAAGGAAAAAAAGTATTGCTTCTTGGCGCAGAGATCTGTCTGATGAAAAAAACAGCTTCAATCATAGTAACGCGCCACATTTTTTGGCAGTAACGGTAACAGCGTTATTAAGATTGGAAGAGTAATCCGTTAGATTACTCATTACTGAAAAAACTAACGCCGTTAGTAACGCCGTTATTTATAACGCCATTATTCCCATCACTGACTGTGACTAACTGAAATATGCCCAATATCAAAGGGCAGCAGAGACAAGTGATACAGGGACACAGGTAAGGTCTTACAATGGCTTAGTGATTATAACAGTGCAGTTCAGCATTCAGTAACCCAATACTTTTTGTGAATGTGTTTTTGATACTACATTCTGTTGAACACACACCTCAAAACCGTACCTAAGGAAAATTGGCTCAATTGGCTCAAGACAAATAATAGACAGTTATGATATTACATGCTTGTGTAGTCCTGTGTCATACCTAAATGTCATATAAGTGAATTGTATAGAAACAACTCACCAAAAGTGACTATTGCACAACTGATTTGACCCAAAAAATCCACCAAGGGGGGGAACCCCCCCCCCCCTCCTCGCCACTGGAGGAAACCAAGCAAATGCGGCCTTCCATGGCCGTCTCAACAAAAACTTTTTATCCTAGTTCCAAGAGCAGGAATACACAGTAACACGTTTGTTTTCTCTTGGGTCATAAAGTTTCCTAATTTTCCCCACAACTCATATTTTGCATGTGTAGTCTAATCACTCCAGTCGAATCACATCTTTTTCATGTCAAGGACCAACCGATTGGATGTACAAAAGACCATAGACCCAAGATTTTGTCCAAGGAACCCGCCATGTGAGAAGGTTCTCTTTGTTAGATATAACTAAGTCCAGAATTCCATAGCCTGTCTATAATGTAGTTTTTAGCTGTGACCAAGTGGCTAGTCTGTCTGTCTGTATCTCTGTCTGTCTGTCCGTGCCTGCGTCCGTCCCAACCTTTTAAAAAAGAAAATTGTATTCTATTTATTTTTGGGCTTTCTGTATTCTTCACCCGTCCCAATTTTGTCATTATTCCAGGTCGTTGTACGCATTGCCCCACTGTCGGCCTGGGGAGGGTGTATAACTACCACATGCCTCCTCCGATACATGTGGAGTCGCCAACCGATTATTTTCACCTGACAGCGAGGAGTTTCACTGGGGGAACGTAACACGTGCAGAGGTTCACGCTATTTCCCCCAGATCCCCTCCCTGCTGAACAGGCGCCCCGACCGACCAGTAGGAGTTGCAGTTTACAACGACCAGGACACATACCCCACCGGCTTCCCACTCGCTAACACTGCCAATTGTGTTCGTAGAGACGACTGTGTTAATAGAGTCTCTGCGGTGGCAGGCGGGTGCTTAGTCCACTGCGCTACCCAGCCGCACACCAACGTTTTGTTTTGAGGGGGAAACCCCTGTGTGACCCCTTATCTTACCCATCAAAAGGCCTCCAGATATCAGGGTAGCTGCCGTTGATTTTGACGTCTGATCCAGGCCAGAAGAACGTCCCAGCCTGCAGCCCCTGGTACATGGCTGTGTGCCAAATCTAAAGGGGGAAAACAGGAGATAGAAGATATGGTAACAGTAGATAGTAGGGCTGACCCCTATTAGTCGAATAGTCGACTAATCGATCGAAAGGAGCCGTAGTCGACTGCCAACCACTTAGTCGAATGCAAAAACAAAAGAAATCATTCTTTCCAAAAGAAAAGAGGCCTAGAAGCGTGGCTAACGCTAATGGCATGCATACCAGAGGCTAACTGCATAAGAAAACGTTAGGTTATGGCTATAACCAAGTTCTATGAGTAATGGTGACGCTCAGCATCACACTTGCACTGTACTTCACTTCGTGCACGAGCACTGAATAAAAAATTCCACCATGTACCTTTACATCCCAACATTCGTCTGGCCACACCCCCATCCGCCTACCTTCATAAGCAGGTGTGTGGCCACCTACTCGCCTCCTTCCCAAGCTTTCACCACAAGGCGAGATCAAGGGCCGCAGCGGCGTCTGATGCTGAGCGTCACCATTACTCATAGAACTTGGTTATAGCCATAACCTAACGTTCTATTTCGTAATGGATCTCGCTCAGCATCACACTTGCACAAGGGAGGCTGAGCGAGAGCCATAGCCCGACAAATGTACCCCGCTGAGGCCCCCCACAACCATCAGATCGGGGAGGACCGAGCCCCCCCGACCCTCCCTAATGGAGGATACCCCCCCTATTGGAGGTTCACGGGAGGGCGACGGATCCAACCGTGCGAAGAGGCACTCAAGCAACCCAACGCACAGGGTGAGCAGACCGTGGCTTGACCCCACGACTACACACACGCACAACCCGCATGCCACCCGGGAATGAACGAGGGAACCTCGTTACTGCCCCCAAAATCACGGGGTCAAGAGCAAACTCAACCCCGTGGCAAGGCCGTAGCAGCGGAGCGCGAAGGAAGACCCAGACCCACTGAAGGGACTGGATCCCCTGGAAAACGGGGGCCCGGAGAGGTCAATGACGCCAAACATCAAGACCCCACCAGGTGGTCACTTAGTGACACCGCCCCCCACATCGCCAGCGTATTCGGATAAGGCCCCTCCAAGAGCGGGCCCTTTCCCTCCAATAGCACACCGCCTGGCATACTGACCCTGCAGAACAGGCAGTCAGCACGGCCGTAAGCACAAAAAAGGTTAACCAACGGAAGCAGGCAGCGCACCGGGGAAACCAGGCAACAGGCTGTAACCTGAGCCTGGAGCACTGCGGACGAGACAGGCGCCAAAGGAGTCAGCTGAAAACAGCCGCCCCGGCGGAAGCGGCGTATGCTGGCGTTGTTGATCACCATGACAAAGCCACCGTTAAAAAAAACCCACCCAGAGGGGTTTGAGGCAGAGAAGGCTGACATGATTGGCAGACGTCATGAACGTGCAGGGGCACACTCAACCGGGTAACCCGGGAGTTGACTCTGCTCCAACACACCAGGGAACCAACCACCCTGTCGTTACCATATGCGGTGGTTGTTCCTATAACCCCTCAAGAAAAAAGGGTTATCCCAGGTCTACGGTATCAATGAAACTTTACTTCGGACCGGACCCGGCGGCCCGGGACGCACACAGGGTTACTAGAGGAGGTCCAGAAGACCACCCCGACAGCCCTCCCTCCGCCATGCGTGAGAGAGGAGCGAAGAAAAAGAGAACCAGCCCCTTACAGAGGAGACCACAGGGGAAAAAAGTCACTGGGCTAGCGGCGCCTGCTGCCTCGAGCCGCTCGGGATTTGCCACCCCGGGAACCCCCGGAGGGACGGTAGACAATCAGTGGCTGGTCACGTCGGTCCCTACTGTCTCCTCCAGGCGCAGATGGGCCGGCTGCAGCAGCGGCGCCGTCTCTCCTCCTGGCCTTCTTCGATGGGCCAGCAGTGGAGGTGGAGGCAGTAGCAGCCACGGCGGAGGAAGCTCGACGACGTGGTAGCTGTCTGACTCCACCGGCGATGTCGGGAGGGGGAAAATGGGGTTGGAGCACGGATCGCTCCTCTGCCATTTCTCTGCACGTTGAGGTCATCAATTGCAGGGCCTTCCCGAACAGTCCAGCATCGGAGAGGGTGGCCGTTAGAAGAGGACCTCTCTTCTTCTCCGGTACACGGGCCTGCTCCAGCCAAAGGTGGCGCTGGTTCAGAGTCGCCAGGGCGCGCATTTTCCCAGCGGCTATGGCCTGCAGCTGAGTCAGACGCAGGATAGCTCCTGCCGCCTGGGTGAGCTGGTCATGTTGTTCATCACTCAGCTCCATGCCGCCCGTCAATATCCCGGACATGAATCTTGCCAGCTGTGCGATGTTAGACGCAGCGGCTAAAGATTGTGTTCCGGCGATGAATGACTGGTCGCTCCAGTATGCCAACCGCCTTGCCGATTTTCCTTGAAGAACCGGCTTGCATAACGGCTCCCACACCACCTCCAAACAGAGGAGCGCGGCCATTGGCCTATCAAGCCGTGGCACGCCCTCTCTCATACCGTCGACCAAACCCACCACCCGCGTAACCGGTACGTAGGCGGGGGTGAGGCCCATGATGTGGGATACCACCTGGCCCCGATGAACATAGGCCCCCATTGAGGGGAAAAATGGGTAGACAACGTCCACCCCTCTCACCGGGCGACGTTGCCAGAGATTACCTATTAGATCATCAGCGACAGGAGCAGGCAGTGGCTGCGGCAGCGGCACGCCGTTTGCAGCGGCCGCCACCGCCATAAGCTCGGGAAACAAAGCCTGCAGTTCCCCCTGCAGACTTTCCTCCACCAAGCCCGCATCCCTCACATGCAGCAGGCTTCGACTGGTCAAGGAGCCACAGTCTGATGTGGCTGATAGTAGGGCATCCTGCTGACGAGGCCGAGGGTCTTCCCCGACATCCTCAAACAAGGCGCCCCAAGGAGACATTTCACCCCCCTCCAGTGTTACCTGGACGGGTGGGATACTCGTCTCTACCGGGCCTTCAAACAAGAACCCGTCTGCCTCTACCATGCAATCCTCTGTCTCCATCGGGCAGGTAGAGACCGACGCATCCTCGCTGGGCTCCAGCAATTCACCAAACCCACGCCGTTCGTGTCTGCAAGCCACCATCTTGCGACGGGAGCGAGCAGACGCAAAAAGTTTGCGTCTCAAATCCTCCGGAACCAAAGGAACCGGCCGTTCAACAGCGGACGATTCCCCGGAAGCAGAGGAACCAGAGCCAGGACCAGGCCATCGCAGAGGCGACAGCACCGGTGCACCGGCTCCTTGGAGAGGCAAACTACCCATCGGATGCCTACCGGGCGTGGCTGCTAACCACGCACAGCCCCGCACCAGAACGCACGACGGAGGCGGGAATGGAGAACCGCTGGTGAAGAGTGGCTCTGCGACTCTCCGAAGTAGACATTATGACTTAGATTTTTCTATCGAATATTTATGAGAGAAGAAAAAAATAAGCACAATGTAAACACATCTCAACTTTCTTCAACTAACAACCTCGTCAAGTGGGGATCTACCGAAGGCACTTCCTTGTGGTGAAAACGAAGAAGGAGGCGAGTAGGTGGCCACACACCTGCTTATGAAGGTAGGCGGATGGGGGTGTGGCCAGACGAATGTTGGGATGTAAAGGTACATGGTGGAATTTTTTATTCAGTGCTCGTGCACGAAGTGAAGTACAGTGCAAGTGTGATGCTGAGCGAGATCCATTATGAAATAGAACAGGCACAGAGGCACTGAAAGAAGATTTCACCCATCTAATGAACACACTAGACTAGACAAATATCAAGATGTATCCATCAGTGGACCAATTGCATGCTTTCACAGGGGACAAGAAGCCTTCCGTTGACTCCTTCAGACATTAAGCACCCCCACAGCCCAAATGGAATGAAGAAAATAATAATAATAATTATACTTTTCTTTTTTCCAAAAATGTAATTAATTTCTTAATTTAATTTAACTAATTTTGGCCAATCAAAGTTGACTATCCAAATCCTTAGTCGGGGACAGCCCTAGTAGATAGGGTGCTTTACACTAAAGATAATAGCATACTCTTAAATAATAATGTTTTGTTTTAACCTACTTGGAGCACCAGATAGGCAGTGTTTGCCACATAGGACAATATAATGAGTTCCACAATGTGAAAGTCAGTTTAGTAAATGCTGTATTATTTTAATGTCAGTATGTTACGTGCCCCCCTCCCCCATGCTGTGAATACACCTGAGTTTCCCCAAGGGGATTAATAAAGGAACATTTGACTTGACTTAACCCTGTGAATCCCAAATAAAAAAGACATTAGCAACTTCAGAGGCCAGAGGGTGGGATCCATAAACACATTTACTATCCAATAGTATTGTGAGACTGAACAACAGGACCCATTGACTATGTAAATGTGCTTAAAAGGTTAAACATTTAGAGACTTTTTTTTTTAAATAGCTAAAAGCTAAAAGTGATGTTGTCATTTTGCAACTGAGGGACACTTCACCAAAAGAAATCTCACACACATCCAAACACTTGGGGGTTTCATGCATCGCTGATGGGATGGTTTTTATCTTGTTCAGTCTAAGTCTGTGGTTTAACTTTGCTAAAGAGAAATTAGTTACATAGTCAGTGTTTCCCATTAATTACCTAATTGGTCCCGCCACTGTTTTATAATTAACCAAAAAAAATGTATTAATAAAAAAAGAAAAAAGAAATTTAATATAAAGTTTGCCAATAGGAATGTATCAGTAGTATTGGCAGTGGTGGTAGTCGTAATAGTAATCCAGTATATATATTTTTTTTCTTCTAAAAAATAAACCAGTTCAACACGGGTAACCACTTTTGCTTCATTTCTTTGATGGCTCAAATGTATGCTCTAGTCGATTTTGTGTTTTGAGCACAAAGTTCATCATAGATCTAGCCTCTTTATTTTGCTCTCAAAGTGCACCAGATTGATGCATTTAACTTTAAAACAAAACAAAAATAAAAATAACTCTAACCCCCTAACCCTAACCTGTCCAGTTCTGCGACTAGGGTGAAAGTTGTGACACTTGTTGTTCACACGCTTAATAGTGATTGTTTAAAAAAAAGAAAAAACATGGATTATTGTAATGTGAGTCCAAGATGTGATACTGAGCTACTTTTTTGGCATATACATAAAATCTAGCCAACGCTATCCACAAACACACGTAAAAAAAAATGCTTTTTGACCAGAACTGAGACAAGGGTGACTCAAGGGTTAAGTGTTATCAAACCAAGGTTAGTGAGGCTCACAGGCTGTCCAAGGTACCAGCGGGGCTCGTCTTTCTCCGAACTTGACAGACTGAAGGAAGCGTCAAACACCGGGTCATACATGGAGTTGTCAATCAGACCATGTGACTCTGAATACAAACCCTGAGAGGGGGGGGGTAAATGTGGCACGAAGAGAGGCGAGGGGAGAGGAGAGGAGAAGAAACAAAGGAGAGAATATGAGAGAAGAAGGAGGGGAGTGAAGAGAGGAGAGAGAAGAAGAGGAGGGGAGAGGAGAAGAGAGGAGAGGAGAGGAGAGGATAGGAGAGGAGAGGAGAAGAGAAGAGAAGAGAAGAGAAGAGAAGAGAAGAGAAGAGAAGAGAAGAGAAGAGAAGAGAAGAGAAGAGAAGAGAAGAGAAGAGAAGAGAAGAGAAGAGAAGAGAAGAGAAGAGAAGAGAAGAGAGGAGAGGAGAGGAGAAGAGAGGACAAAACATAATTTCAAAACCTTCCGTTGACAGGAGTTCAAGTCTTCTCCAACTCAATCAACAACAGACTGTGACTTATCATGGCATGTTTGAGTCAGAGCAGTTATTATGATCTCTGTGTGTGTGTGTGTGTGTGTGTGTGTGTGTGTGTGTGTGTGTGTGTGTGTGTAGGTGTGTAGGTGTGTAGGTGTGTAGGTGTGTAGGTGTGTAGGTGTGTAGGTGTGTGTGTGTGTGTGTGTGTGTGTGTGTGTGTGTGTGTGTGTGTGTGTGTGTGTGTGTGTGTGTGTGTGTGTGTGTGTGTGTGTGTGTGTGTGTGTGTGTGTGTGTGTGTCTGTGTGTGTGTTGTCTGAGGCCTACCTACCGTAACTATGGTGTAGTGATTCGGAAAGGTTACGCTGGGAAACGTGGCTGCATGAAAGGAGCTGAGGTGCCACAATTCTCTGTGTGAAAAACAAACAAAATCAGAGACAGTTACCTGGAGGTAAAGGAGGCAGAGCAGGGGAGACACAGGAGAAAGGTTATTTATGGAGACAGTAGGAAGGCTGAGAGGGAGACAGAGTAGGGGAGACACAGGAGAGAAGGTTATTTATGGAGACAGTAGGAAGGCTGAGAGGGAGACAGAGTAGGGGAGACACAGGAGAGAATGTTCTTTATTGAGACAGTAGGAAGGCTGAGAGGGAGACAGAGTAGGGGAGACACAGGAGAGAAGGTTCTTTATTGAGACAGTAGGAAGGCTGAGAGGGAGACAGAGTAGAGGAGACACAGGAGAGAAGGTTATGTATTGAGACAGTAGGAAGGCTGAGAGGGAGACAGAGTAGATGAGACACAGGAGAGAATGTTCTTTATTGAGACAGTAGGGAGGCTGAGAGGGAGACAGAGTAGGGGAGACACAGGAGAGAAGGTTATTTATTGAGACAGTAGGGATGCTGAGAGGGAGACACAGGAGAGAAGGTTATTTATTGAGACAGTAGGAAGGCTGAGAGGGAGACAGAGTAGGGGAGACACAGGAGAGAAGGTTATTTATGGAGACAGTAGGAAGGCTGAGAGGGAGACAGAGTAGGGGAGACACAGGAGAGAAGGTTATTTATTGAGACAGTAGGAAGGCTGAGAGGGAGAAATACTAGAGACACATCTACATGCATTGCACACACATCCACATGCACACAAACAATCACCTTTAACATTCACTTTAGACACTTTAAACACTTTTAAGTTTAACCCTACACCAAATTGTATCTACAGTATTTACTACAAAAGATTTGCACTACATCCATACAAAGTTTAAATTTTTTTGCATTTTGTACCCCATTGTTTGCATTTTGCACTTTAGATTGTACTTTAGTTTGTATATTGTATATTTTGTATAGTGTTTTAACTTTATTCTTTTGAATTTGTTTGCTGTATGAAGCAGATTCTCAGGGGGCTCATACAGAACCAAGCATTTCAATGTATGTACATGACAAATAAAACTAAACTTGAAACTTGAACTTGAGAAGGATCGTGGTGGGATCTGATCCCAGGCCAGCAGGGGTACAATGTGCTGCATGAGTCTGAGGTTTTAACCACCACACTATTTCTGGATTAGCGTGACTAAGGGCCCGACCACCCTGATGCCTTGTGTCTGTCCATCGACATTTGTTTTACATTCTTCTTCAATGAGGAGTATCCATTTGTTGGACAGATTTGTGTCCTTTTTGACAGACGAATAAGTAAGGTTCAGAGAGGACGAACCTTTGGAACTGACGGTGCATTTGACTAGGTTGTTACTGCGTTTGATAACGTTCTTTCTAGGAAACTGCAGTACAGAGTCCAAGACAAAGTCCAAGTACATATAATCTTATCCCACAGCTCCACAGCTGGAAATTACTTTACGCAGGATGCGTCTATTCGAATACCAACCGGTTTGTGCTTCCGCGTTCGCCTTTTTGCGCTCTGATTGGCCACTGACCTACGCTAGTACGCCGCCCTTATCTACGCCAGTTATCTACCCCAGTTCGCCTCCAAGAAAGTTTAAAGTGCTTAGAAATGCCGGTTGTGTTCATTCATAGTTAAAGACAGTAGAGGTTGAGTAAATATCTAAAGATAAGTTAGATGTCAATGTTTTGGTTTGTTGTTTGTCTCACTATGAGTAACTTGCCCAACACTGTTGTTTAAATATTTTACATGGGGCACATATAATCCACAGGGCACATTTATGCACACTGTGACATAATATGAGAAAGTCCACATTCCAGTTCTACTTTTGTTTTGATGTGAAAAGGGATGCTGCACTTAGCACTGACTGAGAAAGTAAACATTACAGTTCTACTTTATAAAATGCTAATTGTAAATATGTTTGTCAATGTTAATAATATGCAAAGGTCCACATTACAGTTCTACTTTTGTTTTGATGTGAAAAGTGATGCTGCATAAGATGACTGCACTTAGCACTGACTGAGAAAGTAAATTCATTAATTGTACTGCGCATGAAATTGGCATTCATAGTCCTCTAGACTCACAGAGGTGCAGCTGAGAGCGTCGTTTCTTGACTCTCAGCTGAGAGCGTAGTTTCTTAAAATGGTGAAGATACAATATTATAAAATACAATTTATTATAAAATAGGAATTGTGCCTCAAAGCATGAATGAACCGGCATTTACCGGCATTTCTAAGCACTTTAAACTTACGTGAACTATAGCGCACATAAAGTCACGGAAACAGCTGTTAAACAGCTGTTCTTGGAGGCGAACTGGGGTAGATAACTGGCGTAGATAAGGGGGGCGTACTAGCGTAGGTCAGTGGCCAATCAGAGCGCAAAACACGAACGCGGAAGCACGAACCGGTTGGTATTCGAATAGACACGTCCAGGACAGCGATGAGACAGCAGGTATCCCATCTCACCATTACCATAAATGGCTCAGAGGTGGAGATGGTGAGCAGTTTTAAATTTCTTGGAGTCACTATTTCAAATGACCTGAGCTGGCACTCCAATACCAGAACCATTGTTAAAAAGTCCCAGCAACGTCTTTTCTTTCTTAGGAAACTAAAAGAGTTCAGCTGCCAGCTCTAGAAGAGATCTATGGTACCAGGCTGCTTTCCCGTGCCTCTGGCATTATCAACGACCCCTCTGGTCACCCAGCCGCAGGCCTCTTTGTCCCCCTCCCGTCGGGCAGACGTTACCGCTCTATCACATGCTCTACCTCTCGGTTTACTAAGAGTTTCTTCTCCAGTGCTGTGCGCAGCCTGAATAACTCCAAAGGCTAGATTTGTATATTATCCTATTTTATTTTGGTGTGTTATATTAGTCAGGTTGTGGAAGTGCTGTTTCTGTGTGGCTGTGCATCACACACTTATTATGCACTTTTACTGTAAATTGTGCCTCTATGCATTATGCACTTTACTATGATAATGCACTTTAGGGGATGTTGATATCAACCTTAGCATTTGTCCTTTTATACTGTCTGTGTTTAAAAAAAAATCTGTACTGTTTCTACTCTGCTCCTGTATTGGATTAGTTGTACCTGTATTCCAATGTGGATTCGTCATACATATAAAATAATAAAATCAAATAAAATCTCTGACTCTGAGGAACTCACTGACTTTGTCCAGGACAGGGACGAGACAGCAGGAACTCACTGAGTTTGTCCAGGACAGGGACGAGACAGCAGAAACTCACTGAGTTTGTCCAAGACAAGGACGAGACAGCAGGAACTCACTGAGTTTGTCCAGGACAAGGACGAGACAGCAGGAACTCACTGAGTTTGTCCAGGACAAGGACGAGACAGCAGGAACTCACTGAGTTTGTCCAGGACAAGGACGAGACAGCAGGAACTCACTGAGTTAGTCCAGGACAAGTACGAGACAGCAGGAACTCACTGAGTAGGACAAGGACGAGACAGCAGGAACTCACTGAGTTTGTCCAGGACAGGGACGAGACAGCAGGAACTCACTGAGTTTGTCCAGGACAGAGACGAGACAGCAGAAACTCACTGAGTTTGTCCAGGACAGAGACGAGACAGCAGGAACTCACAGAGTTTGTCCAGACAGAGACGAGACAGCAGAAACTCACTGAGTTTGTCCAGGACAGAGACGAGACAGCAGAAACTCACTGAGTTTGTCCAGGACAGAGACGAGACAGCAGAAACTCACTGAGTTTGTCCAGGACAGAGACAAGACAGCAGAAACTCACTGAGTTTGTCCAGGACAGAGACGAGACAGCAGAAACTCCCTGAGTTTGTCCAGGAGGAACTCACTAAGTTTGTCCAGGACAAGGACGAGACAGCAGAAACTCACTGAGTTTGTCCAGCACCGGGACGAGAGAGGACCATGTCTGGATGTACTCTGCCCTCAGACCATCCAGAGAGACCAACAGCAGGGGCTGTTGCTTGAAGCTAGAGTACATATGGACAGACAAACAAACAAGAAAACAAAGATAGTTTAAAAACATGCAGTGTACAAATGCACTCATCGGTCATCATTAGTACCAGTGATGTCATCAGAGGACACTGAATCCTTGTGTTGTGTTAATTAATTACAGCTCAATGGAATGATAAGGTGGCCGTCCCTATAAGACCAGGTATTGCTATTTTTTCATCTGCATCATTTCATGGAGCTAAAATCAATACCGGGGGGCTGGTATGGGCGATTCCACTGGGTTTCATGCATCGCTGATTGGATGGTTTTCTCTTGTCGGTGATTTAGCTTTGCTAAAGAGAAAGAGCTTACAGAGGAACCACAGAGTAGTACAGCTTCTTACAAGGTAGCAAGGAAGGCTGTGTTTTGAGAGAACAATAAAATGTATATATATCTTTTTTTAAAGGAACATGCCAACATTATTGGAAATACTGTCTTCTCCAGAGTCAGACAAGGAGATACCAATTTCCTTTCTGTGAGTTCAGTAGAAATATATCGGGGTGCACACTGCAGCCGGATAACTTTCTACTGAACGCAGAGTAGAGAAGATGGTAAGCGCATATTTCCCATAATGTTGGCACGTTCCTTTGTGCTGCCATACCCTGCTGGGCATGCGGGGGCTGCTATGTCGTCACACCCCTCCTCCAACCACTCTTTCTCTCCTTCAGAAAAAAACAAAAATAGAGAGAAAATAAAATTATAATCAAATATCGTTCATGACTCAAATATTCATACAATTTGCCACCCATTTCATTTGGCGGGTCCAAAATGTATGTTGTTGTTTACATGTTCTCTCCCTAATTCCCATTTCCCCACGTGGAATGCACCTGATTGGATTTATGACACGTTGGTGCTCTAGTGCGACATCTAGTGGCTGAATGTTATCTATAGCACATTTAAATATTTGCCAAGTAACAGTTCCAGCTCCTACCATGGCAGACGTTCTTGTAGTTTGTGCAGCAGTCGCCTGCTGCCAGACAGTCGTCAGAGCAGTGACACCTGCTGTCGGCCAGTCTCTTCTCTCCACAACGCAGCTTAGTGCACTCCCACTGCTCAGCTGAGAGAGAGAGAGAGAGAGAGAGAGAGAGAGAGAGAGAGAGAGAGAGAGAGAGAGAGAGAGAGAGAGAGAGAGAGAGAGAGAGAGAGAGAGAGAGAGAGAGAGAGAGAGAGAGAGAGAGAGAGAGAGAGAGAGAGAGAGAGAGAGAGAGAGAGAGAGAGAGAGAGAGAGAGAGGAGAGAGAGAGAGAGAGAGAGAGAGAGAGAGAGAGAGAGAGAGAGAGAGAGAGAGGTTATACCAAGGCATGTCTCTGTGTTTGCATATTGGGTTCAACACGCTCAGCCGTGACGGGGGAGACCTTGTTGGTAACGAGGCAGTCGATTCTGAAGTGTCAATAGATGAACAGAATGGAGACATATTTGACAGGAAGACAAAAAGCAAGACAAGCGATGCTTCAGAAACAAACAAGTGTGACAGTAACGTCAATAAACCTGAAACCAAGTCAAGACAACACGACAAAGCTTATCTCGCTCTTGGCAAGATTTCTCTCGCATCTTTTAAAAAGCACACAGTCTGGGTGTCTATTGAACTTGTATTGTTATGTATGTTACTGTTCTAGTAATTGCACATCGCATATTTTTTTTTCATTCAGTCTTTGGTTATTGTTACTGATAACCAGTGTTGGGCAAGTTACTTTTAAAAAGTAACTAGTTAGAGTTACTAGTTACTTCTTCCAAAAAGTAACTAAATTACTTACTCAGTTACAAATTATAAAAGTAACTAGTTACTTCAGAAAGTAACTATTGCGTTACTTTCAAGTAATTTTTTACATATACCACATACACAAATCTAAACTATTTTAATGTTGCTGTGGGACAAAGTGAGACTAGCCTCAAATCAAATGCCATGTATGTAGATATTATAATTACTATGTTTATATAGTGGATCATACAAATACAAACACAATAGATGTTTTGGAACTTTTGATATGTATTGCCCCTCAACAGGCCACAACTGGGCAACATTAAATTATGCTTGTTAAGCACTATACCAAAAATAAATAACAAATATATACTGATTGATTGAACATTTTAATTAACAGATTGCAGAATGGGTACAATACAGTACGGCTCAATACACACAATTGTTAAGGGGATGCAGACCAGAGAAAGACTTTCGTCTTGTTTCAGGGTCCCCCAATTTCAATTCATGACATTTATGACATACACAACATACAGATATAAGAATCTAATCTAATCATCTAAACAAATCTAATCATGACATTTAATACATGCATGACATACAGATATATATATATATATATATATATATATATCTGACTCTGAGCACCTGAAGACTGTGCTATTAAACCAGGAAGTGCAACACTATGTCAGCAGAGTAGAGCCTCCACTACTGCAGTGCAACACACAACTAACACAAGAGTGAACAAAAAACGCGCATGGACTCGCGGTCTGTCATTGACTGCTCGCTTGTGTTGTGTCGCTGTGTAACCTCGTTCAGACTCTGGAGGCACCCGCCCACCTCTACCTTTGATTGGCTTACCCCAATTGCGCTGAGGTTGACAAAGGACAGTATGCCTCTCGGCGCAGAGATCTGTCTGATGAAAAAAACAGCTTCAATCATAGACAGTAACGCGCCGCATTTTTTGGCAGTAACGGTAACGGTGTTATTAAAATTGGAAGAGTAATCCGTTAGATTACTTGTTACTGAAAAAACTAACGCCGTTAGTAACGCCGTTCTTTATAATGCCGTTACTCCCATCACTGCTGTAACTGAGGGGTACAATTCCCTGACTGTATTGATAAGTATGGTATCATTAAACCACTACCGCTTTATGTACTTTAACTACTGGCCACACAGTACATGATATAGATATGATGAACACTTTCCCACCATGAAACCAAGTCCACACAAATGTATAAGTCGAATATTTAATATATAGCAAAGGGTATATACAACGTTCACTTAATGACATTTATGATTTGAATGCACTTGTAAGGCAAATGAGTATTCGTAGGCAAATCAACATTGAATGTCCAATCTCTGGTTACGCAGGAAGCAAGTATACAACCTGGTTCTTTAGGGAACTATAGCGATGGTACTTAATGATTATAGCTGGATACACTAAAGGGGGTCCCGCTGGTTGTAAGTCAGTAGGGGGGGGGGGGGGGGGTTAGGAGAGCCGCTGGCGATATCCCATCTGGCCAACGATTTCTTGGGAGAATTCAGAGTGCTGAACACGGTGCCCACAGAACCTTGGTCCACAGATGAATACCGTTGGGCCCTCTTGTAGACGGTAGCTGCCGGTCCACAACGAAGAGACGTGAGGCGACCTCACTCGGGTTAGAGCGCCGTCTCACCTGGACTCCTCTCGGGGGTAGTTCCAACACTTACCAGTGTTGGCTGTTATCCATGGCATAATCAAAGCACCCAAAGCAAGTAGATAATCCAAGCCGTGTAGGGCTCGCCGTCGTCCGGGTAAGGTAATCCAATGTGCAGGTCCACTCGTCCTGGCCCAGAACTCCTCGGATGAAAGCACCACACGTGGTCTGCCCAGCCTGGTTAAGACTCTAGATAACGTGAGGAAAACGATGGGGGTACTGCTCACTTTATAACTCTAACCGAACGATGCACCATACATAGACTATTATTAACTTAATAGAAATACGTCCCACTCGACGGTATAGTGCCAAACTATGACAATTCAACTATTAATCCACACGATGTCTCAATGCCATTCTGAGGCCAAGTTGACCATACTGCACCACACGTGTATCGTGGGTGAGGCTTAACGTCTTGCCACTAGGTTGGAGGGTAAAGAACTAAGGGCTAAGGGACTAAAAAGAAAGTTCTACTTTACTTGCGCCATATATATATGCGCTGTGAACAAATAGTACTGTTGTGAAGGATCAGATTAAACCGAATATATATATTTATTTATGGATATATATTTAAATAGTATTTGTATATCGTTTGATATCCCCTGTATATTCCTTGTACAATATGCACTGAATATCCCTTTAGTCTACTAAACAGCCCATAATAGTTTCATTCTACCATTGGACGAGAACCTGGCGCCAGCAGCCATACCCCTAGGTTCAAGTTCAATCGTGCCGCCCAACATGTCGTGGCAAGCCCGGTTCCGCGTAGGAATACGTCTGGCGAAGTACGAATGGTACTATTTGTTCATAGCGCATATATATATGGCGCAAGTAAAGTAGAACTTTCTTTTAGTCCAGTTCTTTACCCTCCAACCGAGTAACAGACGCGAAGCCTCACCCACGATGCACGTGTGGTGCAGTAAGGCCTACTTGGCCTCAGAATAGGCATTGAGATATCGTGTGGATTAATAGTTGAATAGTCATAGTTTGGCACTATACCGTCGAGTTGGACGTATTCTATTAAGCTAATAATAGTCTATTTATGTATGGTGCATCGTGTCGGTTAGAGTTATAAAGTTATCAGTACCCCCATCGTTCCTGACGTTATCTGGAGTCTTAACCAGGCTGGGCAGACCACTAGTGGTGCTTGCATCCGAGGAGCTCCGGGCCAGGGCGACTGGACCTGTATATTGGATTACTCTACCCGGACGACGGCGAGCCTTCCACGGCTTGGATTATGCTTTGGGTGCTTTGATTATTCCATGGATAACGGCCAACACTGCGGATGTGTTGGAACTACCCCCCGGAGAGGACTCCAGGTGAGACGGCGCTCTACCCCAGTGAGGTCGCCTCACGTCTCTCCGTTGTGGACCGGCAGCTACCGTCCACCAGAGGGTCCAGCTGTATTCGTCTGCGGACCGAGGTTCTGTGGGCACCGTGTTCAAGACTTTGAATTCTCCCAAGAAATCGTCGGCCAGATGGGATACCGCCAGCGGCTTCTCTAACCCCCCCCTCCTACTGTCTTACAACCAGCGGGACCCCCCCCCCCCCCTTAGTGTATCCAGCTATAATCATTTAAGTACCATCGCTATAGTTTCCTAAAGAAACAGGTTGTATACTTACTCCCTGCGTAACCAGAGATTGGACATTCAATGTTGATTTACCTACGAATACTCATTTGCCATACAAGTGCATTTCAAATCATAAGTGTAAACAAGTGAACGTTGTATATACCCTTTGCTATATTAAATATTCGATTTGTACATTTGTGTGGACTTCGTTTCATCAGGTGGGAAAGTGTTCATCATATTTATATCATGTACTGGATGGCCAGAAGTTAAAGTACAAGAGGTAGTGGTTTAATATTACCATACTTAACAATACAGTCAGGGAATTGTACCCCTCAGTTACAATTGGTCCTTCGAGCCAGAGGGTAACTAGTGTAATATTAATATAGTGTTATTAATATTGAAATGGCCTATGATGAACACTCCACGAAACGGTCCTCCTAACCTAGAACGCCCGCGGCGCAGACGACAGCCACCTCAGTACTTAGAGGATTACACTGTCAGTCAACTACCTAGCCTTCGACAAACGGTAAACGCGGTAAAAGTAGAAAGTAAAATTATGTCTGACCTTAACGACCAGGTTTCCCCGACCACAGAGGCCCTAGTAGGTCCTAATGTAACTGACCAAGCTCGCGGTGGGGACCAGGAGGGAGCTGACATGCCTTTACCCCCCGCCACCACCGAAGAAGTAGTCCCCGACCAGCCCCGGGAGGAAGACAACCCTACAGAGAGAGAACTCTGCACGGAAGAAGAGGAGGAGAGCGCCGAGGAAATAGAGCTCCAGGACTCCCCAACGAGTACACCCAGGAGCGGCTCACGCAGGAGCGGCTCACCTCCACAACCGCCTTCCCCCAGCGAAGCGGAGAGGATGCTACAACAGGCGTTCCTCGTCAGCCTGACAGCCTCTACCGAACGCGACCGACTTCAGGGTGAACGCGATCGTCTCCAAGCACAGGCGCTTAGCGAGCGCGAACAACTCCAAGCACAGGCGCTTAGCGAGCGCGAACAACTCCAAGCGCAACAACGGAGCGAAGAAGAGCGCACACGCCTGGAGATGAGACGCCTTCAGACGGAAGAGAATATGGCAAGAGACCGGGCCGACGCCCAGCGCGCCGCTGCCGGTGCCCAAAGAGAAGCAGATCTCACCAAGCGCGAAGTCGAGCGCGACAAGCTACAAGCGCAGCTAATGGAGCAGCTGATCCGCAAGGCGACACCCTCTCCCTCCGCCAGGGGTTCAAGGAACTCGTCGAGACAACAGTCAAGGGCAGCGTCTCCTCACCGAGCAAGCGACCCTGAACTTGACCAACAGACCGAGCCTATACCCCCCGCAGACCCCCTTCCCAGACCGGTCCAAGCGAGACCCAGCTACAAGGAAGGAGCGGCATACACTGCGGAGAAGCTAAATAAACGATTACAGGATCTGGAAGATCTGATAGAGGAAGAAGAGGGAGAGGAGGAGAACCAAGCCCGACGACAGCACAGTACTCCACCGGACCAGGAGGTCCAGTACAGCCCAGGCTATACCCCCGCGGCGCTGCGCTACAGACCCCCGACTCTATTCACGGGTGAGCACGACGCACGACCAGCCCCGAGGAATAGCACCTGGACCAGCGGGCCATGGTACCCTGTCAGTACCAGCCCACAGAGAGGCGCAAGAGGGGACTCGCCTAGGAGGTCTCTCCCCCAACGCTCGCCGATGTATCAGCCATCCACGGCGTCATACATTGCCACGCCGTCGTTTCCAGACTTCGCCTATGAGAGTCGAGCACAGTACACGGAGCTCCGGATGTGCTTAGAGACAATGATGGTGGATGTCGCTGATGAACGCCACAAGTATGCAATATTACTGAAGCACCTGAAAGTACCGCGAGCGCACAATATAGCGCTAGCCTATGCCACCTCTTCGACCCCATACACAGCGGCCCTTGCAGCGCTGGATCAGAGATATGGACGTATATGGGATTACGTAATCCAAGAGATAAGGCATATTGATCGCCTACCCCC
This sequence comes from Notolepis coatsorum, assembly GCF_963971535.1. Lineage (NCBI taxonomy): Eukaryota > Metazoa > Chordata > Actinopteri > Aulopiformes > Paralepididae > Notolepis > Notolepis coatsorum. The sequence continues at coordinate 82,659,516 of NC_140168.1, forward strand.
AGCAACAGACAATCGCTCATTAGACGACCTGTCAATCAAAGTGCAGTCCCTGGTAGGGATGCTGGGAGCGCAACGGGAAAAGGGCATGCATGAGCTATACGCCAACTCTAACGTCGAGAGGATTTTGGAGAAGCTGCCACCCGCAAGACAGGAGCGTTTTAGGCGGCAGAGAGACTACCGGGATCCCAACGGCCCCGAACCATCCCTCCTTGATCTAGCCGACTTCCTGGCGAGAGAAGTCAGCAGCTTACGACTGGATACATTCGGGCGGAGCACGCCAAGCTCCAGAGAGGGACCCAGGAGAATAAATGATGGAAGAAGATCGGTGACTGTCATGCACCAATCAGAGTCAGTACCGAGCAGTAAGAGCCACAGTACCCCCTCGAGAAAAGAGAAGTGGAAGATAGTGTGTCCCTACTGTGAGAAAGAACACTGGCTGTCACAATGTGACCTATTCACAAAGATGAATGCAGAAGAAGTGAGTCAATGGATAAAGTCCAACAGGCGCTGTTACCGATGTGCGCGACCACACATGGCAGCCGAATGCCGCCTAAAGAAAAGGTGCAGTCGGTGCGACGGAGCCCATCTAGATATACTACACGAAAGTAACAGAAGACGGCCTCCACCTGCACCATCGAGCGGCACCAAGGCAAGCGTCATGTACATTGACCCCGCCAGCAGCAGCGGCGCCCAAGTGCTCTTAAAGGTAGTCCGTGTGACATTGAGCTACCAACATAAAGTCATGGACACTTACGCCGTCCTTGATGACGGGTCAGAGAAGACCCTTCTGCTCGCGTCCGCTGCGGCCCAGCTGGGACTGCGGGGGAGCAAGAACAAAATGACGATTCGGACAATAAGAAGAGATTTAAAGACGATAAAGGGCGAGAATGTCTCCTTCACTATCGCAGCAAACGGGCAGCCAGAGCGATGGTATAAGATTACAAATGCTTTCACCAGCCAAGAAATAGGACTATCGCAGTACACCTACCCTATCGCCAAGTTGATGGATAAATATGTGCACCTGCGACAACTACCTATCCCGCTCATAGACGGCGCTACCCCGACCCTGCTGATAGGCTCCGACCATGCAGAACTCATAGTCCCGATTGACCGGGTCCATACAGGACCCCGAGGCTGTCCTGCAGCAGTCGAGACCCGCCTAGGGTGGACCCTACAAGGCCCCCTCGCTAAATCTCTCAACCGAACAGCAGCCACTAGCTGCCTCCACTCCAGAACGACAGAAGAAGACACCACTCTCCTGCAGCACGCCGAGAGGCTATGGACACTAGAGACAATGCCCTTTAAGAACGAAAAGAAAGATATTCGTTCTAAAGAAGACATTTACGCCATCAACCGACTCGAGCAGGGGACAAAGAGAGTCACAGTCGGCGGAGTGATGAGATACGCAACTCCACTCCTGAGGCGAGAGGGAATGCCCACCTTTCACGCAAAGAAAGACGCCACGGAGCGCTATCTATTGAACACAGAGCGGCGCCTAGCCAAAGACCCCGCTCAAGAGAGTGTGTACCGCGCTGAGATTGAGAAGCTAATCACAGCGGGACACGTGACAAAGATTGACATTAAAGAGGCCGATCAGACGACCGAATCATGGTACGTGCCGCATCACAAGATTCATCACAACGGCAAGGATCGCATTGTGTTTAACTGCAGCTACCAGATCGGATCCCAAAATCTGAATAAAGAGCTCTTGCCCGGCCCCACACTCGGCCCCTCCCTACTAGGCGTGCTACTGCGCTTCCGCCAGGACAAGGTGGCTATCAGCGGGGATATCAAAGGAATGTTCCTGCAGGTGAGACTAGTGGAAGAGGACAAGCCCCTGCTGCGGTTCCTATGGAGAGAGAGGATCGGAGATGAGAACCCAGCCATCTACCAGTGGGAAGTACTCCCCTTCGGAACCACATGCAGCCCGTGCTGTGCTACATTTGCACTACAGAAACACGTCGCAGAGGACCCAACAGCAGATGAAGAGGTCCGACACAGTGTGAAGAACAGTTTCTACGTGGACAACTGTTTACAAAGCGTTTCGACTCAAGAAGAAGCCGAGGCTCTCCTAATCAAGCTACGCGCCTCCCTGATCAAAGGCGGCTTTGATCTCAGGCAGTGGGCCAGCAGTGACCCGCACGTATTGCGCAGCCTCTCCCCCGCGGACAAGGCTGCCAGCAGCGAGACCTGGATGGCGACCATCCCAGGAGAAGCCCAAGAAATGACACTAGGACTAGTCTGGCGCTTCAAAACAGACTCGCTCCACTATAGACACAAACCCTTGACTCCAGAGCAGGGAAGGTCGACGGCTACACCGACCACCAGACGGAGTGTGTACAGAACACTCGCCAGACAATATGACCCGTTGGGATGTATTCTACCTTACACCACCAGGGCAAAGATGATTGTAGGAGCACTATGGGACAAGGACCAGGGCTGGGACGACCCAATACCCGCACACCTTGCCTCAACATGGAGAGAGTGGGAGACGGAACTCCGCTCACTCCCAGGCGTCAATATATGCCGCAGCTACTTCCCATCCACAGTGAGGCCAGAGACATGCGAGATTGATCTACACGTCTTCAGCGACGCCTCCGAAGTAGCCTATGGATCGGTGGCCTACTTGCGTGCCCAAGAGAAGGGAGGAAAGATACACACTGCTTTCATCCTGGCCCGCTCAAGAATAGCCCCACGTAAGCAACAATCTATCCCACGTCTAGAGCTCTGCGCAGCCCTAGCAGGAGCGCATCTAGCCACGTTAATCCAACGTGAACTCACCATTCCGGTGCACAGAACAATCTTGTGGTCAGATTCCACGACAGTACTCACATGGATCAAGTCTGATTCATGCAGATACAAAGTCTTCGTGGGAGTCAGAGTCACCGAGATTCAAGAGTTAACAGAAGCAGCGAGCTGGCGGTATGTGGACACCAAACACAACCCAGCTGACGTCATCACCCGGGGAATGTCTCTGGATGACCTCACCCGTCGCAACATCTACAGTGACGGACCAGAATTCCTCAAGCTCCCGGAAGGAGAGTGGCCTACGCCCACCCCACGGGAAGCAAGTAACGAGGAGGCTGAGAACAAGAAACCTATGTTCTGTGGACTGAGCACAGTCGCCTCCACAGACCCCAACATAGATGACTGCATTACCCTAGAGAGTGCGCAGCAAAGAACATTCCTGTGGCACCACCCAGAGATTCAGTCCACCACTGACATGTCAGCAGCTGACTACGAAGAAGCAGAACTTCTTCTACTACAACGAGCCCAGAGAGACTCGTTCCCCGATGAGCTAGACTGTCTACAGGGAGGAAAGCCCGTCCCATCAGACAGCAGACTGCTCCACCTGGCACCCGAGAGTGACGCCCATAACCTCATCAGAGTGGGTGGTCGCCTGCGGAGAGCCCCCGATCTACCGGATGACATTAAGTACCCGATAGTCTTGAACAGCCGACACAAGGTCACAGAGCTGATCATAAAGAAATACGACGAGGATGTACACCACGCAGGAGCAGAGAGAGTCTTCGCGGAGATCAGACGTCGCTATTGGATACTTCAAGGGAGAGAAGCAGTGCGACGCTTCCAGCGAACCTGTCTAGACTGCCGAAAGTGGCGCGCGCAGCCCAGCATACCACGGATGGCTGACATACCTCCCTGTCGCCTCCGACTCGGCGATAAGCCATTCCACTCCACAGGCATGGACTGCTTTGGCCCGTTGTATATAAAGAGAGGAAGAGGAACCGAGAAGCGGTGGGGTATTGTATTCAAATGCATGACCACCAGAGCGATACATATCGAGCTCCTTCCGACCATGAGCACAGACTCATTCCTTATGGCCTTCCGAAGATTCACATCACGGAAAGGAAAACCGTCTACATTGTTGTCTGATCACGGGACAAACTTCAAAGGCGGAGAAAGAGAGCTGAGAGAGAGCTTCCAAGCTATGGGCCCAGAACTTAAGACCCACCTCGCTCCATCCCAGATTGACTTCCAGTTTAATCCCCCGAACGCACCCCACTTCGGTGGAACCTGGGAACGAGAAGTACGTTCCATAAAGACAGCCTTGTACGCCGTGCTTGGGGCCCAGACTGTGGCGGAAGAAGTCCTAATGACAGTCCTCACGGAGATCGAGGGAGTATTGAACTCAAAGCCCCTCGGTTACGTCTCCAGTGATGTAGCAGATGTCGACCCAGTCACCCCCAACACACTCTTAATGGGGCGGCTGGACCCCGCGCTACCCCAGACAATGTACAGGCCTGAAGAAGCGAACGGCCGAAGAATGTGGAGGTACAGTCAAGTGCTAGCTGACAAGTCTTGGAGCAGCTTCCTACTCCACTACCTACCGTCTCTACAGACCCGCCAGAAGTGGGTAAAAGAGAGAGACAATTTGACAGAAGAAACAGTCGTCATGATTATCGACCAGTCACTACCCAGAGCTATGTGGCCGGCTGGCCGCGTAAGCAAAGTGATCACCGGTGCCGATGGCAAGGTCCGAGCAGCTGAAGTACTCGTCCAAGGGCGCACTTACACACGACCCGTGGCGAGGCTAATAGAACTGCCCCGACTCCCAGATACTATCGATGATGACCATGACCCCATGACTTTGTGAGTTGACTGACCCTTACAGCGGACCTTGAGTGGTAGACAGTGCGGTTAATCTGTCTCTGCTTAGCTAATTAGGTGGGACTAATTAGGGGGCGGCTGTTGTGAAGGATCAGATTAAACCGAATATATATATTTATTTATGGATATATATTTAAATAGTATTTGTATATCGTTTGATATCCCCTGTATATTCCTTGTACAATATGCACTGAATATCCCTTTAGTCTACTAAACAGCCCATAATAGTTTCATTCTACCATTGGACGAGAACCTGGCGCCAGCAGCCATACCCCTAGGTTCAAGTTCAATCGTGCCGCCCAACATGTCGTGGCAAGCCCGGTTCCGCGTAGGAATACGTCTGGCGAAGTACGAATGGTACTATTTGTTCATAGCGCATATATATATGGCGCAAGTAAAGTAGAACTTTCTTTTAGTCCAGTTCTTTACCCTCCAACCGAGTAACAGACGCGAAGCCTCACCCACGATGCACGTGTGGTGCAGTAAGGCCTACTTGGCCTCAGAATAGGCATTGAGATATCGTGTGGATTAATAGTTGAATAGTCATAGTTTGGCACTATACCGTCGAGTTGGACGTATTCTATTAAGCTAATAATAGTCTATTTATGTATGGTGCATCGTGTCGGTTAGAGTTATAAAGTTATCAGTACCCCCATCGTTCCTGACGTTATCTGGAGTCTTAACCAGGCTGGGCAGACCACTAGTGGTGCTTGCATCCGAGGAGCTCCGGGCCAGGGCGACTGGACCTGTATATTGGATTACTCTACCCGGACGACGGCGAGCCTTCCACGGCTTGGATTATGCTTTGGGTGCTTTGATTATTCCATGGATAACGGCCAACACTGCGGATGTGTTGGAACTACCCCCCGGAGAGGACTCCAGGTGAGACGGCGCTCTACCCCAGTGAGGTCGCCTCACGTCTCTCCGTTGTGGACCGGCAGCTACCGTCCACCAGAGGGTCCAGCTGTATTCGTCTGCGGACCGAGGTTCTGTGGGCACCGTGTTCAAGACTTTGAATTCTCCCAAGAAATCGTCGGCCAGATGGGATACCGCCAGCGGCTTCTCTAACCCCCCCCTCCTACTGTCTTACAACCAGCGGGACCCCCCCCCCCTTAGTGTATCCAGCTATAATCATTTAAGTACCATCGCTATAGTTTCCTAAAGAAACAGGTTGTATACTTACTCCCTGCGTAACCAGAGATTGGACATTCAATGTTGATTTACCTACGAATACTCATTTGCCATACAAGTGCATTTCAAATCATAAGTGTAAACAAGTGAACGTTGTATATACCCTTTGCTATATTAAATATTCGATTTGTACATTTGTGTGGACTTCGTTTCATCAGGTGGGAAAGTGTTCATCATATTTATATCATGTACTGGATGGCCAGAAGTTAAAGTACAAGAGGTAGTGGTTTAATATTACCATACTTAACAATACAGTCAGGGAATTGTACCCCTCAGTTACAAGTACCATTCGTATTTCGCCAGACGTATTCCTACGCGGAACCGGGCTAGTAACGACATGTTCGTCGGCACGATTGAACTTGAACCAAGGGGCTTGGCTGCTGGCGCCAAGTTCTTGTCCAATGAGAGAATGAAACTATTATGGGCTGTTAGTAGACTAAAGGGATATTCAGTGTATATGTACAAGGAATATACAAGGGATATCAAACGATATACAAATACTATTAAATATATATCCATAAATAAATATATATATTCGGTTTAATCTGATCCTTCACAACAGCCGCCCCCTAATTAGTCCCACCTAATTAGCTAAGCAGAGACAGATTAACCGCACTGTCTACCACTCAAGGTCCGCTGTAAGGGTCAGTCAACTCACAAAGTCATGGGGTCATGGTCGTCATCGATAGTGTCTGGGAGTCTGGGCAGTTCTATTAGCCTCGCCACGGGTCGTGTGTAAGTTCGCCCTTGGACGAGCACCTCAGCTGCTCGGACCTTGCCATCGGCACCGGTGATCACTTTGCTTACGCGGCCAGCCGGCCACATAGCTCTGGGTAGTGACTGATCGATAATCATGACGACTGTTCCTTCTGTCAAATTGTCTCTCTCTTTTACCCACTTCTGGCGGGTCTGTAGAGACGGTAGGTAGTGGAGTAGAAAGCTGTTCCAAAACTTGTCAGCTAGTACTTGACTGTACCTCCACATTCTTTGGCCGTTCGCTTCTTCAGGCCTGTACATGGTCTGGGGTAGCGCGGGGTCCAGCCGCGCCATCAAGAGTGTGTTGGGGGTGACTGGGTCGACATCTGCTATATCACTGGAGACGTAGCCGAGGGGCTTGGAGTTCAATACTCCCTCGATCTCCGTGAGGACTGTCATTAAGACTTCTTCCGCTACAGTCTGGGCCCCAAGCACGGCGTACAGGGCTGTCTTTATAGAACGTACTTCTCGTTCCCAGGTTCCACCGAAGTGGGGTGCGTTCGGGGGATTAAACTGGAAGTCAATCTGGGATGGAGCGAGGTGGGTCTTAAGTTCTGGGCCCATAGCTTGGAAGCTCTCTCTCAGCTCTCTTTCTCCGCCTTTGAAGTTTGTCCCGTGATCAGACAACAATGTAGACGGTTTTCCTTTCCGTGATGTGAATCTTCGGAAGGCCATAAGGAATGAGTCTGTGCTCATGGTTGGAAGGAGTTCGATATGTATCGCTCTGGTGGTCATGCATTTGAATACAATACCCCACCGCTTCTCGGTTCCTCTTCCTTTCTTTATATGTAACGGGCCAAAACAGTCCATGCCTGTGGAGTGGAATGGCTTGTCGCCGAGTCGGAGGCGACAGGGGGGTAGGTCAGCCATCCGGGGTATGCTGGGCTGCGCGCGCCACTTTCGGCAGTCTAGACAGGTTCGCTGGAAGCGTCGCACCGCTTCTCTTCCTTGAAGTATCCAATAGCGACGTCTGATCTCCGCGAAGACTCTCTCGGCTCCTGCGTGGTGGACATCCTTGTCGTATTTCTTTATGATCAGCTCTGTGACCTTGTGTCGGCTGTTCAAGATTATCGGGTACTTAACGTCATCCGGTAGATTGGGGGCCCTCCGCAGACGACCACCCACTCTGATGAGATTATGGGCGTCGCTCTCGGGTGCCAGGTGGAGCAATCTGCTGTCTGATGGGACGGGCTTTCCTCCCTGTAGACAGTCTAGCTCATCGGGGAACGAGTCTCTCTGGGCTCGTTGTAGTAGAAGAAGTTCTGCTTCTTCGTAGTCAGCTGCTGAAATGTCGGCAGTGGGCTGAATCTCTGGGTGGTGCCACAGAAATGTCTTTAGTTGCGCACTCTGTAGGGTGAGGCAATCATCTATGTTGGGGTCTGTGGAGGCGACTGTGCTCAGTCCACAGAACATAGGTTTCTTGTTCTCAGCCTCCTCTTTACTCGCCTCCCGTGGGGTGGGCGTAGGCCACTCTCCTTCCGGGAGCTTGAGGAACTCTGGTCCGTCACTGTAGATGTTGTGACGGGTGAGGTCATCTAGGGACATTCCCCGGGTGATGACGTCAGCTGGGTTGTGTTTGGTGTCCACATACCGCCAGCTCGCTGCTTCTGACCAGGCTATTCTTGAGCGAGCCAGGATGAAGGCGGTGTGTATCTCTCCTCCCTTCTCTTGGGCACGCAAGTAGGCCACTGATCCATAGGCTACTTCGGAGGCGTCGCTGAAGACGTGTAGATCCATCTTGCATGTCTCTGGCCTCACTGTGGGTGGGAAGTAGCTGCGGCGTATATTGACGCCTGGGAGTGAGCGGAGTTCCGTCTCCCACTCTCTCCATGTGGAGGCAAGGGGTGCGGGTATTGGGTCGTCCCAGCCCTGGTCCTTGTCCCATAGTGCTCGTACAATCATCTTTGCCCTGGTGGTGTAAGGTAGAATACATCCCAACGGGTCATATTGTCTGGCGAGTGTTCTGTACACACTCCGTCTGGTGGTCGGTATCGCCGTCGACCTTCCCTGCTCCGTGGTCAGGGGTTTGTGTCTATAGTGGAGCGAGTCTGTTTTGAAGCGCCAGACTAGTCCTAGTGTCATTTCTTGGGCTTCTCCTGGGATTGTCGCCATCCAGGTCTCGCTGCTGGCAGCCTTGTCCGCGGGGGAGAGGCTGCGCAATACGTGCGGGTCGCTGCTGGCCCACTGCCTGAGATCAAAGCCGCCTTTGATCAGAGAGGCGCGTAGCTTGAGTAGGAGAGCCTCGGCTTCTTCTTGAGTCGAAACGCTTTGTAAACAGTTGTCCACGTAGAAACTGTTCTTCACACTGTGTCGGACCTCTTCATCTGCTGCTGGGTCCTCTGCGACGTGTTTCTGTAGTGCAAATGTAGCACAGCACGGGCTGCATGTGGTTCCGAAGGGGAGGACTTCCCATTGGTAGATGGCTGGGTGCTCATCTCCGGTCCTCTCTCTCCATAGGAACCGCAGCAGGGGCTTATCCTCCTCCACTAGTCTCACCTGCAGGAACATCCCTTTGATATCCCCGCTGATAGCCACCTTGTCCTGGCGGAAGCGTAGTAGCACGCCTAGTAGAGAGGGGCCGAGTGTGGGGCCGGGCAAGAGCTCTTTATTCAGATTCTGGGATCCGATCTGGTAGCTGCAGTTAAACACAATGCGATCCTTGCCGTTGTGGTGGACCTTGTGGTGCGGCACGTACCATGATTCGGTCGTCTGATCGGCCTCTTTAATGTCAATCTTCATTACGTGTCTCGCTGTGATTAGCTTCTCAATCTCAGCGCGGTACACACTCTCTTGAGCGGGGTCTTTGGCTAGGCGCCGCTCTGTGTTCAATAGATACCGCTCCGTAGCTTCTTTCGTGGCGTGAAAGGTGGGCATTCCCTCTCGCCTCAGGAGTGGAGTTGCGTATCTCATCACTCCGCCGACTGTGACTCTCTTTGTCCCTTGCTCGAGGAGGTTTATGGCGTAAATGTCTTCTTTAGAACGAATGTCTTTCTTTTCGTTCTTAAAGGGCATTGTCTCTAGTGTCCATAGCCTCTCGACATGCTGCAGGAGAGTGGTGTCTTCTTCTGTCACTCTGGAGTGTAGGCAGTTAGTGGCTGCTGTTCGGTTGAGAGATTTAGCGAGGGGGCCTTGTAGTGTCCATCCTAGGCGGGTCTCGACTGCTGCAGGACAGCCTCTGGGTCCTGTATGGACCCGGTCTATCGGGACTATGAGGTCTGCATGGTCGGAGCCTATCAGCAGGGTCGGGGTGGCGCCGTCTATGAGCGGGATAGGTAGTTGACGCAGGTGCACATATTTATCCATCAGCTTGGCGATGGGGTAGGTGTACTGTGATAGTCCTATTTCTTGGCTGGTGAAAGCATTTGTAATCCTATACCGTCGCTCTGGCTGCCCGCTTGCTGCGATAGTGAAGGAGACATTCTCGCCTTTTATCGTCTTTAAATCTCTTCTTATTGTCCGAATCGTCATTTGGTTCTCGCTCCCCCGCAGTCCCAGCTGGGCCGCGGCGGACGCGAGCAGAAGGGTCTTCTCTGACCCGTCATCAAAGACGGCGTAAGTGTCCATGACTTTATCTTGGTAGCTCAATGTTACACAGACTACCTTTAAGAGCACTTGGGCGCCGCTGCTGCTGGCGGGGTCAATGTACATGACACTTGCCTTGGTGCTGCTCGATGGTGCAGGTGCAGGCTTTCTTCTGTTACTGTCGTGTAGGACATCTAGGTGGGCTCCGTCACACCGACTGCACCTCTTCTTTAGGCGGCACTCGGCTGCCATGTGACTGCGCGCACATCGGTAACAGCGCCTGTTGGACTTTATCCATTGACTCACTTCTTCTGCATTCATCTTTGTGAACAGGTCACATTGTGACAGCCAGTGTTCCTTCTCGCAGTACGGGCACACCATCTTCCACTTCTCTTTTCTCGAGGGGGTACTGTGGTTCTTACTGCTCGGTACTGATTCTGATTGGTGCATGACAGTCACCGATCTTCTTCCATCGTTTATTCTCCTGGGTCCCTCTCTGGAGCTTGGTGTGCTCCGCACGAACGTATCCAGTCGTAAGCTGCTGACTTCTCTTGCCAGGAAGTTGGCTAGATCGAGGAGGGATGGTTCGGGACCGTTAGGATCACGGTGGTCTCTCTGCCGCCTAAAGCGCTCTTGTCTGGCGGGTGGCAGCTTCTCTAAAATCCTCTCGACGTTAGAGTTGGCGTATAGCTCGTGCATACCCTTTTCTCGTTGCGCTCCCAGCATCCCTACCAGGGACTGCACTTTTATAGACAGGTCGTCTAATGAGCGATTGTCTGTTGCTGGGGGTAGGCGGTCAATATGCCTTATCTCTTGGATTACGTAATCCCATATACGTCCATATCTCTGGTCCAGCGCTGCTAGAGCCGCGGTGTATGGGGTCGTAGAGGTGGCATAGGCTAGCGCTATATTGTGCGCTCGGGGTACTTTCAGGTGCTTCAGTAATATTGCATACTTGTGACGTTCATCAACGACATCCACCATCATTGTCTCTAAGCACATTCGGAGCTCCGTGTACTGTGCCCGATTCTCATGGGTGAAGTCTGGGATGGTCGGTGTGGCAATGTATGACGCCGTGGATGGCTGATACATCGGCGAGCGTTGGGGGAGAGGCCTCCTAGGTGAGTCTCCTCTTGCGCCTCTCTGTGGGCTGGTACCGGCAGGGTACCATGGCCCGCTGGTCCAGGTGCTATTCCTCGGGGCTGGTCGTGCGTCGTGCTCACCCGTGAATAGAGTCGGGGGTCTGTAGCGCAGCGCCGCGGGGGTATAGCCTGGGCTGTACTGGACCTCCTGGTCCGGTGGAGTACTGTGCTGTCGTCGGGCTTGGTTCTCCTCCTCTCCCTCTTCTTCTTCTATCAGGTCCTCTAGATCCTGTAGTCGTTTATTTAGCTTCTCCGCAGTGTATGCTGCTCCTTCCTTGTAGCTGGGTCTCGCTTGGACCGGTCGGGGAAGGGGGTCTGCGGGGGGTATAGGCTTGGTCTGTTGGTCAAGTTCAGGGTCGCTTGCTCGGTTAGGAGACGCTGCCCTTGACTGTTGTCTCGACGAGTTCCTTGAACCCCTGGCGGAGGGAGAGGGTGTTGCCTTGAGGATCAGCTGCTCCATTAGTTGCGCTTGTAGCTTGTCGCGCTCGGCTTGTAGTCTGTCGCGCTCGGTTTCGCGCTGGATGAGAGCGAGGTCGCGCTCTGCTTCTCTTTGGGCACCGGCAGCGGCACGCTGGGTGTCTGCTCGGTCTCTTGCCATATTCTCTTCCGTCTGAAGGCGTCTCATCTCCAGGCGTATGCGCTCTTCTTCGCTCCGTTGCTGTGTCTGGAGTCGATCGCGTTCACCCTGAAGTCGATCGCGTTCACCCTGGAGTCGATCGCGTTCGGTAGAGGCTGTCAGGCTGACGAGGAACGCCTGTGATAGCATCCTCTCCGCTTCGCTGGGGGAAGACGGTTGTAGAGGTGAGCCGCTCCTGGCGGTACTCGTTGGGGAGTCCTGGAGCTCTATTTCCTCTGCGCTCTCCTCCTCTTCTTCCGTGCAGAGTTCTCTCTCTGTAGGGTTGTCTTCCTCCCGGGGCTGGTCGGGGACTACTTCTTCGGTATTGGCGGGGGGTAAAGGCATGTCAGCTCCCTCCTGGTCCCCACCGTGAGCTTGGTCAGTTACATTAGAACCCACTAGGGCCTCTGTGGTCGGGGTAACCTGGTCGTTAAGGTCAGACATAATTTTACTTTCTACTTTTACCGCGTTTACCGTTTGTAGAAGGCTAGGTAGTTGACTGACAGCGTAATCCTCTAAGTACGGAGGTGGCTGTCGTCTGCGCCGCGGGCGTTCAATGTTAGGAGGACCGTTTCGTGGAGTGTTCATCATAGGCCATTTCAATATTAATAACACTATATTAATATTACACTAGTTACCATCCGGCTCGAAGGACCAATTGTAACTGAGGGGTACAATTCCCTGACTGTATTGATAAGTATGGTATCATTAAACCACTACCGCTTTATGTACTTTAACTACTGGCCACACAGTACATGATATAGATATGATGAACACTTTCCCACCATGAAACCAAGTCCACACAAATGTATAAGTCGAATATTTAATATATAGCAAAGGGTATATACAACGTTCACTTAATGACATTTATGATTTGAATGCACTTGTAAGGCAAATGAGTATTCGTAGGCAAATCAACATTGAATGTCCAATCTCTGGTTACGCAGGAAGCAAGTATACAACCTGGTTCTTTAGGGAACTATAGCGATGGTACTTAATGATTATAGCTGGATACACTAAAGGGGGTCCCGCTGGTTGTAAGTCAGTAGGGGGGGGGGGGGGTTAGGAGAGCCGCTGGCGATATCCCATCTGGCCAACGATTTCTTGGGAGAATTCAGAGTGCTGAACACGGTGCCCACAGAACCTTGGTCCACAGATGAATACCGTTGGGCCCTCTTGTAGACGGTAGCTGCCGGTCCACAACGAAGAGACGTGAGGCGACCTCACTCGGGTTAGAGCGCCGTCTCACCTGGACTCCTCTCGGGGGTAGTTCCAACACTTACCAGTGTTGGCTGTTATCCATGGCATAATCAAAGCACCCAAAGCAAGTAGATAATCCAAGCCGTGTAGGGCTCGCCGTCGTCCGGGTAAGGTAATCCAATGTGCAGGTCCACTCGTCCTGGCCCAGAACTCCTCGGATGAAAGCACCACACGTGGTCTGCCCAGCCTGGTTAAGACTCTAGATAACGCGAGGAAAACGATGGGGGTACTGCTCACTTTATAACTCTAACCGAACGATGCACCATACATAATAGACTATTATTAACTTAATAGAAATACGTCCCACTCGACGGTATAGTGCCAAACTATGACAATTCAACTATTAATCCACACGATGTCTCAATGCCATTCTGAGGCCAAGTTGACCATACTGCACCACACGTGTATCGTGGGTGAGGCTTAACGTCTTGCCACTAGGTTGGAGGGTAAAGAACTAAGGGCTAAGGGACTAAAAAGAAAGTTCTACTTTACTTGCGCCATATATATATGCGCTGTGAACAAATAGTACCATTCGTATTTCGCCAGACGTATTCCTACGCGGAACCGGGCTAGTAACGACATGTTCGTCGGCACAATTGAACTTGAACCAAGGGGCTTGGCTGCTGGCGCCAAGTTCTTGTCCAATGAGAGAATGAAACTATTATGGGCTGTTAGTAGACTAAAGGGATATTCAGTGTATATGTACAAGGAATATACAAGGGATATTGTAACTGAGGGGTACAATTCCCTGACTGTATTACTAGATATGATACTTACTACCACTACCTTTGTACTTAATATTCGGCCACCCAGTACACGGCATAAATATATTATGATGAACACTGTCACGTAGATGAAACGGATCCAACACAAATGTACGAATTAGAAATAGGTCTTTATTTCTACACAGCGATGGTGTGTAGAGCAAGCACTTAATCAAATCAATCACATTTATGAATGGAATTAGTATGCACTTTTATGGCAAGAGTATTCGTCGGTATATCAATAGAGAATGTCCAATCTCTGAAGGCGCAGGTGGTACATATACGACCTGGAATAGTTTAAGGAATAACAGCAATGATACTTTAATGATTATATACTGGATACGCTAGGGGGGGTTAATCCGGTCGCTTGTAAGCCGACAGGAGTAGGAAGGGGGGGGGGTAGAATCCGGCTGCCTCATCCGGCCAAGGGTATCCCAGGTGAACCCACTGTAGTGCCGTTCAATGCGCCGGCGATCCTTGGACCACAGATGAAAGCAGGTGGACTCTTTGTGGGCCGGCGTCATCCGGTCCACGGAGGAGAGACGTGAAGCGACCTCGTCTTGCAGAGCGTCTCCTCACCTTGCGTCCTCTCCAGGGGGGGGGGGGTTCCAACACACGGCAGTGTCGGGGGTCTTTATCCATGGAATAATCAAAGTATACAAAGCATAATCCGTGCCTGGGAAGGCGGGCTGTCGTCGGTAGAATAATCCGGTATACAGGTCCACTCGCTCGTCGGCTCTGGGGCTCCTCGGGTGCAGCTTCACGTGGGGTCAACCACCCTGGATAAGCAGCCAGTTCTCTGCCCGAAACGATGGGGTACTGACTACGGTAGTATTCTCACCGCACGAAGCACTATATATTAACAGACTATTATTAGCTTAATAGACTACGTCCAACTCGACGATATAGTGCCAAATATGACTATTCAAATATTAATATACACGATGTCTCAATACCGATGGTAGGCGAACTTGGCCTTACTCCCACACGTGGCGTCGCGGGGAGGCTTTACGTCTGTGACTCTATTGGAGGGTAAGAAACTGGACTGAAAAGGAAGTCCTACTTTAGTAGCGCAGTATATATACGCACTATGAACAAATAGTCCCATTAGTGGTGCGGTAGTCAGATTCCTACGCGGAACTAGGACTTGTTCGTACATGTGGAGCGGTACGTTTGAACTGGGTCTGAGGGGTATGGCAGCCTGGCACCAAGGTCTCGACTAATAGTAGAATGGAGACTATTATGGGATGTTCAGTAGGCTAGAATGGATATTCAATGCATATTGTACAAGGAATATACAAGGGATATCAAGGAATATTAGAGAATATACAAATACAATTAAATATATATATATAAATAAATATATATATTCGGTTTAATCTGGCCCTTCACAACAGCCACCCCCTGAATAGGTCCCAGACCTAATCAGTTAAACAGAGACAGATTAATCGCGTTGTCTATTTACACATAAGGGTTTGCTGTAGGGGTCAGTCAACTTCACAAAGTCATAGGGTTGTAGGGTCATGGTCATCATCGATTGTGTCTGGGAGTCGAGGCAGTTCTATGAGCCTTGCCACGGGACGGGTGTAAGTGCGACCCTGGACGAGCACTTCAGCTGCTCGGACCTTGCCGTCGGCACCGGTGATCACTTTGCAACAGATATCAAACGATATACAAATACTATTAAATATATATCCATAAATAAATATATATATTCGGTTTAATCTGATCCTTCACAACAACTGCTGATAACAATGTTATTGTTAAAAGATGCCAACATTTGGGGAAATTAGCTTACCGTCTTCTCCAGAGAGAGACAAGAAGATAGATACCAGTTTCCTCTCTGTGCGTTTAGTAGAAAGCTATCTGGCTGCATGTTAGCCTAGCTTAGCACAATGGATGGAAGCGGGACAGTGACGGGTAGCCTAGGCATTGTCCAACTAACACCTCTCCCGAAGGCTAACCGGCACTGTCCACTTCCATTCATTGTGCTAAGCTAGGCTAACTTGCAGCCAGATAGCTTTCTACTGAACGCACAGAGAGTAAACTGGTATCTATCTCTCTCTCTGGAGAAGAGGGTAAGCTAATTTCCCAAAATGTTGGCATGTTCCTTTAAGTGGTTGCACAATTTGAAAGCTCATGATATTGATGTTATGGCCCAAACATGGCCCATTTCGTGACTATTTTATTGGTACGAGGGTGGGGGCCCGAGAAATGTTGCTCCGCCAAAGAGAGGCCTGAGAGAAAGAGTTTGAGAACCACCTCAGTCTGCCTTAGATTCCACTCAGCATGCCTTAGGCTTAGATCCCCCTCAGCCTGCCTTAGATCCACCTCAGCCTGCCTTAGATCCCCCTCAGCCTGCCTTAGATCCCCCTCAGCATGCCTTAGATCCCCCTCAGCCTGCCTTAGATCCACCTCAGCCTGCCTTAGATCCCCCTCAGCCTGCCTTAGATCCACCTCAGCCTGCCTTAGATCCCCCTCAGCATGCCTTAGATCCCCCTCAGACTGCCTTTGATCCCCCTCAGCCTATCTTAGATCCACCTCAGCCTGCCTTAATAATAATAATACACTTTATTTGTATAGCACTTTTCATACAGAAATTGCAGTTCAAAGTGCTTCACAGCAGTAAAAAAAAGAAAAGAAAAAAAAGCGAGCATAAAAAAGATAGAGAGGTACCTGTACAGTAGCAAGGTAAGGTAGATCACAGTGTTTCATATTAGGATCTAGCATCCCAATAGGCCTCTCTCTTTACGGTTTCATTCGGTAATAAAAAATTATAAAATAGAATAGACAGAGTGAAAAAGTGTGATACAATTGTTCAATAGAAATATACAATAACATAACACTTAGAACAACAGAGCAGTGCATCGCTCTTTAACCCATTCTCCGCCATTCACATGTTAAGGCGGGTTTCTCCGCCATGCGTTGTCTGCCAATAACTCCGTAAGGCGTTTTTGAGATCAATATTTCATATTTTCATCATGGTATTCATATTTCACCCACGGAGTCTTGGGTGATGCTGTCTGGGCCATCACAACTCTGCAACGCTTCAATACCGCCACCTCGTGGCCGATCGATGAGTTGCCAAACCGGAAGTGCCCGGAAGTGCTCGGCCCGTCCCCTATTTTCGTCCGGCCACTCGCTTATCGTCCCGGGGCTCAATACAGACACCGTCGATATGGATCTTTGCCATAACTCAATAATCAACATGATTTGGACGTGTATTAGTAATATACAAACCGGAAATGGATCGCATCGATCAACATCCCACAATTGGGATCTGTTTGCTGCACTCTCATCGCCCAACGCTACGAGGAGACTGGGGTGAGTTTCAGCGTTTCTATTTATCATTTTCGATACAAACTGCTCTGATCAATATATCACCCATACTACATGAATCATTTAACGTCCGTCATTGAATTATAAACGAACCCCCCCCCCCCCCCCCCTCCGTTCACCCGCAGATGACCAGTCATGACGTTTAGGACCATGTACAGTTGAAATCTTTAATATAACGTTGATCGGTATCAAACTGCATTTGATCATCTAATATATGCATTTATGCCTATATCTCACGTTCTATGAAATACTGCAGAAAACGATAAAAACATATTTATACTCTAGACGGTATTTTAGTATGAATGTGTGAATGAAAAAGTAAAACGTTCCTACATCCTGAACGATAGATAATTGATGTTGAATGGGCCATAGTAATGTCAATTTAGCAATACAATTTAAAAAGTTATAGCCCTGCAAAGAAGGTGAACATCTCCATAGACTTATAGCGCTGGCAGAGAGGGTACAATGATGGGTACAATGCTCGGCAGAGAATGGGTTAATACTTTGAGTTTCTTTACAAAGTTCTGACATACAACAGAGCAGTGCATCACTCTTAACACTTTGAGTTTAGCCTTCTCTCCACCTCAGCCTGTCTTCTCTCCACCTCAGCCTGCCTTCTCTCCACCTCAGCCTGTCTTCTCTCCACCTCAGCCTGCCTTCTCTCCACCTCAGCCTGCCTTCTCTCCACCTCAGCCTGCCTTCTCTCCACCTCAGCCTGTGAAGTGGATTCCTAGCTTAATTTCCCTACTACTACTCTGCGTTGTGATTTAAACCTTTTTACAAGCTCTTGGAATTGCCACTCTTGCCAAATGCAGATAACCACTGTTTTAACCTGGTTACTGCTTACCCAGAGAGAAAATACGGCGCGGCCGTTTGAAATGAAGCGAGATCTGAGCAGTTTGAAAAGAACCCGTTTTTAATGAAAATGGATTTCAATCAGATGTTACAAAAGAAATATGTGCAATGAACCTACGAGATGCATCCAATATGCCGGAGGATCGTAGAATCCAGACTAAATTCTCAATAAAAAAGCTTGTCTATAAACATTCTCGCGTCTCGGCTTCGATCTGCTGCGTCGGTCTCTTCTCCTCGCTGGGTTCTAGTGGAGAAAAAGGGTGTGTGTATTGCTTCCTGGGTCTCTGGGTTGGTCCTGTTTTCTCTCCTGGCGAGGAGTTTTGGCTATATCCAATTTAGGCTCCGCCTCTAATTTTACGGCAAGCGGGCGTTTCCAAAACTCGCCTCGAGCGTTTCTATTGGAGAACACTTCTTCTCAGCTCTCATTGGCTGACTCACTACCATGACGTTTTGAACTAATTTAGGTCACGGAGTGGCCAAATGGTCTTCTCTTTGATCAACTGCTTCTTTGTTTTTAGCAGAGACAATCTGGCGTCTCTCAAGGCAGTTTCTTTGTATTCAATTTGGTTGGACCATTTGCCTAGAGCCCTGGGTTGTAAAATCACCCATGTTTATTGACTTTCCCAGGAAGATCAGACGAGACACTATCTCTCACTCAATCAGCATCTGCCTGCTTCAACACCCCTTTTAGGAGTCTTGAGCCAAGCAGCTGCGTTTTCAAATCAGCGATGCGTCTCGTTTCTTTTGTTCATAGAGGTAGAGGAGCAAGGGAAAATAGTGAATGTATTTTACCTGTTGGTGTTTTTGCCATTCTGCGATCCATGGTGTGCAGTACAATAAATACAGTTTGATGGAAATCTACCACACCTGCCTTCTCTCCACCTCAGCATGTATTCTCTCCACCTCAGCCTGTCTTCTCTCCACCTCAGCCTGTCTTCTCTCCACCTCAGCCTGTCTTCTCTCCACCTCAGCCTGCCTTCTCTCCACCTCAGCCTGTCTTCTCTCCACCTCAGCATGTCTTCTCTCCACCTCAGCCTGTCTTCTCTCCACCTCAGCCTGCCTTCTCTCCACCTCAGCCTGCCTCCTGGTTCGGGAGGTAGAGCAGTCATCTGGTAATCCAGAGGTTCAATTCCCGCTCCTCCCGGGCAGCGTGTCGAAGTGTCCTTGAGCAAGACACTTAACCACTAATTGCTCCCTATGAGCAGGTTGGCACCATGCATGGTTGCCTCTGCCGTCGGATAAAAGCCATTTAAAGCCAATTTGAGTTATAGAAAAGCCAAGTACCATGTATTATTATTATTATTATTATTATTATTATTATTATTATTATTATTATTATTATTATTATTATTATTATTAGTATTAGTAGTAGTAGTAGTAGTGAACTGAACAATCACCCCCCCCCCCCCCTATTGCCACCACATCTACCTCACTATAATGTATACATGTATGCAATACGACAGATGTTGGGACAATAATGTAATTCTCTAAGGTGCAATATTTTCCGCCAATGTGCAATAATTTCTTCTCTACTGTATGATGTTTTGCAATGCTTTTTTAATGTTCTTGTGAAGTGTGTAGCAGAGGGTATGTGTGGGTACATGAATGTGTTGTGTGATAGTCAGTATGGGTACACACTAATGTATGTATGGTAGTGTGTGTATGTACCAAGTCAACTACGACTAAATTGGGATGGGGAGAAAACAATAGAAAATCAGGCGGAGAAAAAGAGGATAAAATAAAAAAATATATATATATGTTATATTTGTCTCATCAGATTATATCTCCCAGTTATAAATAGACTGGCTGCTGATGATTAAATGTTGTTTACTGCAAAAAAGCAAACAGTCTTCAGAGCTTTTGAACCAGGGGGTGGGGCCAAATTAAATGTCACTCATGCTGCCTATAAGACATCTTCAACTTGACAACATACACATTCTGAGTGGACCCAGGTTTACTTCCGGTTGCAGTGTCTGCTAATATCAACAACTGACGTGAAATAAACACGGGTCCAAGCTGTTCCCTAGCAACATGATTCCAGTGAAAGCGTCTCTATTCTTGTGAGATCTCACCAGTATTATATTACAGGGTCTCTCCTCGAAACATCTTATTACGGGAACAAAGAAAAGCATTGTCTGAAGAACAAAACCAACTGGCACTGAACACATGCTGTGGAAGCAACACGGTCTGATGAGAAAATAGTGTGGAAACATCACAGTATGTGATGAAACAGTGTGTAGACGTTACTACTACAAGGCCTGGAAGGTATACCAATTATATATACCAAAAACACCAAATATATACTACAACTATACCAAATATGTTGAATATATACCATATATACCAAATATGACAAGAATATACCAAATATATACCAAAAATACCACATATATACCAAATATATAACATAGATACTAATATATAACAAATATATATATATTTTTAAAGTGTTTCTGATTTCCGAATCTGATGCTATAAGAGCATAGCATTGTTTTCTTCAAAATATTTATTCATGTAAACACTACATTAGATTCAATTGTCATCATACAGCACAGAAGAAGTTGGCATCAACCTGGTGATTATGGTGGTGTAATCACTTGTATTATCTGGTGATTATAGTGATTACACCACTTGACTTTGACTTGACTCGTGCCCGAAAGCATCACGTTTACAGTAACTAGATTCTAGCTGGCAATAACCTAAACCAGGGGTTCCCAATAGGCGGCCCACGGGCCACATCAGGGCTATAACGAGGGGTTAAAGGTCAGAAGGTAATTGGGTAGGAGGCAGATGGCGTGGTAGTTGATGAAAAACAGTGTGCAGACATTATTGTTTTTCTTTTTAACTAATACTACAAAGGCTGGGAGGTATACCAAATATACCAAATATATTAAATATATACCAAATATCAAGGTATACCGTGGATCCATGCAAAGGTTGGGAATGGGATTTTAACTACACCGTCATTAATGATATATAGAAATCGTAAAATTATGTATTCCTTATTTTCAAAAGTTTTATTTGGCGAATCAAGTCTTTCTTTATGTAAACACTAGATTAGATTAGATTATATTCAAATGTATTGTCATCATACAGCACACGTACAATACAACAAAAAATGATTGGCATCCAACCAGAGTGCGAATGCATAGTAAAGTGCATAACAATATATAGTGATTACACCGTTATGACTTTGACTTGACTTGTGCCAGAAAGCTTCACGTTTAACTACATTCTAGCTGGCAATAATAATAATAATAATAATAATAATAATAATAATAATAATAATAATAATAATAATAATAATAATAATAATTGTTCTGAAGGATCAGATTAAACCGAATATATATATTTATTATATATATATATTTAATTGTATTTGTATATCCCCTGATATCCCTTGTATATTCCTTGTACAATATGCATTGAATATCCCTTCTAGTCTACTGAACATCCCATAATAGTCTCCATTCTACCATTGGACGAGACCTTGGTGCCAGGTCGCCATACCCCTCAGACCAGGTTCAATCGTACCGCTCAACATGTATGGACAAGTCCTAGTTCCGCGTAGGAATATGTCTACCGCACCACTAATGGTACTATTTGTTCATAGTGCGTATATATACTGCGCTATTAAAGTAGAGCTTTCTTTTAGTCCAGTTCCTTACCCTCCAACAGAGTGACAGACGCAAAAGCCTCCCCGCGAACCACGTGTGGGCAGTAAGGCCAATTCGGCCCAGTATCGGCATTGAGACATCGTGTATATTAATATTTGAATAGTCATATTTGGCACTATATCGTCGAGTTGGACGTATTCTATTAAGCTAATAATAGTCTATTCATATGTAGTGCCTCGTGCGGTAAGAGTTCTATAGTAATCAGCACCCCCATCGTTTCGGGCATCAGCTGGACGCTTATCCAGGGTGGTTGACCCCACGTGAAGCTGCACCCGAGGAGCTCCAGGCCAAAGATCGAGTGGACCTGTATATTGGATTATTCTACCGACGACGGCTAGCCTTCCCCGGCTTGGATTATGCTTTGAGTACTTTGATTATTCTATGGATAAAGGCCAACACTGCGGTGTGTTGGAAATACCCCCCCCGGAGAGGACGACAGGTGAGAAGACGCTCTACACGACGAGGTCGCCTCACGTCTCTCCATCGTGGACCGGAGGTCCAGTACAGCCCAGGCTATACCCCCGCGGAGCTGCGCTACAGACCCCCGACGCTATTCACGGGTGAGCACGACGCACGACCCGCACCGAGGAACAGCACCTGGACCAGCGGGCCATGGTACACAGCCGGTACCAGCCCACGCCAAGGAGCAGGAGGAGACTCGCCTAGGAGGCCTCTCCCCCAACGCTCGCCGATGTATCAACAATCCGCGTCATACATTGGCACACCTATGGTACCAGACTTCACCCAGGAGAACCGGGCCCAGTATACGGAGCTCCGCATGTGTCTGGAGACAATGTTGGTGGATGTCATTGATGAACGCCATAAATACGCGATACTACTGAAGCATTTAAAGGTACCCCGCGCGCACAACATAGCGCTCGCCTACGCCACTTCCACGACCCCATACACCGCAGCGCTGGTAGCGTTGGACCAGAGATATGGACGTATATGGGATTACGTGATCCAGGAGATCAGGCACATCGACCGCCTACCCCCAGCAACAGACAATCGAGCACTGGACGACCTGTCCATCAGAGTGCAGTCCCTGGTAGGGATGCTGGGAGCGCAGAGGGAAAAGGGTAGGCATGAACTATACGCCAACTCAAATGTAGAGAGGATCTTGGAGAAGCTACCGCCCGCCCGACAGGAGCGCTTTAGGCGGCAGAGAGACCACCGAGACCCTAATGGCCCCGAACCGAACCTCCTCGATCTAGCCGACTTCCTGGCGAGAGAAGTCAGCAGCTTACGGCTAGACACATTCGGACGGAGCACCCCTGGCTCCAGAGAAGGAACCAGGAGACTAAATGATGGAAGAAGATCGGTGACTGTCATGCACCAATCGGAGTCAGTGCCAAGCAGTAGGAGCCACAGTACCCCCTCAAGAAAGGAGAAGTGGAAGATAGTGTGCCCCTACTGTGAGAAAGAACACTGGCTGTCACAATGTGACTCATTCCCCAAGATGAATGCGGAGGAAGCGAGTCAATGGATAAAGTCCAACAGACGCTGTTTTCGCTGTGCGCGATCACACATGGCAGCCGAATGCCGCTTAAAGAAAAAGTGCAGTCGGTGCGATGGAGCCCATCTGGACATACTCCACGACAGTAACAGACGGCGGCCTCCACCCGCACCATCAAGCAGCAAAGTAAGCGTCATGTACATCGACCCCGCCAGCAGCAGCGGAGCCAGAGCCAGCTCTTAAAGGTAGTCCGTGTGACATTGAGCTACCAGAATAAAGTCATGGACACTTACGCCGTCCTTGATGACGGGTCAGAGAAGACCCTTCTGCTCGCGTCCGCTGCGGCCCAGCTAGGGCTGCGGGGGAGCGAAAACCAAATGACAATTCGGACAATAAGAAGAGATTTGAAAACGATAAAGGGCGAGAATGTCTCATTCTCTATCGCAGCAAGCGGCCAGCCCGAGCGACGGTACAGGATTACAGACGCTTTCACCAGCCAAGAAATAGGACTGTCGCGGTACACATACCCCGTAGCCAAGCTGATGGAGAAATATGTACATCTACGCAAGCTACCGATCCCACTCATAGACGGTGCTACCCCGACACTGTTGATAGGCTCCGACCATGCAGACCTCATTGTCCCGATAGACCGGGTTCATACCGGACCCAGAGGCTGTCCTGCAGCAGTCGAGACCCGCCTAGGATGGACTCTCCAAGGCCCACTCGCCAAATCTCTCAACCGAACCACAGCCACTAGCTGTCTCCACTCCCGAGTCACAGAGGGAGACACCGCACTCCTGCAGCATGTAGAGAGGCTATGGACCTTAGAACAAATGCCCTTTAAGAACGAAAAGAAAGACATTCGCTCTAAAGACGACATCTACGCCATTAACCTCCTCGAGACGGGAACAAAGAGAGTCCCAGTCAGCGGCGTGTTGAGATACGCCACGCCACTCCTGCGGCGGGAAGGGATGCCTACCTTTCACGCAAAGAAAGACGCCACAGAGCGGTACCTACTAAACACAGAGCGGCGCTTAGCCAAGGACCCCGCCCAAGAAAGTGTATACCGCGCTGAGATTGAGAAGCTCATCACAGCGGGACACGTCACAAAGATTGACATTAAAGAGGCCGACCAGACGACTGAATCGTGGTACGTGCCCCACCACAAGGTTCATCACAACGGCACAGACCGCATCGTGTTTAACTGCAGCTACCAAATCGGATCCCAAAATCTGAATAAAGAGCTATTGCCCGGTCCTACACTCGGCCCCTCCCTACTAGGCGTACTACTCCGCTTCCGCCAGGACAAGGTGGCTATCAGCGGGGATATCAAAGGGATGTTCCTGCAGGTGAGATTAGTAGAGGAGGACAAGCCCCTGTTGCGGTTCCTATGGAGAGAGAGGCCAGGAGATGAGCACCCAGCCATCTACCAATGGGAAGTCCTCCCTTTCGGAACTACATGCAGCCCATGCTGTGCTACATTTGCACTACAGAGACATGTCGCAGAGGACCCAGCAGCGGACGAAGAGGTCCGACACAGTGTGAAGAACAGCTTCTACGTAGATAACTGTCTACAAAGCGTTTCGACCCAGGAAGAAGCCAAGGCTCTCCTACTTAAACTCCGCGCCTCTCTGATCAAAGGCGGCTTTGATCTCAGGCAGTGGGCCAGCAGCGATCCGCACGTACTGCGCAGCCTCTCCTCCGAGGACAAGGCAGCGAGCAGCGAGACCTGGATGGCCACAAACCCAGGAGAAGCCCAAGAGATGACACTAGGACTAGTGTGGCGCTTCAAAACAGATTCGCTCCACTATAGACACAAACCCCTGACCACGGAGCAGGGAAGGTCGACGGCAATACCGACCACCAGACGGAGTGTGTACAGAACACTCGCCCGACAATATGACCCGTTAGGATGTATACTACCGTACACCACCAGGGCAAAGATGATTGTACGAGCATTGTGGGACAAGGACCAGGGCTGGGACGACCCCATTCCCGCACACCTTGCATCCACCTGGAGAGAGTGGGAGATGGAACTCCACTCACTCCCAGGCGTTAATATACGCCGAAGCTACTTCCCACCCACAGTGAGGCCAGAGACATGTAAAATGGATTTACACGTCTTCAGTGACGCCTCCGAGGTCGCCTACGGATCAGTAGCCTACTTGCGGGCCCAAGAAGAGGGGGGAGAGATCTACACAGCATTCATCCTCGCCCGCTCGAGAATAGCCCCACGCAAGCAACAGTCTATCCCACGTCTAGAGCTCTGCGCAGCCCTCGCAGGAGCGCATCTAGCCACGCTCATCCAACGTGAGCTCACCATTCCGGTGCATAGAACAATCCTGTGGTCAGATTCCACGACAGTACTCGCCTGGATCAAATCGGATTCATGCAAATACAAAGTCTTCGTGGGAGTCAGAGTCACTGAGATTCAAGAGTTAACCGGAGAGTTAACCGGAGAAGCAAACTGGCGCTATGTTGATACAAAACACAACCCAGCGGACGTCATCACCCCGGGGAATGTCCCTAGATGACTTAACCCGTCATAACATCTACAGTGACGGACCAGCATTCCTCAAGCTCCCGGGAGGAGATTGGCCCACGCCCACCCCGAGGGAAGCAAGTGACCAGGAGGCTGAGAATAAGAAACCCATGTTCTGTGGATTGAGCACTGTTGTCTCCGCAGACCCCAACATAGACGATTGCATTACCATAGAGAGTGCGCAGCAACGGACATTCCTGCGGCACCACCCAGAGATTAAGTCCCCCGCTGATATGTCAGCAGCTGACTACGAGGAAGCAGAACTGCTTCTACTGCAACGAGCCCAGAGAGACTCGTTCCCCGATGAACTAGACTGTCTACAGGGAGGAAAGCCCGTCCCATCAGACAGCAGATTGATTCATCTGGCCCCCGAGAGTGACACACATACCCTCATCAGAGTGGGTGGTCGCCTGCGGAGAGCCCCCAATTTACCGGATGACATTAAGTACCCGATTGTATTGAACAGCCGACACAAGGTCACAGAGCTGATTATAAAGAAATACGACGAGGATGTACACCACGCAGGAGCAGAGAGAGTCTTCGCGGAAATCAGACGTCGTTACTGGATACTTCAAGGAAGAGAGGCGGTGCGACGCTTCCAGCGAACCTGTCTAGACTGCCGAAAGTGGCGCGCGCAGCCCAGCATACCACGGATGGCTGACCTACCTCCATGTCGCCTCCGACTCGGCGACAAGCCATTCCACTCAACAGGCATGGACTGTTTTGGCCCGCTGCACATAAAGAAAGGAAGAGGCACCGAGAAGCGGTGGGGTATTGTATTCAAATGCATGACCACCAGAGCGATACATATCGAGCTCCTTCCGACCATGAGCGCAGACTCATTCCTTATGGCCTTCCGAAGATTCACATCACGGAAAGGAAAACCGTCTACATTATTGTCCGATCACGGGACAAACTTCAAAGGCGGAGAAAGAGAGCTGAGGGAGAGCTTCCAAGCTATGGGCCCAGAACTTAAGACCCACCTCGCTCCAGCCCAGATTGACTTCCAATTCAACCCCCCAAACGCACCCCACTTCGGTGGAACTTGGGAACGAGAAGTACGTTCTATAAAGACAGCCCTGTACGCAGTACTTGGGGCCCAGACTGTGGCGGAAGAAGTCCTAATGACAGTCCTCACGGAGATTGAGGGAGTATTGAACTCAAAGCCCCTCGGTTACGTCTCCAGTGATGTAGCAGATGTCGACCCAGTCACCCCCAACACCCTCCTGATGGGGCGGCTAGATCCCGCGTTACCCCAGACAATGTACCGGCCTGAAGAAGCGAACGGCCGACGAATGTGGAGGTACAGCCAAGTATTAGCCGACAAGTTTTGGAGCAGTTTTCTACTGCACTACCTACCGTCTCTACAGACCCGCCAGAAGTGGGTAAAAGAGAGAGACAATTTGACGGAAGGAAGAGTCGTCATGATTATTGACCAGTCACTACCCAGAGCTATGTGGCCGGCTGGCCGCGTAAGCAAAGTGATCACCGGTGCCGATGGCAAGGTCCGAGCAGCTGAAGTACTCGTCCAGGGGCGCATTTACACCCGTCCTGTGGCGAGGCTCATAGAACTACCCCGACTCCCAGACACAATCGATGATGACCATGACCCTATGACTTTGTGAGTTGACTGACCCTTACAGCGAACCCTTGAGTGGTAGACAGTGCGGTTAATCTGTCTCTGCTTAACTAATTGGGTTGGGACCAATTAGGGGGCGGCTGTTCTGAAGGATCAGATTAAACCGAATATATATATTTATTATATATATATATTTAATTGTATTTGTATATCCCCTGATATCCCTTGTATATTCCTTGTACAATATGCATTGAATATCCCTTCTAGTCTACTGAACATCCCATAATAGTCTCCATTCTACCATTGGACGAGACCTTGGTGCCAGGTCGCCATACCCCTCAGACCAGGTTCAATCGTACCGCTCAACATGTATGGACAAGTCCTAGTTCCGCGTAGGAATATGTCTACCGCACCACTAATGGTACTATTTGTTCATAGTGCGTATATATACTGCGCTATTAAAGTAGAGCTTTCTTTTAGTCCAGTTCCTTACCCTCCAACAGAGTGACAGACACAAAAAGCCTCCCCGCGAACCACGTGTGGGCAGTAAGGCCAATTCGGCCCAGTATCGGCATTGAGACATCGTGTATATTAATATTTGAATAGTCATATTTGGCACTATATCGTCGAGTTGGACGTATTCTATTAAGCTAATAATAGTCTATTCATATGTAGTGCCTCGTGCGGTAAGAGTTCTATAGTAATCAGCACCCCCATCGTTTCGGGCATCAGCTGGACGCTTATCCAGGGTGGTTGACCCCACGTGAAGCTGCACCCGAGGAGCTCCAGGCCAAAGAGCGAGTGGACCTGTATATTGGATTATTCTACCGACGACGGCTAGCCTTCCCCGGCTTGGATTATGCTTTGAGTACTTTGATTATTCTATGGATAAAGGCCAACACTGCGGTGTGTTGGAAATACCCCCCCCGGAGAGGACGACAGGTGAGAAGACGCTCTACACGACGAGGTCGCCTCACGTCTCTCCATCGTGGACCGGAGGACGCCGGTCACAGAGAGTCCAACTGCTTTCATCTGTGGATCGAGGATCGCTGGGCACGGGGTCGCACGACTGTGGGCTCTCCCAGGATACCCTCGGCCAGACGGGATACAGCCAGACTCTACCCCCCCCCCTCCAGCTGTCCTACAAGCAGTCGGAACCTTCCCCTAGTGTATCCAGCTATATAATCATTCAAGTATCATTGCTATTGTTCCCTAAATATTCCAGGTTGTATATTTGCTTCCTGCGCAATCAGAGATTGGACATTCGATATTGATCTACCTACGAATACTCATTTGCCATAAAAGTGCATACTATTTCAAATCATAAATGTAATTAAGTGATCGTTGTACATACTTTTTGCTATGTATTATTATTAAACGCAGACTTTCGACTTGGTACATTTGTGTTGGATCCGTTTCATCAGGTGGGAGTGTTTATCATAATTATTTATACCTAGTACTGGGTGGCCAGAGTCTAAAGTACAAGAGGTAGTGGTAGTAAGTATCATATCTAACAATACAGTCAGGGAATTGTACCCCTCAGTTACAATAATAATAATAATAATAATAATAATAATAATAATAATAATAAAATAATAATAATAATAATAATACATTTTTTTGGTGGCGCCTTTCAGGACACCCAAGGTCACCTTACAGATCATAGACAAAATAAGAAGAAAATTTCAAAACACAAAGCAGTTAAAAGTCAAGGTTAACAATAAAACAAGCAACAGGAAGTATAAAAACAGTGAATTTAAAATAACTAAACAAACAAACAGCAGGGGGTATAGGACAGTGACAGAGGTTACAGTGAATGATAACCTCGGCTATTCCCACTATTCCCTCAGCTATTCCCACAAGCTGTGCCACAAACAAGGGGTTAAAGGTCAGAAAAGAGGTATCTCACTGGGTAGGAGGCAGATGTCGTGGTAGTCGTAGCAACAATTGTCGCTGGTGATGCACTGAGCATCACACCGGCAGCCTGGCGTCTCCTCGCCGAAGGGCTCGTAACACCGGCTCCTACACGACGTGTGTGGGACCACTTGAGCCGTCAGGACACAGGGGAGACACAGCGGAGACACACTTGTTTATTAATCATTCATCATTAATTATCATTCATGCTTTCAATGTTGTAGGATCGGTAGCAATAGTTATTGTGGAATGTATAAACAGCCACAGGTCTGGAACACAGTAGGACAAGGAGACGTTTTGAATTTTATCCTTCATTCGTCCGTCTACTGTTCATTACGGTTCATGTTTTCTGTCATTCATCATCAGTAGCAATAATTACTGAGGAATTAGTAGACTATTAATTTGTTCATTTGTTTGTTCATTCATTCATTCATTCATTCATTCATTCATTCATTCATTCATTCATTCATTCATTCATTCACTTGCTGTATGTATTTCTATAATTTATGGTCAGTAACAATAAACATTATGGAATGTGTGTGGAACCACTGGAAAAAAGCAAGGAGACACCTATATTTATTCAACATTCCATCCATTGCAGAGCTGAGGACTTGAGACTCGGGACTCAAGTCTGACTCAAGTCACAAACGTAGACTTGCCTGGTGCTGTAAGACATGACATACTTGGCTGCTCACTCAGACTCAGACTAGTCGCAACAGTGCAAAATTGGTGAATTAGAAGATACAAAGTATACTGTAAAATAAGGCAGAATAAGGTAATCAGAAAATTATCTAGAAAAGTGCTAGACTAAGACACCCAAGATGTAGCACTGAACGGTACAGGAAGTCCTTCATTCCGACAGCCATCAGACTTTATAATGCATCACTGTGCCTCACTGCATCACTGAGCACAGGGTGGACTTTTACTTTTACTTTTGGATTTGGTGCCAATGAGGAGTAGTTCAGTTTTGTCACTGTTTAGTTTGAGGAGGTTATGGGTCAGGCAGGTTTTTATTGCAAATAAGCATGACTCGATGTGACTGAGGTTAGGGTTATTATGTTAGGGTTATTAGGTTAGGGTTATTAGTAGGGATGTCCGATATCGGCAGTAAAACATTTTTTTTTTTTTTTTTTTTTTACATTTATTTAACCTTTATTTACCCAGGCAAGCAAGTAAGAACCAATTCTTATTTTATTTATTGTCAAAAGTATGCATGTTGGTTTAATTCAACAACAAGAGATATGTAATGTTAATTGTTACTTTTTTAATGATCATATTTTGCACAGATAATGCTTACATTTAGAAAGCCTTTTGAATACATCCAGTGAAATTATTAGTTACCTGAAATTATTCCGTTTTTTTGGGGGGAAACCCTGCATATATCGGTATCGGTTGATATCGGTATCGGTATCGGAAATTAAGAGTTGGACAATATCGGAATATCGGTATCGGTAAAAAAGCCAATATCGAGCATCCCTAGTTATTAGGTTAGGGCTATTAGGTTAGGGTTATTAGGTTAGGGTTATTAAGGTCAGTGTGTAAGTGCGGGGGCTCCAGGTCAGCTCCAGCACTTGTTAAACAGGGTGTTCCCCAGGGTTCGGTGCTAGGTCCGCTCCTTTTTATGATTTACCTCCTCCCACTCGGTGACATCATAAGGAAACACGGCCTCCACTTCCACTTCTATGCAGACGACACACAGCTCTACCTCCACACCAAACCCTCGGCCCCCCTTCCTCCCCCCTCCCTCACTGCCTGCCTCCAGGACATAAAAATATGGATGACCACCAATTTCCTCCAACTCAATAGTAAGAAAACCGAACTCATAGTTGTAGCCTCCCCAGCCCTCCTCCAAAAGATCGACCACCTTGTTCTCTCCGTGGATGGCTACTCCATCTGCCCCTCCACAGAGGTAAGGAACCTGGGCGTCATACTGGACTCCACCCTCTCATTTCACCCTCACGTCAAGTCTGTCACCAGATCCGCCTTCTTCCACCTCAGAACCATCTCCCGCCTCCGCCCCTCACTCTCCGACACCTCAGCGGAAACACTCATTCACGCCTTCATCACTTCCCGCCTCGACTACTGTAACGGAGTCCTTCTTGGTGCCTCCAAGAAGGTTCTGGATCGTTTACAGTACGTCCAAAACTCTGCTGCGAGGGTCCTCACGCGCACCAAACCCTGGCAGCACATCACCCCCACCCTGCAAAAACTCCACTGGCTCCCCATCAACTATCGAATCCCCTACAAGATCCTCCTCCTCACCTACAAATCCCTGCACGGGTTGGCCCCTTCCTACCTGACCAACCTACTCCACCCCTACACTCCAGCACGAGGCCTCCGATCCTCCAACTCCGACCTCCTCACCATCCCCCGCACCAGGCGTTCCACACTGGGAGACCGAGCTTTCGCTGCAGCAGCCCCCAGACTGTGGAACTCCCTCTCCCCCCTCATCCGAGGCTCTGACACCATCAACCTCTTCAAAACCAAGCTAAAAACCCACCTGTTCACACTTGCCTTCACGCAACACGGCCCCGCTCCCAAGTAGCCCACCCCTGACTCTTTTTAAGCCACAGATTCCGCTGTTTTGTTTTGTTTTGTTGTTTGTTTGTTTGTTTGTTAATTTTAACCACTTCATCCAATTGGACAGAACTTGCCTCCTTTTTTTTTAATTTATTTTTATCTCTTATCTTATTTGTTTTTTCTTGTTGTTACTATACACAGATCTTTTATGTATTTTATTATATATATTTTTTCAATTTTATTACTTACTTTTATTTTTTTTCCATCCTTTCCTTGTACAGTGTCCTTGAGTCTGAGAAAGGCGCTTCTCTCTTAAAATTCAATCTATTATTATTATTATTATTATTATTATTAGGTTACGGTTATTAGGTTAGGATTATTAGGTTAGGGTTATTAGGTTACGGTTATTAGGTTAGGATTATTAGGTTCGGGCTATTAGGTTAGGGTTATTAGGTTAGGGCTATTAGGTTAGGGTTATTAGGTTAGGGTTATTAGGTTAGGGCTATTAGGTTAGGGTTATTAGGTTACGGTTATTAGGTTAGGGTTATTAGGTTAGGGTTATTAGGTTACGGTTATTACTGTAGGTTAGGGTTATTAGGTTAGGGTTATTAGGTTCGGGCTATTAGGTTAGGGTTATTAGGTTAGGGTTATTAGGTTAGGGCTATTAGGTTAGGATTATTAGGTTAGGGTTATTAGGTTACGGTTATTAGGTTAGGGTTATTAGGTTATGGTTATTACTGTAGGTTAGGGTTATTAGGTTAGGGTTATTAGGTTATGGTTATTAGGTTAGGGTTATTAGGTTATGGTTATTACTGTAGGTTAGGGTTATTAGGTTACGTCTATTAGGTTAGGGTCAGTAGGTTGTCTTATCTTATCTTATTACTCCCCTCTCCCCCTCCCCCCCTTACACTAACCAAGCTCCTGACCTGATGGACTAGAGTCAGACTCTTCTGTGTGTTATGTTGTGTTGTGTCGTGTCGTGTTGTGCTGTATTTATGTATTTGGGTGGTTGACGTGACATGGCCTTTTTGGAGTCCTTAGTGTCAAAGATAAGATAAGATAAAGTAAATGATGAAAAAATATATGAGAACATTTTGTTATATTGCACAGAACATTTAGTATTATATGAATGCACAGAGCATTTTTGCGAATATTGTTCCAGTTATTAAAAAATGTCAGCCAAATGAGTAAAAGCTCATATGGTGTGACTGTCCCATGAACATTTTACAAAGTTTGATTTTGAATAAAAACAAGAAAATGTATGCATTTGTTATTTATTTAACTACATATTGACAACTCAGATGTCTATGTTAGTGTGATCTTCTAAAAGTCCAGGCATAATATTTTGAATGCTCCAGAAACAAAAAAGATGTTGTCCCAAAATTGGATATCATATGGTGTGACACAATTTTCATATTTTTCAACGGGCAATTGTTTGGAAACCTTTGGGGTGG
The DNA here is from genome assembly GCF_963971535.1 of Notolepis coatsorum. Taxonomy (NCBI): domain Eukaryota; kingdom Metazoa; phylum Chordata; class Actinopteri; order Aulopiformes; family Paralepididae; genus Notolepis; species Notolepis coatsorum. The sequence continues at coordinate 82,692,732 of NC_140168.1, forward strand.
AGGGGTCCTTCATCTTTTCAGGAAGTAGGACAACATCTCTGAAAAGTCATTACAAGGTTAGAAGGTGAGTTAGCCATCTTAGTTTTCTCAATATATAAGGTATATTTTGGCACTTCCACTTTTAGACCTTTCACACTGTCTTTTGGTGTGATGCATTTTACGCAAAAATGCCAAAAATAAGATAATTTTTAGTCAATACTAAACTTAAATCTATATTGCCATGTGCCAATGAGCATGTTGTTAGCATGCTAGCATATAACCCCAATGCACAATGGTGTGCTAAGTTCATGAGACATCATATGGTGTGGCAGGGTTTTCTCGTCACACCATATGATTCATGTGTCACACTATATGATATGAACTGCATTTAACTACATATATAATGCTATTTCATACATATTGTATAACTAATACCTACATATATAATGCTATTTCATACATATTTTATAACTAATACTTAAGTTGAATGAATATTTTGTCCTTTTAACACTTTGTCACTGTATTATAAACACGTTTTCTAAGGTATACCTACTTCCCTACTATTCCATTTCTCAAACTAAATCCATGTCTATCTACAAGATGTTGTAGTTGAAATATTTCCCTTTCACTTGTTTTTCAGTTTGAGACAGATTTCATAGAGGAATGGCAAGTACAGACAGAACAAGAGAATACAGGGAGAGCCTAAATGGAGATCCTGTAAGGAGAGAGGATGTCCTGAGAAGAAGACGAGAAAAGTAAATGTAACCATTAAACGTATAAAATATATTACTGTAGTTGTAAACTTGTACAACATGTGCTGTACACAGGTAGAAAAGCCCAGTATATCTAGAAATCTTATAGTGTAAACACGCGTGCGCGCGCACACACTTGGATGAAAAAGGTGAAGATTTGACATGGGGTCTGAGAAAACAGATTGCTACCAGCCAACTCAATTTGAGTTTGACCACAACACAACCCTGTGCCGAGTCAAGTAGCTCTCCTGCTGAGGTGCCACCTGACCCATCAAGCAAAGGTCCCGTCATCATTCAAGTTCAGTCAGATCTCATTGACAAAGAAGCATTTTGTATAAAAGTATTCTGTACTTCTGTATGACAAATATTAAAGAAACTTGAACTTGAAACTTGATGATGATGATGATGTATGTAAAGTATGTCGAGGGGCTATTTGTAATAGTGAAGTATGGAGAAAGGCCATATGTGGGGCAGATAATGGAAATAGATGAGGATGAGCTGAAGGTGGAGGCAGAATGCTTTTGTGTGGCCAAGGAGGCCCGACTGCATTTACTACCAGCAATGCAGTCGGTTTGCCATGCTTTCCAACTACGACTGGCTTCTGTTCAATCAGTACTGAGCCGGCAATACATAATTGAGGCTTGTTGTTCAGTCACTGTTAAACTAAATTGCCTTGAATTACAAAAGAAATAAATGTTCAATGATTTTTAGAATTGATAGGAAAATATTCAAATGAGACAGCACCTTGGAATTAATACAGTTGGACGATGTTTCTTCAGGTTCTTCAGATGTTCAGAACCCAAGTGCTATTAATGTCTTTTGTGAGACACTATTTTAAAACAGTTTTTCAAAATGATTCTACTAATGTTCGACTACATTTAATGTATGTCTTGAATAAAAAAATTAATTAAAAAGACATTTCAATGATTATTACAATTGAAGTAACGGTTGGACGATTAATTCATATGTTTCTTCAGTTGTTCAGAACCCAAGTGCTATATGATGTATTTTGTGACACACTGTTTATAACATTTTATAACAGTTTTTCTTAATTTGAACCCATGATATAATTCATGTTTTTGGTTGTTTGTTAAATTTATTAAATACATGTTTTTGCATTACGGGTTGTTGTGTGGTGTGATTCATCATATGGCGTGACGGCATATCATTTGGTGTGACTTTCAGAATTATGAAATTATGAAGGCTTTTTGGTAATAAATGTTAAAATCATCAATGGGACAGATAAATAACAGTGTCACCAAATATTTCTAGCATTTTGGTGTTTTTATAAGAAGGTTTGCCAAAATGAATTAGAAATACATAGTAAAATTTAGTGCAATCGTCTTACCATGAGTTTTGATTATGAAAAATTATGCAAAATGTAACTAATTTGCACAAGGAAATGCTAGAAATGTGTATAGTAGTGATGAGGAATGCTGATAAATAGACATACATAATTAAAATACACCCTTTTCAATTTTGTACAGAATAACCTTCATGTCATGACATCACATGACCATTGTACTCACTAGCACATTATACTAATGAAAAAAAATGTATTACACGAAAAAATCTACAATACCACACATATTTTTAGAAAGATAAGAGTCCGTAAAACAGAACTGAATGATTTCCATTACTCATATGCGATATATATATTTTTTTAAAACGTCTAAACGCCTAAAACGTCAACCACCCATTTATTGCTGGGAAGGGGGGGGGGGTAAAATAAATGTATCCATGTTCCTGTTTCATGTATATCCAGAGCTTTAACCACTCTGTACCAAACACGGATACCACCAACCTGATTGTGTGGCAATAAAAGTATCTTGTATCTTGTACGTTTTTATGGCTGTTGCTCCTGCTGTAAATACTGTACGTTCATAGTGGTGTAAGTTAAGTGGAAATGATCGCTCTGTCTGCACAGTTGACCCCTAACCACTCAGGAGCAGTGGGCCACAGACAGACCCAGGGACCAGCTCCAGTTATAAAGTTACAGTATATAGGCTAGGATACAAGTATTCTGCTATGGGGGGAAACATACAGTAGCACTAGACTAGAGCACCAGCATGTAATTTATCCAATCAGGTGCATTCCACGTAGGGGAATGGGAAGTAGGGAGGGGCATACATGTAAACAAGAACATTAATTCTGGACCCGCCAACATTTCTTTAATTATAAATTCATATAAATATATATTTTATATATATATATACATACAAATTTTATCTATAGCACCTTTAAATGTGGCATACTGTATACTGTAACACGCAACACTTTGATGAACATTGTTACTCAGCTGATAGAGTTATACCCTTCTTGCTGTCTTGTCGCACAGAACTTGTAAGTCGCTTTGGATAAAAGTGTCAGCTAAATGACTAAATGTAAATGTAAATGTATATTCACATAATTATGTTCTTCTGGAGTTAGTTTTTTAGATGGAAAATACACTATTTCGAAGGGGTTCACTTAAAAACGTGTTATCTCATGCGTGTTATGCACAGTGTCCAACGACCAGTTAACTTAAAGGTACAGTAGTGTAGTGGAAGCAAAGCTATTGGCTTACTGACCGAGTCCCACAGTCGGAGTTCTGGGAATCTGGGTCACTCAGAACCAGACCCGAACTTCAACCACGGGACTCGGTAAGTACGCTGATAGCTTTGCATCCACTACACTACTGGCAAGTATATTCCATACGGCGTAATGTCCAAGGATCCAAACTATCCCTTTAAGGTGGGAGGTTAAGGTAAGGGGTCAGTCTATACATGGGATGCCATGTCTACTGTACGTTCATAGAAAGTGTTAATTTCAGTGGTTCAGTTCAGTGGTAGGGGAGAACGGGGGACGTTGTCACACGGGTAGGTTGTCACATTCATTATATTTCACCACCAGAGGGTCCTGTCTCCCATATTTTGGTATTTAAATGTCCAGAATTGGGGTCAGAGTTCACCTACATTGTCATCTTTGGAGTGAAACAGCTGAACTTGAGGTGAGAGGACTTTTTGTGTTTTTCATGTCCATTTGTAAATATTCCGCTCCTCAGTATTTTTTACACAATTGGTTTATAATGAAACAATTATTACCCTTAAAAAGTGTGAAGGGATAGCTATAGTTTAGATTGTTGTTAGCTAGCTAACTAGTTGTTAGACATTCCAGTTGGGGTTGGTCGTCACATTTTCTTTGGGGTTGGTTGTCACATGTTGTGTAGGCTATTATTGTTAAGCCGATTTATTGTGTTCTTATTTTGTTATAGGATGGCCTAAAGATGTGTTTCCTGTTTATGTTCATGTTAAGATGCATTAAGTTATGTATTTGTCAACTTGTCAATGCAATTAAACTTTCAAATTTAGTTCTGCCTTCTTGTCTTCTTTTTAAGATTTTTCCCATTAACCCTTTGGGTGCCGTTAACGTAGAACTACGTTTCTGTCGCCCGACGGTTGAGTGCCGGAAACGTAGAACTACGTTTTTCTCACGTTATTTATTTTATTCGCTATTGCCATTCCTAATTCAGCGGGGCACCTTGTGCATGCTGTTCTGAGTGTGTCTGAGCTGGCAGACGGTCTTATACCGCCCTCTAATGCCTTTGGCCGCTATTGCACTCCATTAGAAACGTTGTAGTTTCTTCTACCGAGCTACGGCGTGGGGGCGGGTCCTAAACACTCCGGCAAAACACGCCCTTGGAGGGATGGCTTGGACAACTGACCCCGCCCGCCCGTTCATGTGTAATGCCCAATAACGTCGGAGACAGGATGGCTGTGGATAACTGGAATGGCGATTAGATAATTGGATTATTTTTTTTGCATTACATCAGAGACCAGGTATAAGGACTCTATATATCCAATCTTGCGTTGATCTGATATTTTTTTCTACCGCGATTGAAGCTGTCTGTGTGTGCTGTGTGTGGCTGTTTACTGTTGGCTGCGGTTGGGGGGGGGGCGAGCACCGCACTCCAGGGCCCATTTCATGTATGCACGAGGAGACAAAATAATGATAATCTAGCATTGATTTCAGGAGGATACGATAATCAGGCGAAAAATTACAAATGACAACGTGTTTAGTGGATTCCACTAAAGCGCTATGATCGCGTCTTTTTCCTGGAATTACTCAGAAGCACCCAAACTATATTCATATTCAAAACGGTATAAAACGGAAATGTACGGATGAAAAAATTATCAGTTGTTTGCACGTTGACTGGAAGCAACTCACTGACAATCGACGGTGTTATTAGACCCATAGCTATAATATAAAATATAGGTTTAGCTCTACAAACAAGGTGCACGTTTACATGGGGTTAATGGACGGCAAGGCCAGATGCACTTCCCGGAAGGGGCGTGGCACTCAATGTGTTAAAACACATGGTGACAACCAACCCCATAGGGTGTGACAACCATCCCCATGATGGGGTTGGTTGTCACAATGTGTCAGAGTGTCTTTGATAGGTGATTAACTCTTTGTTACAATACGTTGGAAAATGAGAGGGATACACATTTCAAGCCAACATCTTAAGCTTCAATTTAATGTAGGAATGACTATTGAAAGATGTTTTGATGATGAGCTATTCACACTAGAGTAAAAAGTGTGAAAACTATTCCCGTTCTCCCCTACTTAAGTGGAAATGATCCCTCTGCATTTGACCCCTAACCACTCAGGAGCAGTGGGCAGCACAGACAGACCGAGGGACCAGCTCCAGTTGTAAAGGGCAGGAGTTACAGTATATATATAGGATACAAGTCTTCTGCTATGGGGGTAAACATAGCACTAGATGTTGCACTAGTAGAGCACCAGCAAGAAATAGGTGAGTTTGACTCCAGTGTTTACAGCCAGGCCCGGACTGGCCATTGGGAGCACCGGGAGTTTTCCCGGGGGCCTGGCCTGCACAGATACATTTTTCTTTATAAAATGATTATTATTATTTAAAAAAAAATTGCAAAATTGACCAAATGTTTTCTTGCACCATGGGTGCAATGTAATGTCAGATACAAAATTAAATACTCCCACTTTTCTGATAAGAGTTGTTGTTAAGTCTGACTGACATTACAAAAAACAAAAAATCCATCGAAATCAGTGTTGGTGCTAATCATTGACCAGTTGGGGGTTTCTGTATGAATACTCGTGAAGCAAAGTTTCACTAGTAATAGACAGAATTTTTTTTTTAAATAAATTAAAAAACACATATTACATAAAACATATAGGGCCTATATATTTTTTTTTCTTTTTTTAGAAATGTTTTCCTCTGTGCAAAAAAAATGCCAGTGATGAGTTTCCAGCCTCACTGGGCAAGGACCAGGATTATAATAATCCAATCAAAATAGCTATTTGAGCTTCAAATACGTCATCTAAGACTGGCCCGTGACACTCAATCAGAGAAGACCTGCGTGACTGTGATGATGTCATCAACCAGTGATCTCCGGCTGCTGTAACAACACACTGCGGTGACATTTGAGAAAAGAAAAAGAGATTAGCCTAATATAATAATTAATTCATCTTTTGATCTTTATTGTTCAACTGTATTGTGCAATGTGCATCGTGTTTTTATATATTTTTTTATAGTGTGGTGACGGTCGCTAACGCTAGTTGTAGCCAGAACCTTTTGGTCAGCTAGCTACTAGTTTAGCAAACTCCTAGCTTAGCAGCAGGCTTCCTCTACTACTCGGCGACGCACATGGCTATTGTTTACACGTTCCATGGGATTAATGCACGTGTCTCGAGTCGGACTATTCAACGGAAGATGAGATCGGTCGAGATACCGTCTTTATGGGGGTAAGTGTCTTGACTTTAGAATGTCAATTTGTGTAACGTTACTTTACTGTAACCGAATTTAAACCGCATCATGATAACTCCTTACAAAAACTACACCGACCATGTCACTTTTCAAAAGGCATGAATGAATGAAGACTTTATTTAACAGATTGCAGAATGGGTACAATATACAGTACGGCTCAATACACACAATTGTTAAGGGGATGCAGACCAGAGAAAGACTTTTGTCTTGTTTACATCAGGGTCCCCCATTTTCAATTCATAGTGAAATGCTCTTGTGTTATTACGAGCCCCGCTACATTAACGTTAGCTATAGTTGGTAGCTAACGTTATATTGATAATGTTTCAGATAGCAAGGTGGAGAAGAGCTAGATAATAATATTAGGTTGATAATGGTGTCAGTGTTTCAGATAGCAAGGTGGAGAGCTGCTCTTTGTTGACTAGTAGAGCTTTGGTTGAGAGAGATTACAGTGCTGTCTCTTAAAACTCATAAACAAGTATTGAGCAAGACAAGTTAGTCTGTTGTGTTGTGCGTATTGTATGGGAGGGATATGATGACTGTGTGTATTGTAACTAGGAGGGATATGAGGAATGTGTGTATGTGGCACTATGAATTGAAAATGGGGGACCCTGATGTAAACAAGACAAACGTCTTTCTCTGGTCTGCATCCCCTTAACACTTTGAGCGCCACGCCTGGTTTTCCGTTTTACCGCTTGAATGCCACCATCGGCGCCAATGTTAACGTTAATATCGCCTAATCTATGTTTTAAATTATGGCTATGTGTCTAATCTGCCCATCGCATTATCAAAGACTATTTTCCAGTCAGTGCTGTGAAGGCAGATTGTTTTTTTATCGCGTCGTTTCCGTTTCAGAGCAGTTAGAAAAGCCCCCGTTTTGATATAAAAAACAGCTCATTCTGGAGCATTCTATGAAAATCGTCTTTTAGTGGAATATTCCACAACGTTGATATTCGTCGGCCTTTTTATGAATCGTTTTCAAATAAACGCTAGATGATCAATATTATACGTGCACGCAAGCACATTACGGCCGCGCACTGATAATCGCTCCGTTGATTTCCTCACAGACTTTTACAGTGAAACCGAAAGAAGACATTTCACAAAACAGCTTATAACTTCATCAAACTTACTCTGATTATCCTACCACTGATAACATAGAGTCCTTACCTGACATCAGATGGTATCCAACTGGTATATTCCAATTCCTGATCACCATTCGAAAAAATCGATAAGTGTATGGATCCAACGCGATACTGTAGAACTCCATGATCCGCGGAGATCTGAGGCTCCAGAATGAACTGTGGTAACCCCGGCTGGATCAGTGAACTGGAAAATGTGGAGTACCGGATTTTTTTCCTCATTCATTTTCATTGAGTCCATTCCAAAATCACTTATGTCATCTGGGAGACGACAGGGGGCGCTTTTTTCCACAGTGATCACCGGCGCAGCTCGGCTATACTCGGGTAGGCTCGGGTGATGCAATAATTTTTCAGATTGCAAAAAAAAATTCCGAGAAATCTCGTGAGTGGCATTCTACGTCACTATTAAAAACCAGAGAAATCTCGTGAGTGGCACTCAAAGTGTTAACACATTGACGACCAGCGTGTCGCGCTGATTTATAGGCCAGAGGACAGACCGTTGTCAACAAACCGATGTACTTTCTAACAACTATATATATATACTTTATAGTATTGCTATCTGTCCATTCTCATTGTCACTTGAGTGCATAAACCGTGCCTTCATAATGGCTTAAAGAAAATAAAAATCCATCGGTTGGTTGACATTTTATAGCGCTGTGAATATAAGGTTTATCGCGGTTTTCGCCTCGTCTTTTTTCTGGGAAGCTAGATATGAGGCTAAAAGCTAGTCACGTTATATCAAACGCCATTTCTGCTGTATATATACGAATGAAATAAAACAAACTGCGTAGCATCCGGACTATTACAGAGCATCTATGGATGAAATGGGGGCGGCGGGGAACGCATAGTGTTAACAATTGTGTGTATTGAGCCGTACTGTATTGTACCCATTCTGCAATCTGTTAAATAAAGTTTGCATTCATTCATTCATTCATTCATTCATTCATTCATTCATTCATTCATTCATTCATTCATTCATTCATTCATTCATTCATTCATTCATTCATTAATTCATTCATTCATTCATTCATTCATGTGTAGAAAGAAGAACTATAACATTCTCATTCTCAAAGACCACAGTCTTAAACACACGCACACACACACAAGATACATGGACTATTGTTATTGGGCACAAGCCGCACACATGGACCCTGCACTGCACCATAATACACTGATTATAGTATACTTGTTATTACACACACACACACACACACACACACACACACACACACACACACACACACACACACACACACACACACACACACACACACACACACACACACACACACACACACACACACACACACACACACACACACACACACACACACTCCCTGCACCTTAAGATTCATACACTTTCTTAAAAAATTAAGAAATAAACTTAACTTAACATTACATCACAATATGATCACATGTGGTAAATAAGCTTTGAGCTCTGGGACCTTTTCAATTTTCATGTAGTTTGCAGCATCCTAAATGTCTCTATTTCTGACTCTCTCTTTTTCTCTCCCCCCTCACCCCCCCCACCCCCCCCCCCCCACACACACACAAAGGCAGTACATGAAATACATATCACAGCTGCCCTGGTGGGATTACACACACCTCCTCTTCTCCTTGTTTTACCATTCTTTATGATCCTTGTGTTTTATTGATTGATTGATTGATTGATTGATTGAAAACTTTATTAACAGATTGCAGAATGGGTACAATACAGTACGGCTCAATACACAATTGTTAAGGGGATGCAGACCAGAGAAAGACTTTTGTCTTGTTTACATCCGGGTCCCCCATTTTCAATTCATCATGACATACACAACATACAGATATACAGTACTGTTACATCCAGACATTTATGACATACAAGATATACAAATATACAGTACCGTTTAAGAGACAGAGTTTCTAAAAAGAGAATATATACATTTGAGGGGGAAGAAACTGTACATTGGAGGGGGTTGGGTGCCGGGGGGTTTGGACATTTACCTGGGCCAGTTTTGGATTGCAGCCTCCCATAGGTGCTCTTTGAGAGCGGTTTTTAAGGTGGGTAGGGATTCACATTATTTTACGGCTGTGGGTAGGGCGTTCCACATTGTTGTGGCATAATTGCGAAACGTGTTTAGTCCCTTGTTTGAGCCGAATCTGGGTTGAACATGATTTGTGGAACTCCCTCTGGTGTTGTGGTCGTGGTATTCACTGACCTTTGGGAAGTATTTCGACATGCACATGGGTATCTTAGTGGTGTAGTGTATCTTGTAAACCAGGCCCATTGCAAGTTGTTGTACTCTGTCGTCTACTCTAAGCCATCCGCGTGCACGCGCGCGTTGTGTGTGTGTGTGTGTGCATAGGCGCCTACGTAATGGAGCAGGCGAAGCATGTGCTCCACCAGTATTGAACTTGGGGGAGCAAACTTGTCCCTTTGCTCCCTCACTTTTTGATCATATGATATACCCCCCCCCCCCCCCCAATATATAAATCTTATCTAACCATTCTACGTAATTTCAATCAAATTAATAATACGCAATGACACTTAATAGCAAGTTTTTAAGTTTCCAAAGATTGCGACACCCCCCTGCCCGATATGGTTTGATCCAGCCCCCAGCAGACAGAGTGGAGCCCGGCCGGCGCACACTCCAGTCTCACAGCGCTGCAGCCTCCAGGTGTAAGCTGGTACGCAGGCAGGCAGCGTGAACACTTTAGGCACAAGTTAACAGCAGGATTTTCCACTAAGTAAGTTCAGTTGTTCAAACAAACTATTATGTTAGACATCATCTTTACTATTGAGTGGTATAACTTCTACCACGCAATACAATAAAATTGTTTCACGGTCCGAAATGCCATCTGGTCATACCAATAATAATAATAATAATAACAAAGTTTCCCTCTGGTTGGCGTTAGCTTTAGTGCTAGCCGCTAGCTAACGTTGTCATATATCTAGATATGTGGTGTCGTCAGCTGGATAACGTTGACTTCATTTGCAAATTTTAACGTTCGCTATGGCAGACGAGCAGGGCCGGATTAACGACGGCCGCGGCCCGTGGGCCTTTAGTGACGAGGGCCCCCCCAATTTTTTTTTTTTTTTTTTTTATAATAATAATAATAATGCAATAAAAGTCTGAAAATGAAGGGATTATGCCCATGAGTGTCATTTTTTGAAATTAAGGCCTGCCTCTCTAATAAAGGCCTGGTGCTCTTTGCAGCTGAGGTAAATAGAAGACCCGTCCTATATTTGAGGATTTACGGTAAATCAACATGTTCAATTATCTTAAGGTACAATACCTGAAATGAAAATGTGTGTGTGTGTGTGTGTGTCCAGCCAACCAGGTAACATGGCAGAAAAAAGAAAGAATACAGACATCGGAGCATTTTTCAGTACACCAAAACGCAAAGTAAGAACCCTAGTAGCCTAATAGCTCAAAGACTTAAAGGGCGGGCTCCACAAATAATGGATTGCACGGTGTTAATTGCACCCTTACTTACAATTCATTATGAATTGTAAATGGGGGACCCTGATGTAAACAAAACAAAAGGCTTTCTCTGGTCTGCATCCCCTTTACAATTGTGTGTATTGCTCTCCTTAATGTAGAATGATATGGTGACTGTACAGACTCAGGAAGGAGAGAAAGAGACCCAAGAGTTACAGGTAATGGAAATATCAGACAGTCAGCTTAAAGTGTAGGATAACATAACAAATTAAGACACAAATACTTGGATTATATATCCCCCCCTCTCTCCCTTTCTTTACAGAGTAGCATAAAGATTGTGTATTCAAACCGGTTCAGTGTATTCATAAGTGTATTGCTCTCCTTAATGTAGAATGATATGGTGACTGTGCAGACTCAGGGAGGAGGCAGAGAAGGAGAGAAAGAGACCCAAGAGTTACAGGTAATGGAAATATCAGACAGCTTAAAGTGTAGGATAACATAACAAATTAAGACACAAAATAGGCTATATTTACAGCAGACCCTGTTATTGTTCCTTGTTGGTATTTTTTCTCTCTTTCTTATTAAAAACTTGGCCTATTTGAAAGGAGATTGATTTAATAAAAATAAAAGAGTGAAAAATCAATATACAGTATATATACAGTATATATATATATTATTATTATTATAGTAATTACTGCAATATAAACTGAGTTTTATAGTGAAAAGAGCAGCTTTATTGGTCAAGACTGAAGGCTCTATATTGCAGGAAATTGCACGTACAGGTTCATTAAATGAAAAAAATATCTGCCGTGGAGGGGGTCGTGCCGGACCCCCTCCAAACCACCCTTGCCTGTCAATTATTATAATAATAATAATAATAATAAAAAAAAAAAAAATATTGCACCCCCACTTTCAACTATAACTAGGCGGCCATGTGTGTGTGTGTGTGTGTGTGTGTGTGTGTGTGTGTGTGTGTGTGTGTGTGTGTGTGTGTGTGTGTGTGTGTGTGTGTGTGTGTGTGTGTGTGACAGTACCTTTGTCTTGACATTTCCTCAGCCCGAGGCCCAGACCAAGTCCGAGGATTATGGTCACTATGCACACAGACAGGACACCAATCTACACACACACACACACACACACACACACACACGCACACACACACACACACACACACACACACACACACACACATAACATCGCATGTTAGGGCAGGTTTCTCGCACAAGTGTGAACTTGACATTTTCATTATGCATTACAAGAGCCTTTGTACAGCCATAGTTGTGCAATATCATACACAAATGTGGTATTAACTTTCATTTTACGCAGATGACACCCAATTATACCTACCTATTAAGCAGAATAATTCCTCCCAATTACGAAATCTTGAGGCTAGTCGTTCGCCCCCCAAATCAGAGAGGCCTGTTTGAGGACATCTCCTTCAAATGTGATACATGTATCTCAGAGCTCCACCATAAAAAAAGAATTTTTTCATTCCTCCTTCTCGTTTAACCTCTTAAGCCCAACCGGTCCGGTACCGGTCCCAAAATGACATAACGTCATAAATCAATCTCTCTAAACTGTATGACATAATGTTGCCTTTTTTCTTTTTTTTAAAGACCATAATCCTGTCAAAACAGCAGTCATAGTGTATATTTTCAACAATACGTTTGTTTACCAATAGGTTAAAGTGTTATTAGTGAGATTTTAGTTTATGGAATGTCTTTATAATTTTGCGAATATCCACCATTTTGAATTAGCATCGCTAAAAGTTTTGTAGTCATATGAGGAGAGGGCATCCAGAGCAAGCAAATTACTTCCTGATTATTATTTTTAATTTCTCTTATTTCTCGGGATTATCTACCACAAAACTGAACATTATTGGCATAGATTGGAGCGCAGTTAGTGTGTCTACCTTCTGTGAACATTTAGCAACAATCCCTGTTGCAATCCGATCAAAAATGGCGGAGCCATATCCATTTTAAGAATGGAACTGTACATACATTAGATTTCATTCTCAGTTCTTCCTGACTGCCTGGTGATACTAAATCCACATTTAACTCTGGCATTGGAAAGAGTAGATTTGGCCCGATCCATAGATGTGCAAGTTGGCTATAATAAGGTCATTTATAGGCCTGATATTCTATATTCTATATTAATATTTCAAATAGCATGTGTCCGGATGGCAGAATTCAGTACTGTTTCTACAAAACCTTCTGTTTAATCATCTTCCCTTTATTAATTTCCTTAGATTCTTTGTACATGTGATCTCAACAAGGTGCTGAAAGAGCTCAGTGGCAGTTTTTCATGTCATGTCATGTTGTACCGGATCTCAAGAAACAAGAATACCCTGAAGACTCTAACAGGAGCACTCATTCAAGGGTACTACGACTATGCTTGCACCTCATGGTACCAAAGCACCTCAAAGGCACAAAAAACAAGATTACAAACATCACAAAACAAACTGGTCAGACTACTGCTTTACCTTACTTCTAAAATCCACCTCACCCCTGCTATCTTTGACCACCTAGGATGGCTTAGAGTACTAAAAAGCTGCAAGAAAACGGTAAATGTCTGGCATCAATGGTTTCCAAATACTTACTGTCAAATTACAGTAAAATCAAATACATTTACAGATTACAACCTTTATTTAATGGTTAATATTTTGATAAAAGGTAATTTACTGTATTGTTATGGCATTTACACTTAAAGTAGAAAAACAAAAGTATTTGAATTTCCTGTGAAAAAAACATTTATTTTTTACAGTTTATAGACCACAACACCAGAGGGAGTTCCACAAATCATGTTCAACCCAGATTCGGCACAAACAAGGGTCTAAACACGCAATTATGCCACATCAATGTGGAACACCCTACCCACAGCCGTAAAAAAATTTGAATTCCTACCCACCTTCAAAACCGCTCTCAAAGAGCACCTACGGGAGGCTGTAATTCGAAACTGGCCCCCATAAATGTCCAAACACGCCCTCCCACCCACCCACCCACCCCCTCCTAATGTACAGTTTCCTCCCCCTCGTATGTATATATTTTCTGTTAGGATCTCTGTTTAACAGTACTGTATATTTCCATATCTTGTATGTCACAAATGTAACATTACTGTATACCTGTATGTCATGTACAGTATGTCATAAATGTCATGATATACAGTATATCTGTATGTTGCGTATGTCATAAATGTCATTATGAATTGAAAATGGGGGACCCTGATGTAAACAAGACGAAAGTCTTTCTCTGGTCTGCATCCCCTTAACAATTGTGTGTATTGAGCCGTACTGTACCCATTCTGCAATCTGATAATAAAGTTTTCAATCAATCAATCAATGGTCATTTTTAGCATGGTGTTATTCACTGTCAAAGATGCAAAGACAATGATAATTTATATTATCCTTTATTTCATCACAATTTACTCAAGCCTACTGTAGTAACAGACACAATGTGAGGTTCGCCTGTTCCCTGGACCTTTAATTCCTTCCCTGGACCTTTTATTCCCTGTCTCCTCACCTCACCAGCCCCCACCCTCGCGTTGTCGTTGTTTATTTATTGCATTCCCTGCCTCGCTCTGTTCCTTTAAGGTACTGTGAGGATTATGTGTTTGATTGGTCCGTGCCGAACACACACTTCTAAGTCAAGTATCAATTACCATCACGCACCTGATGTGTGTTCTAATTAGCGCCCCAGAGGGCTTTAAATAGCTGGACTTCCCCTTCAGTCCTTGTCGGGTCGTTCTCTATCTGTAAGCTCCTACGGGAGATTCTCTATCTGTATCTGTTTCTGTATTCTGTATGCTGTTTCATCTCCGGCGTGAGACGAGGTGCCAGCCTTCGCCACCTGTCGCCGTTTGCCTGGAGTGGGACACAGCCTGCGCTCTCTAATTCTCTACGGGAGGTATTCCAGTGTTCCACTCCAGACCCCGCGCAGACGCGCTCCTACAGCAGACGCGCTCCTACAGCAGACGCGCTCCTACAGCAGACGCGCTCCTACAGCAGACGCGCTCCACTCCAGACCCCGCACAGACGCGCTCCTACAGCAGACGCGCTCCTACAGCAGACGCGCTCCTACAGCAGACACGCTCCACTCCAGACCCCGCGCAGACGCGCTCCTACAGCAGACACGCTCCTACAGCAGACGCGCTCCACTCCAGACCCCGCGCAGACGCGCTCCTACAGCAGACGCGCTCCTACAGCAGACGCGCTCCACTCCAGACCCCGCGCAGACGCGCTCCTACAGCAGACGCGCTCCTACAGCAGACGCGCTCCACCCCAGACCCCGCGCAGACGCGCTCCTTCAGCAGACGCGCACCACTCCAGACGCGCATCGCTTCCTAATACTCTACAGGAGGATGCGTCTCTCCGAGCCGGCGCGCTCTTCTAGCCGACGCGCTACTACTCCAGACGTGCTACTACTCCAGACGCGCTACTACTCCAGACGCGCATCGCTCTCTAATTCTCTACGGGAGGATGCGTCTCTCCGAGCCGGCGCGCTCTTCAAGCCGACGCGCACCACTCCAGACTTCTAGCCGGCGCGCTACTACTCCAGACGCGCATCGCTCTCTAATTCTCTACGGGAGGATGCGTCTCTCGGAGCCGGCACGCTCTCGGAGCCGGCGCGCTCTTCAAGCCGACGCGCACCACTCCAGACTTCTAGCCGGCGCGCTACTACTCCAGACGCGCATCGCTCTCTAATTCTCTACGGGAGGATGCGTCTCTCCGAGCCGGCGCGCTCTCCGAGCCGGCGCGCTCTTCAAGCCGACGCGCACCACTCCAGACTTCTAGCCGGCGCGCTACTACTCCAGATGCGCATCGCTCTCTAATTCTCTACGGGAGGATGCGTCTCTCCGAGCCGGCGCGCTCTCCGAGCCGGCGCGCTCTTCAAGCCGACGCGCACCACTCCAGACTTCTAGCCGGCGCGCTACTACTCCAGACGCGCATCGCTCTCTAATTCTCTACGGGAGGATGCGTCTCTCCGAGCCGGCGCGCTCTCCGAGCCGGCGCGCTCTTCAAGCCGACGCGCCCTACTCCAGACGTCTTGCCTGCACGCTCCTACTCCATCCCTGTAAGCAGCTCTGGCCCTCGCCCTGTCCAAGGCCTTAACCCTGTTTTCTCTGTCCCTGTCTCCAGCCCGCCTCCCCGGGCCTCTGTCCCTGTTCCCCTCTCCAGTGCCCCTGTTCCTGCCCTGTCCTTTGCCCTGGCCCTGTCCTTTAGCCTTGGCCCCTTGGCCTGCTCGCCTCTTAAAGGCACAGTGCCAATTTTCCCATTCCTTGTTCCAGTATTTTTGTGTTCTCCCTTAAAGGGACAGTGCCGCTTTTTTGTTCGTATTCAATAAATGCCCTTTCTTGGCTTACTCTCATACCTGTCTTGTGTTGTGCGATTGGGGTCGGTTACAAACCATAACAGTACGACCCGACCAGTCGACGACCCCAGCCAGCACAGACAGTATATGTTGAGTTTGTCCTTTGTTAGCTCCCCTGTTAGCTTCCCTGTTAGTCTCCCCTGTTGGCTTCCTTGTTAGCTCCCCTGTTAGCTTCCCTGTTAGCTCCCCTGTTAGCCTGTTAGTCTCCCCTGTTAGCTCCCCTGTTAGCCTTTGTTTGTTCCCCTGTTGACTCCCCTGTTAGCTTCCCTGTTAGCTCCCCTGTTAGCCTGTTAGTCTCCCCTGTTAGCTTCCCTGTTAGCCTCGTTAGCTCCCCTGCAGCTTGCCAGGCCTCTACTACCGGCATGGCCCCAGTCTGCTAGCTTAGCCCCGGCTGCTAGCACAGCCTCTATGTTAATGCAGCCCTTGCAGCTAGCATAGGCCCTGTAGCTAGCCATGCCCAGGCAGCTAACCCGGTCCCTCTGCATGGCCTCCACTTTTTGTGTAGCTTTCCCACTGCTAGGACTGCCCCTTCAGCTAGCAAGGTCAGTTTTCCCCACTGCTAGGACTGCCCCTTCAGCTAGCAAGGTCAGTTTCCCCACTGCTAGGACTGCCCCTTCAGCTAGCAAGGTCAGTTTTCTCCCACTGCTAGGACTGCCCCTTCAGCTAGCAAGGTCAGTTTCCCCACTGCTAGGACTGCCCCTTCAGCTAGCAAGGTCAGTTTTCCCCACTGCTAGGACTGCCCCTTCAGCTAGCAAGGTCAGTTTCTCCCACTGCTAGGACTGCCCCTTCAGCTAGCAAGGTCAGTTTCCCCACTGCTAGGACTGCCCCTTCAGCTAGCAAGGTCAGTTTCCCCACTGCTAGGACTGCCCCTTCAGCTAGCAAGGTCAGTTTCCCCACTGCTAGGACTGCCCCTTCAGCTAGCAAGGTCAGTTTCCCCACTGCTAGGACTGCCCCTTCAGCTAGCAAGGTCAGTTTTCCCCACTGCTAGGACTGCCCCTTCAGCTAGCAAGGTCAGTTTCTCCCACTGCTAGGACTGCCCCTTCAGCTAGCAAGGTCAGTTTCCCCACTGCTAGGACTGCCCCTTCAGCTAGCAAGGTCAGTTTTCCCCACTGCTGGGACTGCCCCTTCAGCTAGCAAGGTCAGTTTTCCCCACAGCTAGGACTGTCCTTCCAGCTAGCTTGTTCTCTCATGCTGGTCCAGCCCTGTCTGCTAGCCTAGCTCCGGCGGCTAGCGCAGCCTCTATGTTAATGTAGCAGTACAGCTGGCATAGGCCCTGTAGCTAGCAGTGCCCTGGCAGCTACCCTGTCCCTCTGCTAGCCCCACTTTTGGTGTAGCTTCCCTGCTAGCATGGCCCAGTTTTTGTTTGTTTGTTTATTGCCTTGTCATGTCCCCTGCCCCTTCAAGCCGACGCGCACCACTCCAGACTTCTAGCCGGCGCGCTACTACTCCAGACGCGCATCGCTCTCTAATTCTCTACGGGAGGATGCGTCTCTCCGAGCCGGCGCGCTCTCCAAGCCGGCGCGCTCTTCAAGCCGACACGCACCACTCCAGACTTCTAGCCGGCGCGCTACTACTCCAGACGCGCATCGCTCTCTAATTCTCTACGGGAGGATGCGTCTCTCCGAGCCGGCGCGCTCTCCGAGCCGGCGCGCTCTTCAAGCCGACGCGCCCTACTCCAGACGTCTTGCCTGCACGCTCCTACTCCATCCCTGTAAGCAGCTCTGGCCCTCGCCCTGTCCAAGGCCTTAACCCTGTTTTCTCTGTCCCTGTCTCCAGCCCGCCTCCCCGGGCCTCTGTCCCTGTTCCCCTCTCCAGTGCCCCTGTTCCTGCCCTGTCCTTTGCCCTGGCCCTGTCCTTTAGCCTTGGCCCCTTGGCCTGCTCGCCTCTTAAAGGCACAGTGCCAATTTTCCCATTCCTTGTTCCAGTATTTTTGTGTTCTCCCTTAAAGGGACAGTGCCGCTTTTTTGTTCGTATTCAATAAATGCCCTTTCTTGGCTTACTCTCATACCTGTCTTGTGTTGTGCGATTGGGGTCGGTTACAAACCATAACAGTACGACCCGACCAGTCGACGACCCCAGCCAGCACAGACAGTATATGTTGAGTTTGTCCTTTGTTAGCTCCCCTGTTAGCTTCCCTGTTAGTCTCCCCTGTTGGCTTCCTTGTTAGCTCCCCTGTTAGCTTCCCTGTTAGCTCCCCTGTTAGCCTGTTAGTCTCCCCTGTTAGCTCCCCTGTTAGCCTTTGTTTGTTCCCCTGTTGACTCCCCTGTTAGCTTCCCTGTTAGCTCCCCTGTTAGCCTGTTAGTCTCCCCTGTTAGCTTCCCTGTTAGCCTCGTTAGCTCCCCTGCAGCTTGCCAGGCCTCTACTACCGGCATGGCCCCAGTCTGCTAGCTTAGCCCCGGCTGCTAGCACAGCCTCTATGTTAATGCAGCCCTTGCAGCTAGCATAGGCCCTGTAGCTAGCCATGCCCAGGCAGCTAACCCGGTCCCTCTGCATGGCCTCCACTTTTTGTGTAGCTTTCCCACTGCTAGGACTGCCCCTTCAGCTAGCAAGGTCAGTTTTCCCCACTGCTAGGACTGCCCCTTCAGCTAGCAAGGTCAGTTTCCCCACTGCTAGGACTGCCCCTTCAGCTAGCAAGGTCAGTTTTCTCCCACTGCTAGGACTGCCCCTTCAGCTAGCAAGGTCAGTTTCCCCACTGCTAGGACTGCCCCTTCAGCTAGCAAGGTCAGTTTTCCCCACTGCTAGGACTGCCCCTTCAGCTAGCAAGGTCAGTTTCTCCCACTGCTAGGACTGCCCCTTCAGCTAGCAAGGTCAGTTTCCCCACTGCTAGGACTGCCCCTTCAGCTAGCAAGGTCAGTTTCCCCACTGCTAGGACTGCCCCTTCAGCTAGCAAGGTCAGTTTCCCCACTGCTAGGACTGCCCCTTCAGCTAGCAAGGTCAGTTTCCCCACTGCTAGGACTGCCCCTTCAGCTAGCAAGGTCAGTTTTCCCCACTGCTAGGACTGCCCCTTCAGCTAGCAAGGTCAGTTTCTCCCACTGCTAGGACTGCCCATTCAGCTAGCAAGGTCAGTTTCCCCACTGCTAGGACTGCCCCTTCAGCTAGCAAGGTCAGTTTTCCCCACTGCTGGGACTGCCCCTTCAGCTAGCAAGGTCAGTTTTCCCCACAGCTAGGACTGTCCTTCCAGCTAGCTTGTTCTCTCATGCTGGTCCAGCCCTGTCTGCTAGCCTAGCTCCGGCGGCTAGCGCAGCCTCTATGTTAATGTAGCAGTACAGCTGGCATAGGCCCTGTAGCTAGCAGTGCCCTGGCAGCTACCCTGTCCCTCTGCTAGCCCCACTTTTGGTGTAGCTTCCCTGCTAGCATGGCCCAGTTTTTTTTTGTTTGTTTATTGCCTTGTCATGTCCCCTGCCCCTCTGTCTGTATTTTTGGGTCGCCCGGTGGCTCCCGTGGAGGGGGGGGTACTGTGAGGTTTGCCTGTTCCCTGGACCTTTAATTCCTTCCCTGGACCTTTTATTCCCTGTCTCCTCACCTCACCAGCCCCCACCCTCGCGTTGTCGTTGTTTATTTATTGCATTCCCTGCCTCGCTCCGTTCCTTTAAGGTACTGTGAGGATTATGTGTTTGATTGGTCCGTGCCGAACACACACTTCTAAGTCAAGTATCAATTACCATCACGCACCTGATGTGTGTTCTAATTAGCGCCCCAGAGGGCTTTAAATAGCTGGACTTCCCCTTCAGTCCTTGCCGGGTCGTTCTCTATCTGTAAGCTCCTACGGGAGATTCTCTATCTGTATCTGTTTCTGTATTCTGTATGCTGTTTCATCTCCGGCGTGAGACGAGGTGCCAGCCTTCGCCACCTGTCGCCGTTTGCCTGGAGTGGGACACAGCCTGCGCTCTCTAATTATCTACGGGAGGTATTCCAGTGTTCCACTCCAGACCCCGCGCAGACGCGCTCCTACAGCAGACGCGCTCCTACAGCAGACGCGCTCCACTCCAGACCCCGCGCAGACGCGCTCCTACAGCAGACGCGCTCCTACAGCAGACGCGCTCCACTCCAGACCCCGCGCAGACGCGCTCCTACAGCAGACGCGCTCCTACAGCAGACGCGCTCCACTCCAGACCCCGCGCAGACGCGCTCCTATGGCAGACGCGCTCCTACAGCAGACGCGCTCCACTCCAGACCCCGCGCAGACGCGCTCCTACAGCAGACGCGCTCCTACAGCAGACGCGCTCCACCCCAGACCCCGCGCAGACGCGCTCCTTCAGCAGACGCGCACCACTCCAGACGCGCATCGCTTCCTAATACTCTACGGGAGGATGCGTCTCTCCGAGCCGGCGCGCTCTTCTAGCCGACACGCTACTACTCCAGACGTGCTACTACTCCAGACGCGCTACTACTCCAGACGCGCATCGCTCTCTAATTCTCTACGGGAGGATGCGTCTCTCCGAGCCGGCGCGCTCTCCGAGCCGGCGCGCTCTTCAAGCCGACGCGCACCACTCCAGACTTCTAGCCGGCGCGCTACTACTCCAGACGCGCATCGCTCTCTAATTTTCTACGGGAGGATGCGTCTCTCCGAGCCGGCGCGCTCTTCAAGCCGACGCGCACCACTCCAGACTTCTAGCCGGCGCGCTACTACTCCAGACGCGCATCGCTCTCTAATTCTCTACGGGAGGATGCGTCTCTCCGAGCCGGCGCGCTCTCCGAGCCGGCGCGCTCTTCAAGCCGACGCGCACCACTCCAGACTTCTAGCCGGCGCGCTACTACTCCAGACGCGCATCGCTCTCTAATTCTCTACGGGAGGATGCATCTCTCCGAGCCGGCGCGCTCTCCGAGCCGGCGTGCTCTTTAAGCCGACGCACCCTACTCCAGACGTCTTGCCTGCGCGCTCCTACTCCATCCCTGTAAGCAGCTCTGGCCCTCGCCCTGTCCAAGGCCTTAACCCTGTTTTCTCTGTCCCTGTCTCCAGCCCGCCTCCCCGGGCCTCTGTCCCTGTTCCCCTCTCCAGTGCCCCTGTTCCTGCCCTGTCCTTTGCCCTGGCCCTGTCCTTTAGCCTTGGCCCCTTGGCCTGCTCGCCTCTTAAAGGCACAGTGCCAATTTTCCCATTCCTTGTTCCAGTATTTTTGTGTTCTCCCTTAAAGGGACAGTGCCGCTTTTTTGTTCGTATTCAATAAATGCCCTTTCTTGGCTTACTCTCATACCTGTCTTGTGTTGTGCGATTGGGGTCGGTTACAAACCATAACACACAATATTTCTGACCCTGGGAATACATTCCCTGAGATCCATAGATGTACCTAGATACCAAGAACATGCAAATGGGCCTTGTAGAAGTGGAGAAATCTTCCATTTACTTACAGTAGGTATGTATTTTTAGGCGGATTTTCAGAAAATAGGGCTAGGGCTTAACAGGCTCTTAGCCTGCAACGGCCCACATGTGGGCCCTCTTGAGGACGATTTGCCCACCGACACTTTGCCCACCACACTCTAGCGGCTCGGGTGTGCATATTTTTTAATACAATATATATTGAATTAAAGCCCTATTTGTTGCCTGTCGATAGCCGGTGACTAAATCCATTCAGCGGTTCTCGAGTTACATGCAGATAATTATGTGAGGCGTGCGCCGAAGTACACGGCAGACTTTTTATTTTTTCAAATACCACTCCCAACTCTCGAGCCTCTACCTCCGTCAATCATTTGGCAATCTCATCGAATGCATTGAAGTCTATGAGAAAATAGTTTTCTGAGCTCTCTCACCTTTTACCAAAACCGCTTCTAATCACTCATTTCTGAACAGATCTTTATGAAATGTACTACAATAGACTTCAGGCTATGGCCCCATTGTGTTTTTTCAGCCATACCATATTTTTGGGAAATACTACTTCTGGACTACTAACTACTACAGAAAAATGCTGAAAGCCTAATTCATGCATTTGACTCATCACGTTTAGACTGTAATGTGCTTTTTTCAGGTCTACCTAACTCTAGCGTCAAAAATCTTCAACTCGTGCAAAATGCGGCTGCACAGATACTAACTAAAACTAGAACATTTGATCATATCACACCAATTCTGTCCTCCCATCCAGGCCGGATCTGACTTTAAAGTGCTGCTCCTTGCTTACAAAATTCTAAATGGGCTCGCACCTCTCTATCTATCCGATCTTTGTTCTTCGTTCACAAAATGTGGGGCTCCTATCGATTCCTAGGGTAAAAAGAAATCCACTGTCCACAGAGCCTTTGCCTACCGCGCTCCCTACAGTACCTGTCGAATAAATTACTCGCCTGCTCTGTCAAAGTTTTTAAATCTTCAATTAAGACCCATTTTCTCTCTCTCTTTCAGCCTATGCTGATCTCAGACCAGGCTGCAGAAACAAATTAGTGGGGGGGCATAAAATGTCCTCGGGGGGGGCACAATGGTTTTTCAACACAGGTTCCCTTTTATACGTTTCAGCTGGGACAGCGGCGCTGTGGCTTGCTTGGCACTGCACACAGTGCTGAACTAAACAGCAGAGAGGCAATTGAAAAATCGAATTTCTCTCTCTCTTAAGAACATTCACTTATACAAAAACAGACTGAACGGATATATATAACAGACCTGCTGGGGCAGCGGACTGAGAGCAGGGGACACAAACAGGCTGGATAAGATGGTCAGGAAGGCCAGTAGCGTGGTTGGGGTGGAGCTGGACTCTAGCGAGGGTGGCAGATAGGAGGAACCTTGCTAAGCTCCAGGCCATCAGGGAAAACCCCTCCCACTCACTATACACAGACTTGGCTGACAGGAGGAGCATGTTATAGGCTCACACTACCTAAATGCAGCACTGAGCGGCACAGGAAGTCCTTCATTCCGACAGCCATCAAGTCAAGTCAAGTAAAGTAAGTCAAGTCATTTATTTATAGAGCACAATTAAAAGCTCGAGAGCCAACCAAAGTGCTGTACAGTACAGTCAAAGCATAAAATCAATGTCCTATAAAATACACAAATACAAAAAGGACAGGACAGGACAGTACATTAAAAAAAATAGGACAAGCGGATAGGGGAGCACAAAGTACAGTATAGCACACCAGGGACAGAGGAGCACAAGAAGAGATACAAGAGGGAGGGGGCAGGATAAAATTGCATGGGAGTGTGTGGGTTAGGGTGTGGGAGAAACAGGATTAATCGAAGGCTAGGGAATAAAAGTGGGTTTTTAAACGGGCCTTAGATGTCTCCAGCGTAGGGGCAGATCGAATCTCCAGGGGAAGCTGGTTCCATAGTTTGGGGGCTACGGCCTTGAAGGAGCGATCGCCTCTCTTTTTTAGTCTGGTGCGAGGGGGGGACCAGCCGAGCCTGGTTGGAGGATCTTAGTGACCTGGGTGCTGCGTAGGGGGTGATGAGCTCGGTGATGTATAGGGGTGCTGCACCCGATAGTGCCTTGAAGGTGAGGAGGAGGATTTTGAAATCTATTCTAAGTGAGAGCCAGTGTAGGGAGGCTAGGACTGGTGTGATGTGCTCTCTCTTTCTGGTGCCGGTAAGGAACCTAGCTGCAGAGTGCTGGACCATTTTGAGGCGGGACATGGCTGCCTGACTGATGCCGGTGTAGAGGGCATTGCAGTAGTCAAGGCGTGATGTGATGAATGCATTGACTACCGTTTCCAGGTCGACGGGTGAAAGGATTGGTTTTATTTTACTGATGTTGCCGAGTTGGAAGAAGCATGACTTGACTACGGCATTTACCTGCCGGTCGAATTTGAGCTCTGGGTCAAAGATTACACCCAGGCTATTGACGTGGGGTTTGAGGTGGGTGGAGAGTTGTCCTAGGCTGTTGGATAAGATAAGATAAGATATTCCTATATTAATCCCCTTGGGGAAATTCCAGTGACACACACATACAGTTCATCGTCTCATTAATAACAACATAGGGCTGGGCGATATAACGATAACGATAAATATCGCGATATATTTTAATAATCGATATCGAATATAAAAAAAAAATATATATATATATATATATATATATATTTTTTTTAAAACAATTTGTGACTTGCAACAGGGCAGTTTTAAAACCAGAGACAGTGGACAGACTTGTCTTTCTTGCCTGCAACTTAAAGTAATGGCTTTGCTTGTCCAAATGACAATACTGACCAAATTGAGATTTATTTTTCTCTTGTCCATTTATTTAGTTTGCTTTCTAATTTAAAATACAGTTTGAAACTGTCTGTACACAGTAGGCTATGTGTGCTAGCAGAGCTAGACTCCAGTCACGAGTCACGGTGCACATGTGCGGTGGTTTGTCCACCAAAAAAGCGCCAAAAGATCGAAAATAAACGAGCAGAGCCAGAACTGTTCAACTCCCCTGGAGCCACAGCCAGCAGAGAAGCCGGTTTACTTTTCAAGTTCTTTAATAGTTGTCATACAGAAGTACAGAATACTTTCATACAAAATGCTTCTTACTGTTACGCTCCAGAGACTGTGCTAGACAAGATAGTATCAAATAACATAATAACATAATATAGCATGAATTTAGAAGAAGAAAATGAGGTCACAGTGTTCGGTATAGACATATGTACAATGTTCTGAGTTACCATATAATATACAATACACAATACTATGCAGTGTACTAATGTACAGTACTATCTAGTGCAAAGCAGAAATGGGATGAGGTACAATTTTAGGTACAATTTACAGTAAGGTGTACGAGTTGTAGTGCAATCCTTCATCCATAAATATAAAGTGTGGGGAGTGGGTGCTACAGTGTGTTTGTTTAAAGTGGGTGTGTGCTATAAGTGTGTGGAGTGGGTGCTACAGTGTGTTTGTTTAAAGTGAGTGTGTGCGTGTGGATGTGTGTGCTATGTGCGTTTGGTGGTTGTTGTTGTGTAGTGTTCATTCATTGTTCGTTTAGCAGCCT
This sequence comes from Notolepis coatsorum, assembly GCF_963971535.1. Lineage (NCBI taxonomy): Eukaryota > Metazoa > Chordata > Actinopteri > Aulopiformes > Paralepididae > Notolepis > Notolepis coatsorum. The sequence goes on from NC_140168.1 coordinate 82,718,045, forward strand.
GATGGCCTGGGGATAGAAGCTTCTTCTGAGTCTTTCTGTGCTTGCCTTGCCTTGAGCCCCCCTCCAATTGTGCGTTCGGCTGAACGTGTCACTCTTTGTAGTCTGCTTTGGTCTTGTGCAGTGCTATTCCCAAACCAGGAGGTGATGTTGCCGGTCAAGATGCTCTCTATTGTACATGAGTAGAAGTTCTTAAGGATCTTCTGGCTGACTTGGAACTTCCTTAGGCGCCTGAGGAAGTAGAGGCGTTGTCGTGCCTTCTTCACAACACTGTTAATGTGTGTGGTCCATGTCAAGTCCTCGGATATGTAGGCTCCGAGGTACTTAAAGCTGTTGACTCTCTCAACCGGTGCCCCGTCGATGCTGAGGGGGCTGTAGTCCTTGACCCCCGACCTCCTGAAGTCCACAATCATCTCCTTTGTTTTGCTGACGTTCAGGGAGAGGCTGTTTTCCTGGCACCATCCCGCCAGGACCTTGACCTCTTCCAGGTAGGCCCTCTCGTCGTTGGCAGAGATCAGGCCCACCACCACTGTGTCGTCAGCAAATTTGACGATTGTATTGCTACTCCGCTGAGCCACACAGTCGTGTGTGTACAGGGAGTAGAGGAGGGGACTCAGAACACAGCCCTGGGGGGCCCCTATGTTGAGGGTGATGGATGAGGAGGTGCAGTTGCCTGCTCTCACCACCTGGGGTCTGCCAGTCAGGAAGTCCAAGACCCACTGGCAGAGGTCATAGCCCAAGCCCAGGTCCCTGAGCTTGGCTATGAGTATGGAGGGGACTATGGTATTGAATGCCGAGCTGTAGTCGATGAATAGCATTCTCACATAGTTCCCCTGCCTCTTGTCCAGGTGTGATGCTGCTGTGTGCAGCACATGGGATATGGCGTCCTCCGTGGACCTGTTGGGGCGGTATGCAAATTGCAGGGGGTCCATGTTGATGGGGAGGGAGGAGCAGATGTAGCCCTTTACTAGCTTCTCGAAGCACTTCATGGCTATGGAGGTGAGAGCTACAGGGCGGTAGTCGTTGAGGCAAGCAGGCTTGGATTTTTTGGGTACAGGGATAATAGTGGACTTCTTCAGGCAGTTCTTTTGCTTTTAAACCAGCTGCAGCCTGAGAACTGGAGTGTGAGGGGATGTAACACTAAAGATGGCGGCAACGACAAAGAATTGCTGCAAAATAAACATACATCTGTTGTTTAAAAAAAATTTTTTTTTTACTTATAACAATTTCGATAATTATCGATATAGAGAAATATGATAACATTATCATATCGTTATCGCGATATGATTTTTTGCCATATCGCCCAGCCCTATAACAACATATCACAATCATTACATTTTTACAGTAACAACGGCACAACATAAATTCACACAGACATGTACATTTGTTGACACATGTCATCTACAGAATGCCTGTCGGCTGCAACAACAACAAAGTGTCTGAAACAAAGTGTTGTCGCGCCAGGTGGCGGGAGGGAGGGCGGAAAAGATTGTCCAGAGGGAGGGGGCATGGACTGGGGGATAGGACTTTGGTGATGAAACAGTCTTAGGCCCCCCCCTCCAGCACGCGTACTAGTTGGCTGCCGTCATAGGCACCAGGTGTACACGCGGGAGGGGGGATTGGGTAGGGATTGGGAGTGGGGGGAAGCCGCTTGCCACTTTTTTTTTTTTTTTTTTTTTACTTTGGCCATTTCCCTGGCTCTTTTATACGTTTATCGCATTTATACTTGGTCAAGTTCGACCGACAGAAGCAGGCTGAAAGGGTTCAGATGGGGGGGAAGACACTCTGGGAAAGGCACGGCTGCAGTCCGGGATTCGAACTCGCTCAGCCCCAGATCCGTGACGAGCACGGTTGTCCACGGCGCTTGTAACTGAGGGGTACAATTCCCTGACTGTATTGTTAGATATGATATTTAATACCACTACCTCATGTACTTTAACTTCTGGCCACCCAGTACAAGATATAAGTATGATGAACACTTTCCCACCTGATGAAACGAATCCACACAAATGTACCAAATCGAAGGTTTAATACAGCAAAGGGTGTATACAACGATCACTTAATTACATTTATGATTTGAAATATGGAATATGCACTTTTATGGCAAATGAGTATTCGTAGGTAAATCAACATTGAATGTCCAATCTCTGGTTGCGCAGGGAGTAAGTATACAACCTGGAATATTTAGGAAACGATAGCGATGGTACTTAAATGATTATAGCTGGATACACTAAGGGGGGGGGGGGGGTCCCGCTGGTTGTAAGACAGTAGGAGGGGGGGGGTTAGAGAATCCGCTGGCGGTATCCCATCTGGCCGACGGTGTCTTGGGAGAATCCAAAGTCTTGGACACGGTGCCCACAGAACCTCGGGCCGCAGACGAATACAGCTGGACCCTCTGTGGAACGGTATCTGCCGGTCCACAACGGAGAGACGTGAGGCGACCTCACGTGTAGAGCGCCGTCTCACCTGGAGTCCTCTCCGGGGGGTAATTCCAACACTCCGCAGTGTTGGCCTTTATCCATGGAATAATCAAAGCACACAAAGCATAATCCAAGCCGTGGAAGGCTCGCCGTCGTCCGGGTAGAGTAATCCAATATACAGGTCCAGTCGCTCTTGGCCCGGAGCTCCTCGGATGCAATCACCACTAGGGGTCTGACCAGCCTGGTTAAGCGTCCAGATAACGTCAGGAACGATGGGGGTACTGATAACTTTAGAACTCTAACCGAACGATGCACCATACATAAATAGACTATTATTAGCTTAATAGAATACGTCCAACTCGACGGTATAGTGCCAACTATGACTATTCAACTATTAATCTACACGATATCTCAATGCCTATTCTGGGCCAAGTAGGCCTTACTACACCGCACGTGCGTCGTGGGGAGGCTTTGCGTCTGTCACTCTGTTGGAGGGTAAAGAACTGGACTAAAAGAAAGTTCTACTTTACTGGCGCCATATATATATGCGCTATGAACAAATAGTACCATTCGTATTTCGCCCGACATATTACTGCGCGGAACCGGGGGTTGCCACGACATGTTAGGCGGCACGATTGAACTTGGACCTAGGGGTATGGCAACCTGGCGCCAGGCTCTCGTCCAATGGTAGAATGAAACTATTATGGGCTGTTTAGTAGAAACGGGGATATTCAATGCATATTGTACAAGGAATATACAGGGGATATCAAACGATATACAAATACAATTAAATATATATATATAAATAAATATACATATTCGGTTTAATCTGATCCTTCACAACAGCCGCCCCCTAATTAGTCCCACCTAATTAGCTAAGCAGAGACAGATTAACCGCACTGTCTACCACTCAAGGTCCGCTGTAAGGGTCAGTCAACTCACAAAGTCATAGGGTCATGGTCATCATCGATAGTATCTGGGAGTCGGGGCAGTTCTATGAGCCTTGCCACGGGACGTGTGTAAGTGCGCCCTTGGACGAGTACTTCAGCTGCTCGGACCTTGCCATCGGCACCGGTGATCACTTTGCTTACGCGGCCAGCCGGCCACATAGCTCTGGGTAGTGACTGGTCAATAATCATGACGACTGTTCCTTCTGTCAAATTGTCTCTCTCTTTTACCCACTTCTGGCGGGTCTGTAGAGACGGTAGGTAGTGAAGTAGGAAGCTGCTCCAAAACTTGTCAGCTAGTACTTGGCTGTACCTCCACATTCTTCGGCCGTTCGCTTCTTCAGGCCTGTACATTGTCTGGGGTAGCGCGGGGTCCAGCCGCCCCATTAGGAGTGTGTTGGGGGTGACTGGGTCGACATCTGCTACATCACTGGAGACGTAACCGAGGGGCTTTGAGTTCAATACTCCCTCGATCTCCGTGAGGACTGTCATTAGGACTTCCTCCGCCACAGTCTGGGCTCCGAGTACGGCGTACAGGGCTGTCTTTATAGAACGTACTTCTCGTTCCCAGGTTCCACCAAAGTGGGGTGCGTTCGGGGGATTAAACTGGAAGTCAATCTGGGCTGGAGCGAGGTGGGTCTTAAGTTCTGGGCCCATAGCTTGGAAGCTCTCTCTCAGCTCTCTTTCTCCGCCTTTGAAGTTGGTCCCATGATCAGACAACAATGTAGACGGTTTTCCTTTCCGTGATGTGAATCTCCGGAAGGCCATAAGGAATGAGTCTGTGCTCATGGTCGGAAGGAGCTCGATATGTATCGCTCTGGTGGTCATGCATTTGAATACAATACCCCACCGCTTCTCGGTGCCTCTTCCTCTCTTTATATACAACGGGCCAAAGCAGTCCATGCCTGTGGAGTGGAATGGCTTGTCGCCGATTCGGAGGCGACAGGGGGGTAAGTCAGCCATCCGTGGTATGCTGGGCTGCGCGCGCCACTTACGGCAGTCTAGACAGGTTCGCTGGAAGCGCCGTACTGCTTCTCTCCCTTGCAATATCCAATAACGACGTCTGATCTCCGCGAAGACTCTCTCTGCTCCTGCGTGGTGTACATCCTCGTCGTATTTCTTTATGATCAGCTCTGTGACCTTGTGTCGGCTGTTCAAGACGATCGGGTACTTAATGTCATCTGGTAGATCGGGGGCTCTCCGCAGGCGACCACCCACTCTGATGAGATTATGGGCGTCACTCTCTGGTGCCAGGTGAATCAGTCTGCTGTCTGATGGGATGGGGTTTCCTCCCTGTAGACAGTCTAGCTCATCGGGGAACGAGTCTCTCTGGGCTCGTTGTAGTAGAAGAAGTTCTGCTTCTTCGTAGTCAGCTGCTGACATGTCAGTGGTGGACTGAATCTCTGGGTGGTGCCGCAGGAATGTTCTTTGTTGCGCACTCTCTAGGGTAATGCAGTCATCTATGTTGGGGTCTGTGGAGGCGACAGTGCTCAGTCCACAGAACATAGGTTTCTTGTTCTCAGCCTCCTCGTTACTTGCTTCCCTCGGGGTGGGCGTAGGCCAATCTCCTTCCGGGAGCTTGAGGAATGCTGGTCCGTCACTGTAGATGTTGCGACGGGTTAGGTCATCCAGAGACATTCCCCGGGTGATGACGTCAGCTGGGTTGTGTTTGGTGTCCACATACCGCCAGCTTGCTTCTTCTGTTAATTCTTGAATCTCGGTGACTCTGACTCCCACGAAGACTTTGTATCTGCATGAATCAGACTTGATCCATGTTAGTACTGTCGTGGAATCTGACCACAAGATTGTTCTATGCACCGGAATGGTGAGTTCACGTTGGATTAACGTGGCTAGATGTGCTCCTGCGAGGGCTGCGCAGAGCTCTAGACGTGGGATAGATTGTTGCTTACGTGGGGCTATTCTTGAGCGGGCCAGTATGAAAGCAGTGTGTATCTTTCCTCCCATCTCTTGGGCACGCAAATAGGCCACCGATCCGTAGGCTACTTCGGAGGCGTCGCTGAAGACGTGTAGCTCAATCTCGCATGTCTCTGGCCTCACTGTGGATGGGAAGTAGCTGCGGCGTATATTGACACCTGGGAGTGAGCGGAGTTCCGTCTCCCACTCTCTCCATGTTGAGGCAAGGTGTGCGGGTATTGGGTCGTCCCAGCCCTGGTCCTTGTCCCATAGTGCTCGTACAATCATCTTTGCCCTGGTGGTGTAAGGTAGAATACATCCCAACGGGTCATATTGTCTGGCGAGTGTTCTGTACACACTCCGTCTGGTGGTCGGTATCGCCGCCGACCTTCCTTGCTCTGGAGCCAAGGATTTGTGTCTATAGTGGAGCGAGTCTGTTTTGAAGCGCCAGACTAGTCCTAGTGTCATTTCTTGGGCTTCTCCTGGGATTGTCGCCATCCAGGTCTCGCTGCTGGCAGCCTTGTCCGCGGAGGAGAGGCTGCGCAATACGTGCGGGTCGCTGCTGGCCCACTGCCTGAGATCAAAGCCGCCTTTGATTAGGGAGGCGCGTAACTTGATTAGGAGAGCCTCGGCTTCTTCTTGAGTCGAGACGCTTTGTAAACAGTTGTCCACGTAGAAACTGTTCTTCACACTGTGTTGGACCTCTTCATCTGCTGCTGGGTCCTCTGTGACGTGTTTCTGTAGTGCAAATGTAGCACAGCATGGGCTGCATGTGGTTCCGAAGGGGAGTACTTCCCACTGGTAGATGGATGGGTTCTCATCTCCGATCTTCTCTCTCCATAGGAACCGTAGCAGAGGCTTGTCCTCCTCTACTAGTCTCACCTGCAAGAACATCCCTTTGATATCCCCGCTTATAGCCACCTTGTCCTGGCGGAAGCGCAGTAGCACGCCTAGTAGGGAGGGGCCGAGTGTGGGGCCGGGCAAGAGCTCTTTATTCAGATTTTGGGATCCGATCTGGTAGCTGCAGTTAAACACAATGCGATCCTTGCCGTTGTGATGGACCTTGTGATGCGGCACGTACCATGATTCGGTCGTCTGATCGGCCTCTTTAATGTCAATCTTTGTTACGTGTCCCGCTGTGATTAGCTTCTCAATCTCAGCTCGGTACACACTCTCTTGAGCGGGGTCTTTGGCTAGGCGCCGCTCTGTGTTCAGTAGATAGCGCTCCGCGGCGTCTTTCTTTGAATGAAAGGTGGGCATTCCCTCTCGCCTCAGGAGTGGAGTTGCGTATCTCATCACTCCGCCGACTGTGACTCTCTTTGTCCCCTGCTCGAGTAGGTTGATGGCGTAAATGTCTTCTTTAGAGCGAATATCTTTCTTTTCGTTCTTAAAGGGCATTGTCTCTAGGGTCCATAGCCTCTCGACATGCTGCAGGAGAGTGGTGTCTTCTTCTGTCGTTCTGGAGTGGAAGCAGCTAGTGGCTGCTGTTCGGTTGAGAGATTTAGCGAGGGGGCCTTGGAGGGTCCACCCTAGGCGGGTCTCGACTGCTGCAGGACAGCCTCGGGGGCCTGTATGGACCCGGTCAATCGGGACTATGAGTTCTGCATGGTCGGAGCCTATCAACAGGGTCGGGGTAGCGCCGTCTATGAGCGGGATAGGTAATTGGCGCAGGTGCACATATTTATCCATCAACTTGGTGACAGGGTAGGTGTACTGCGATAGTCCTATTTCTTGGCTGGTGAAAGCATTTGTGATCTTGTACCGTCGCTCTGGCTGCCCGTTGGCTGCGATGGTGAAGGAGACATTCTCGCCCTTTATCGTCTTTAAATCTCTTCCTATTGTCCGAATCGTCATTTCGTTCTTGCTCCCCCGCAGTCCCAGCTGGGTCGCAGCGGAGGCGAGCAGAAGGGTCTTCTCTGACCCGTCATCAAGGACGGCGTAAGTGTCCATGACTTTATCTTGGTAGCTCAATGTCACACGGACTACCTTTAAGAGCACTTGGGCTCCGCTGCTGCTGGCGGGGTCAATGTACATGACACTTGCTTTGGTGCCGCTCCGTGGTGCAGGTATAGGCCGTCTTCCGTTACTATCGTGTAGTATATCTAGATGGGCTCCATCGCACCGGCTGCACCTTTTCTTTAGGCGGCATTCGGCTGCCATGTGGGGCCGCGCACATCGATAACAGCGCCGGTTGGACTTTATCCATTGACTCACTTCTTCTGCATTCATCTTTGTGAATGAGTCACATTGTGACAGCCAGTGTTCTTTCTCACAGTAGGGACACGCTATCTTCCACTTCTCTTTTCTCGAGGGGGTGCTGTGACTCTTACTGCTCGGTACTGACTCTGATTGGTGCATGACAGTCACCGATCTTCTTCCATCATTTATTCTCCTGGGTCCCTCTCTGGAGCTTGGCGTGCTCCGCCCGAAGGTGTCCAGTCGTAAGCTGCTGACTTCTCTCGCCAGGAAGTCGGCTAGATCAAGGAGGGATGGCTCGGGGCCGTCGGGGTCGCGGTAATCCCTCTGCCGCCGAAAGCGCTCCTGTCTTGCGGGTGGCAGCTTCTCCAAAATCCTCTCGACGTTAGAGTTGGCGTATAGCTCATGCCTGCCCTTCTCCCGTTGCGCTCCCAGCATCCCCACCAGGGACTGCACTTTGATTGACAGGTCGTCTAGTGAGCGATTGTCTGTGGCTGGGGGTAGGCGGTCAATATGCCTTATCTCCTGGATTACGTAATCCCATATACGTCCATATCTCTGATCCAGCGCTGCAAGGGCCGCTGTGTATGGAGTCGAAGAGGTAGCATAGGCTAGCGCTATATTGTGCGCTCGCGGTACTTTCAGGTGCTTCAGTAGTATTGCATACTTGTGGCGTTCATCAGCGACATCCACCATCATTGTCTCTAAGCACATCCGGAGCTCCGTGTACTGTGCTCGACTCTCATAGGCGAAGTCTGGGAATGACGGCGTGGCGTTGTATGACGCCGTGGATGGCTGATACATCGGCGAGCGTTGGGGGAGAGACCTCCTGGGCGAGTCCCCTCTTGCGCCTCGCTGTGGGCTGGTACTGGCAGGGTACCATGGCCCGCTGGTCCAGGTACTGTTCCTCGGGGCTGGTCGTGCGTCGTGCTCACCCGTGAATAGAGTCGGGGGTCTGTAGCGCAGCGCCGCGGGGGTATAGCCTGGACTGTATGGGACCTCCTGGTCCGGTGGAGTACTGTGCTGTCGTCGGGCTTGGTTCTCCTCTTCTCCCTCTTCTTCCTCTATCAGATCTTCCAGATTCTGTAATCGTTTATTTAGCTTCTCCGCAGTGTATGCCGCTCCTTCCTTGTAGCTGGGTCTCGCTTGGACCGGTATGGGAAGGGGGTCTGCGGGGGGTCTAGACTCGGTCTGTTGGTCAAGTTCAGGGTCGCTTGCTCGTTGTGGTGATGCTGCTCTTGACTGTTGTCTCGACGAGTTCCTTGAACCCCTAGCGGAGGGAGAGGGTGTTGTCCTTTTGATCAGCTGCTCTATTAGTTGCGCTTGTAGTCTGTCGCGCTCTGCGTCTCTTTGGGCACCGGCAGCGGCACGCTGGGCGTCGGCCCGGTCTCTTGCCATATTCTCTTCTGTCTGGAAGCGTCTCATCTCCAGACGTGTGCGCTGTTCTTCGCTCCGTTGCTGTGCTTGGAGGTGTTCGCGCTCGCTGGTCGCCTGTGCTTGGAGACGTTCGCGCTCGCTAAGCGTCTGTGCTTGGAGCCGATCGCGTTCGGTAGAGGCTGTCAGGCTGACGAGGAACGCCTGTTGTAGTATCCTCTCCGCTTCGCTGGGGGAAGGCGGTTGTGGAGGCGAGCCGCTCCTGCGTGAGCCGCTCCTGGGGGTACTCGTTGGGGAGTCCTGGAGCTCTAGTTCCTCGGCGCTCTCCTCCTCTTCTTCCGTGCAGAGTTCTCTCTCTGTAGGGTTGTCTTCCTCCCGGGGCTTGTCGGGGACTACTTCTTTAGTAGTGGCGGGGGGTAAAGGCATGTCAATTCCCTCCTGGTCCCCACCGTGAGCTTGGTCAGTTACATTAGGACCTACTAGGGCCTCTGTGGTCGGGGAAACCTGGTCGTTAAGGTCAGACATGATTTTACTTTCTACTTTTACCGCGTTTACCGTTTGTCGAAGGCTAGGTAGTTGACTGACAGTGTAAGCCTCTAAGTACTGAGGTGTCTGTCGTCTGCGCCGCGGGCGTTCTAGGTTAGGAGGATCGTTTCGTGGAGTGTTCATCATAGGCCATTTCGATATTAATAACACTATATTAATATTACACTAGTTACCATCCGGCTCGAAGGACCAATTGTAACTGAGGGGTACAATTCCCTGACTGTATTGTTAGATATGATATTTAATACCACTACCTCATGTACTTCTGGCCACCCAGTACAAGATATAAGTATGATGAACACTTTCCCACCTGATGAAACGAATCCACACAAATGTACCAAATCGAAGGTTTAATACAGCAAAGGGTGTATACAACGATCACTTAATTACATTTATGATTTGAAATATGGAATATGCTCTTTTATGGCAAATGAGTATTCGTAGGTAAATCAACATTGAATGTCCAATCTCTGGTTGCGCAGGGAGTAAGTATACAACCTGGAATATTTAGGAAACGATAGCGATGGTACTTAAATGATTATAGCTGGATACACTAAGGGGGGGGGGGGGTCCCGCTGGTTGTAAGACAGTAGGAGGGGGGGGTTAGAGAAGCCGCTGGCGGTATCCCATCTGGCTGACGGTGTCTTGGGAGAATCCAAAGTCTTGGACACGGTGCCCACAGAACCTCGGGCCGCAGACGAATACAGCTGGACCCTCTGTGGAACGGTATCTGCCGGTCCACAACGGAGAGACGTGAGGCGACCTCACGTGTAGAGCGCCGTCTCACCTGGAGTCCTCTCCGGGGGGTAATTCCAACACTCCGCAGTGTTGGCCTTTATCCATGGAATAATCAAAGCACACAAAGCATAATCCAAGCCGTGGAAGGCTCGCCGTCGTCCGGGTAGAGTAATCCAATATACAGGTCCAGTCGCTCTTGGCCCGGAGCTTCTCGGATGCAATCACCACTAGGGGTCTGACCAGCCTGGTTAAGCGTCCAGATAACGTCAGGAACGATGGGGGTACTGATAACTTTAGAACTCTAACCGAACGATGCACCATACATAAATAGACTATTATTAGCTTAATAGAATACGTCCAACTCGACGGTATAGTGCCAACTATGACTATTCAACTATTAATCTACACGATATCTCAATGCCTATTCTGGGCCAAGTAGGCCTTACTACACCGCACGTGCGTCGTGGGGAGGCTTTGCGTCTGTCACTCTGTTGGAGGGTAAAGAACTGGACTAAAAGAAAGTTCTACTTTACTGGCGCCATATATATATGCGCTATGAACAAATAGTACCATTCGTATTTCGCCCGACATATTACTGCGCGGAACCGGGGGTTGCCACGACATGTTAGGCGGCACGATTGAACTTGGACCTAGGGGTATGGCAACCTGGCGCCAGGCTCTCGTCCAATGGTAGAATGAAACTATTATGGGCTGTTTAGTAGAAACGGGGATATTCAATGCATATTGTACAAGGAATATACAGGGGATATCAAACGATATACAAATACAATTAAATATATATATATAAATAAATATACATATTCGGTTTAATCTGATCCTTCACAACAGCGCTGAAATAGCACTTGCGGTACTTGGTGAGCTACTGGAGCTCCCCACCGCTTGCCACTCTTATCTCCCAGAGGGCCTTCGACTCCAGCAGCTCTCTGGTTCGATCTTGGTCCAGGAATTTGTTTTGGCTGACTGACTGGCACATTTATCCCAGCCACATCACTTTAAATTTGATTTGAATAGAGTGAAATATAACTCTATTGATTTGAGTGGAGTGAGTTTTAACAACTCCGTCCAAATGACTGAATGCATTATTAGTCCAAGTGTCCAAGTGTCTTAATCAGTTCATTTTGGTAGGTCCTGTGCGCGGTAAACAGATCCAAAATCTTCTTATTGCAGTCCAAAAGCTTTGATAATCCAAAAATGACCACGTCTTCAAGTTGGTAGCCCGATTATGATGTCCCAATAGGCAGAGAGGGTTAGCCTTATTCTGCTTCTTGAAGAAAATATGCAATCCACTGATTAGATCCATTTAGAGTTGATTTGAGTATAGTCCGGCAACCGGCACGAAGCAGAGCATAGCATCGTCGGGCTCCATGGAGCAGTAGAGGCGGCGGTAGGAACGGCCTTGAGGAGCCTGGGGAGAGGAGAGAAATGCGACTGTCTCTGGGAAGGGCTGGGAAGGAAAGGCGAAAGGGCTGGGAAGGAAAGGCGGAAGGGCTGGGAAGGAAAGGCGAGAGTGTTTTGGTGGAAGAGGGGGGGCCAAACAAAATTATCTCTGTTTTATTTTCATTTAGCTGTAAGAAGTTGAGGGCCATCCAGCTTTTTATGTCCCTAAGACAGTTTTTAAGAGAGTCTAGGTTAGCTGTGTCAGAGAGGTTGAGGGGAAGGTAGATTTGGGAGTCATCGGCATAAAAGTGATATGAAATGTTGTGTTTCTGGATGATTTCGGCCAGAGGGAGCATGTAGATGGAGAAGAGTATGGGGGCCAGGATGGAACCTTGGGGGACCCCATACGGTAGACTAGCTGTGGGGGAGGAGTGTCCACCCAAACTGACCGAAAAGGAGCGGCCGCTCAAGTAGGATGCAAACCAGTTTAGGGCAGACCCCCCAATACCTAGCCTGTGTTCGAGACGATCGACCAGGGTGGAGTGGTCGACCGTGTCGAACGCGGCAGAGAGGTCCAGGAGGAGGAGCATGGCACAGCTACCTAAGTCGATGGTGAGAAGCAGGTCATTGTAAATTTTGACTAGCGCTGTCTCAGTGCTTTGCCCTGCCCTGAAACCTGACTGGAATTTGTCTAGGAGGTTGTTGTGATGTAGGAAGGGGAGGAGCTGTGCCAGGACAGCCTTTTCTAAAATCTTAGATAGGAAGGGTAGTTTGGATATGGGCCTGTAATTATTGAAAAGAGCAGGGTCTAGGTTAGGTTTTTTTAGGAGGGGCTCAACCATGGCGTGCTTCAGGGAGGAGGGAACAGAGCCAGATTCCAGAGAGCTGTTTATGATAGACAAAATACTGGGGCCTACTATGTCCATGGACTCTTTTAGAAGATGGGTAGGGAGGGCATCAAGGGGGGATGTGACAGTCCGCATGCCTGCCACCAGCTCTCTGAGAGTGGTTAGAGAGATGGGTTGGAAGTTGTTCAAAAGAGCTGGGCAGGAGGGGTGGGAGGGAGGGGGAAGTGGGCAGGAGGGCTGGGCAGGAGGGGGGGCCCGACAGGGGGGCTGGGCAGGAGGGGGGGCCGGGCAGGGGGGCTGGGTAGGAGGGGGGGGTGGAGGAGGACGATGAGATGGTTACTCTAATGGTTTCCACCTTCCTAATGAAGAAGTTTAGGAATTCTTCACATTTGAACTATACAATGCATCACTGTGCCTCACTGCATCACTGAGCACAGAGTGACAGTTACCATCTTCCTGGACTTTAAACAGCACTGTGCAATATTACACCTACTGTAGACTTCAGTATATTTTTACTGTATTTATTTACTGTATCTTTTATTCTATTTTTATTCTATTTCATTTTATTCTATTCTTAGACCATTTGTTTTGTTATTCTTATTTGTGACTTGTTTTGTCTAAATGTTTAATGTTGAGTGATTTGCAGTATCAAATTTCCCTCAGGATAATACATTTCTATTCTATTCTATTATATATCTTTGAAAAGTCTCCATTTATTCAACACACTGAATTCACTGACAAACTGAACTGAACTGACAAAAATAAGGTACATGAAAAAGCAAACAATTCCTCCACAGGCTACTCACCATCATTAGTAGAGCGGCAAGCAGCGTTTGGGAACAGAGTGAAATCTTCTTAAAACACTGTCCCTCCACTCATTCCTGAACTTTTTTGTTAAGTCCTTCTCAAATGCCAACTGAATTAAATTGGCCTTGCGTCGATGAAGCATACTAAGGCGATGTTCTGTAAAGACGTTCTTGAGGGTAGATGTGACGTACCTTGGGTACGTGGGTTGGTCATTACCATTATTACTGTATTTATGACACCTTCTGAACATCAGGTTAGTATATTTAATGTGTTGTTTTGTATATGATGTGTGTGTGTGTGTAAACATGAGAGCTAATGCTGTCTCTTCTCTCCCTGTCAGGTGCTGCCCATCCCTACTGAAGAGTGCTGATTGCTAATGAATGACAGCTGATTGGCAATCAGCTCAAGAGGGATGGGTAGTCAAATACCTGACGGCACACACACTTAATTACATTTATGATTTGAAATATGGAATATGCACTTTTATGGCAAATGAGTATTCGTAGGTAAATCAACATTGAATGTCCAATCTCTGGTTGCGCAGGGAGTAAGTATACAACCTGGAATATTTAGGAAACGATAGCGATGGTACTTAAATGATTATAGCTGGATACACTAAGGGGGGGGGGGGTCCCGCTGGTTGTAAGACAGTAGGAGGGGGGGGTTAGAGAAGCCGCTGGCGGTATCCCATCTGGCCGACGGTGTCTTGGGAGAATCCAAAGTCTTGGACACGGTGCCCACAGAACCTCGGGCCGCAGACGAATACAGCTGGACCCTCTGTGGAACGGTATCTGCCGGTCCACAACGGAGAGACGTGAGGCGACCTCACGTGTAGAGCGCCGTCTCACCTGGAGTCCTCTCCGGGGGGTAATTCCAACACTCCGCAGTGTTGGCCTTTATCCATGGAATAATCAAAGCACACAAAGCATAATCCAAGCCGTGGAAGGCTCGCCGTCGTCCGGGTAGAGTAATCCAATATACAGGTCCAGTCGCTCTTGGCCCGGAGCTCCTCGGATGCAATCACCACTAGGGGTCTGACCAGCCTGGTTAAGCGTCCAGATAACGTCAGGAACGATGGGGGTACTGATAACTTTAGAACTCTAACCGAACGATGCACCATACATAAATAGACTATTATTAGCTTAATAGAATACGTCCAACTCGACGGTATAGTGCCAACTATGACTATTCAACTATTAATCTACACAATATCTCAATGCCTATTCTGGGCCAAGTAGGCCTTACTACACCGCACGTGCGTCGTGGGGAGGCTTTGCGTCTGTCACTCTGTTGGAGGGTAAAGAACTGGACTAAAAGAAAGTTCTACTTTACTGGCGCCATATATATATGCGCTATGAACAAATAGTACCATTCGTATTTCGCCCGACATATTACTGCGCGGAACCGGGGGTTGCCACGACATGTTAGGCGGCACGATTGAACTTGGACCTAGGGGTATGGCAACCTGGCGCCAGGCTCTCGTCCAATGGTAGAATGAAACTATTATGGGCTGTTTAGTAGAAACGGGGATATTCAATGCATATTGTACAAGGAATATACAGGGGATATCAAACGATATACAAATACAATTAAATATATATATATAAATAAATATACATATTCGGTTTAATCTGATCCTTCACAACAGCCGCCCCCTAATTAGTCCCACCTAATTAGCTAAGCAGAGACAGATTAACCGCACTGTCTACCACTCAAGGTCCGCTGTAAGGGTCAGTCAACTCACAAAGTCATAGGGTCATGGTCATCATCGATAGTATCTGGGAGTCGGGGCAGTTCTATGAGCCTCGCCACGGGACGTGTGTAAGTGCGCCCTTGGACGAGTACTTCAGCTGCTCGGACCTTGCCATCGGCACCGGTGATCACTTTGCTTACGCGGCCAGCCGGCCACATAGCTCTGGGTAGTGACTGGTCAATAATCATGACGACTGTTCCTTCTGTCAAATTGTCTCTCTCTTTTACCCACTTCTGGCGGGTCTGTAGAGACGGTAGGTAGTGAAGTAGGAAGCTGCTCCAAAACTTGTCAGCTAGTACTTGGCTGTACCTCCACATTCTTCGGCCGTTCGCTTCTTCAGGCCTGTACATTGTCTGGGGTAGCGCGGGGTCCAGCCGCCCCATTAGGAGTGTGTTGGGGGTGACTGGGTCGACATCTGCTACATCACTGGAGACGTAACCGAGGGGCTTTGAGTTCAATACTCCCTCGATCTCCGTGAGGACTGTCATTAGGACTTCCTCCGCCACAGTCTGGGCTCCGAGTACGGCGTACAGGGCTGTCTTTATAGAACGTACTTCTCGTTCCCAGGTTCCACCAAAGTGGGGTGCGTTCGGGGGATTAAACTGGAAGTCAATCTGGGCTGGAGCGAGGTGGGTCTTAAGTTCTGGGCCCATAGCTTGGAAGCTCTCTCTCAGCTCTCTTTCTCCGCCTTTGAAGTTGGTCCCATGATCAGACAACAATGTAGACGGTTTTCCTTTCCGTGATGTGAATCTCCGGAAGGCCATAAGGAATGAGTCTGTGCTCATGGTCGGAAGGAGCTCGATATGTATCGCTCTGGTGGTCATGCATTTGAATACAATACCCCACCGCTTCTCGGTGCCTCTTCCTCTCTTTATATACAACGGGCCAAAGCAGTCCATGCCTGTGGAGTGGAATGGCTTGTCGCCGATTCGGAGGCGACAGGGGGGTAAGTCAGCCATCCGTGGTATGCTGGGCTGCGCGCGCCACTTACGGCAGTCTAGACAGGTTCGCTGGAAGCGCCGTACTGCTTCTCTCCCTTGCAATATCCAATAACGACGTCTGATCTCCGCGAAGACTCTCTCTGCTCCTGCGTGGTGTACATCCTCGTCGTATTTCTTTATGATCAGCTCTGTGACCTTGTGTCGGCTGTTCAAGACGATCGGGTACTTAATGTCATCTGGTAGATCGGGGGCTCTCCGCAGGCGACCACCCACTCTGATGAGATTATGGGCGTCACTCTCTGGTGCCAGGTGAATCAGTCTGCTGTCTGATGGGACGGGGTTTCCCCCCTGTAGACAGTCTAGCTCATCGGGGAACGAGTCTCTCTGGGCTCGTTGTAGTAGAAGAAGTTCTGCTTCTTCGTAGTCAGCTGCTGACATGTCAGTGGTGGACTGAATCTCTGGGTGGTGCCGCAGGAATGTTCTTTGTTGCGCACTCTCTAGGGTAATGCAGTCATCTATGTTGGGGTCTGTGGAGGCGACAGTGCTCAGTCCACAGAACATAGGTTTCTTGTTCTCAGCCTCCTCGTTACTTGCTTCCCTCGGGGTGGGCGTAGGCCAATCTCCTTCCGGGAGCTTGAGGAATGCTGGTCCGTCACTGTAGATGTTGCGACGGGTTAGGTCATCCAGAGACATTCCCCGGGTGATGACGTCAGCTGGGTTGTGTTTGGTGTCCACATACCGCCAGCTTGCTTCTTCTGTTAATTCTTGAATCTCGGTGACTCTGACTCCCACGAAGACTTTGTATCTGCATGAATCAGACTTGATCCATGTTAGTACTGTCGTGGAATCTGACCACAAGATTGTTCTATGCACCGGAATGGTGAGTTCACGTTGGATTAACGTGGCTAGATGTGCTCCTGCGAGGGCTGCGCAGAGCTCTAGACGTGGGATAGATTGTTGCTTACGTGGGGCTATTCTTGAGCGGGCCAGTATGAAAGCAGTGTGTATCTTTCCTCCCATCTCTTGGGCACGCAAATAGGCCACCGATCCGTAGGCTACTTCGGAGGCGTCGCTGAAGACGTGTAGCTCAATCTCGCATGTCTCTGGCCTCACTGTGGATGGGAAGTAGCTGCGGCGTATATTGACACCTGGGAGTGAGCGGAGTTCCGTCTCCCACTCTCTCCATGTTGAGGCAAGGTGTGCGGGTATTGGGTCGTCCCAGCCCTGGTCCTTGTCCCATAGTGCTCGTACAATCATCTTTGCCCTGGTGGTGTAAGGTAGAATACATCCCAACGGGTCATATTGTCTGGCGAGTGTTCTGTACACACTCCGTCTGGTGGTCGGTATCGCCGCCGACCTTCCTTGCTCTGGAGCCAAGGATTTGTGTCTATAGTGGAGCGAGTCTGTTTTGAAGCGCCAGACTAGTCCTAGTGTCATTTCTTGGGCTTCTCCTGGGATTGTCGCCATCCAGGTCTCGCTGCTGGCAGCCTTGTCCGCGGAGGAGAGGCTGCGCAATACGTGCGGGTCGCTGCTGGCCCACTGCCTGAGATCAAAGCCGCCTTTGATTAGGGAGGCGCGTAACTTGATTAGGAGAGCCTCGGCTTCTTCTTGAGTCGAGACGCTTTGTAAACAGTTGTCCACGTAGAAACTGTTCTTCACACTGTGTTGGACCTCTTCATCTGCTGCTGGGTCCTCTGTGACGTGTTTCTGTAGTGCAAATGTAGCACAGCATGGGCTGCATGTGGTTCCGAAGGGGAGTACTTCCCACTGGTAGATGGATGGGTTCTCATCTCCGATCTTCTCTCTCCATAGGAACCGTAGCAGAGGCTTGTCCTCCTCTACTAGTCTCACCTGCAAGAACATCCCTTTGATATCCCCGCTTATAGCCACCTTGTCCTGGCGGAAGCGCAGTAGCACGCCTAGTAGGGAGGGGCCGAGTGTGGGGCCGGGCAAGAGCTCTTTATTCAGATTTTGGGATCCGATCTGGTAGCTGCAGTTAAACACAATGCGATCCTTGCCGTTGTGATGGACCTTGTGATGCGGCACGTACCATGATTCGGTCGTCTGATCGGCCTCTTTAATGTCAATCTTTGTTACGTGTCCCGCTGTGATTAGCTTCTCAATCTCAGCTCGGTACACACTCTCTTGAGCGGGGTCTTTGGCTAGGCGCCGCTCTGTGTTCAGTAGATAGCGCTCTGCGGCGTCTTTCTTTGAATGAAAGGTGGGCATTCCCTCTCGCCTCAGGAGTGGAGTTGCGTATCTCATCACTCCGCCGACTGTGACTCTCTTTGTCCCCTGCTCGAGTAGGTTGATGGCGTAAATGTCTTCTTTAGAGCGAATATCTTTCTTTTCGTTCTTAAAGGGCATTGTCTCTAGGGTCCATAGCCTCTCGACATGCTGCAGGAGAGTGGTGTCTTCTTCTGTCGTTCTGGAGTGGAAGCAGCTAGTGGCTGCTGTTCGGTTGAGAGATTTAGCGAGGGGGCCTTGGAGGGTCCACCCTAGGCGGGTCTCGACTGCTGCAGGACAGCCTCGGGGGCCTGTATGGACCCGGTCAATCGGGACTATGAGTTCTGCATGGTCGGAGCCTATCAACAGGGTCGGGGTAGCGCCGTCTATGAGCGGGATAGGTAATTGGCGCAGGTGCACATATTTATCCATCAACTTGGTGACAGGGTAGGTGTACTGCGATAGTCCTATTTCTTGGCTGGTGAAAGCATTTGTGATCTTGTACCGTCGCTCTGGCTGCCCGTTGGCTGCGATGGTGAAGGAGACATTCTCGCCCTTTATCGTCTTTAAATCTCTTCCTATTGTCCGAATCGTCATTTCGTTCTTGCTCCCCCGCAGTCCCAGCTGGGTCGCAGCGGAGGCGAGCAGAAGGGTCTTCTCTGACCCGTCATCAAGGACGGCGTAAGTGTCCATGACTTTATCTTGGTAGCTCAATGTCACACGGACTACCTTTAAGAGCACTTGGGCTCCGCTGCTGCTGGCGGGGTCAATGTACATGACACTTGCTTTGGTGCCGCTCCGTGGTGCAGGTATAGGCCGTCTTCCGTTACTATCGTGTAGTATATCTAGATGGGCTCCATCGCACCGGCTGCACCTTTTCTTTAGGCGGCATTCGGCTGCCATGTGGGGCCGCGCACATCGATAACAGCGCCGGTTGGACTTTATCCATTGACTCACTTCTTCTGCATTCATCTTTGTGAATGAGTCACATTGTGACAGCCAGTGTTCTTTCTCACAGTAGGGACACGCTATCTTCCACTTCTCTTTTCTCGAGGGGGTGCTGTGACTCTTACTGCTCGGTACTGACTCTGATTGGTGCATGACAGTCACCGATCTTCTTCCATCATTTATTCTCCTGGGTCCCTCTCTGGAGCTTGGCGTGCTCCGCCCGAAGGTGTCCAGTCGTAAGCTGCTGACTTCTCTCGCCAGGAAGTCGGCTAGATCAAGGAGGGATGGCTCGGGGCCGTCGGGGTCGCGGTAATCCCTCTGCCGCCGAAAGCGCTCCTGTCTTGCGGGTGGCAGCTTCTCCAAAATCCTCTCGACGTTAGAGTTGGCGTATAGCTCATGCCTGCCCTTCTCCCGTTGCGCTCCCAGCATCCCCACCAGGGACTGCACTTTGATTGACAGGTCGTCTAGTGAGCGATTGTCTGTGGCTGGGGGTAGGCGGTCAATATGCCTTATCTCCTGGATTACGTAATCCCATATACGTCCATATCTCTGATCCAGCGCTGCAAGGGCCGCTGTGTATGGAGTCGAAGAGGTAGCATAGGCTAGCGCTATATTGTGCGCTCGCGGTACTTTCAGGTGCTTCAGTAGTATTGCATACTTGTGGCGTTCATCAGCGACATCCACCATCATTGTCTCTAAGCACATCCGGAGCTCCGTGTACTGTGCTCGACTCTCATAGGCGAAGTCTGGGAATGACGGCGTGGCGTTGTATGACGCCGTGGATGGCTGATACATCGGCGAGCGTTGGGGGAGAGACCTCCTGGGCGAGTCCCCTCTTGCGCCTCGCTGTGGGCTGGTACTGGCAGGGTACCATGGCCCGCTGGTCCAGGTACTGTTCCTCGGGGCTGGTCGTGCGTCGTGCTCACCCGTGAATAGAGTCGGGGGTCTGTAGCGCAGCGCCGCGGGGGTATAGCCTGGACTGTATGGGACCTCCTGGTCCGGTGGAGTACTGTGCTGTCGTCGGGCTTGGTTCTCCTCTTCTCCCTCTTCTTCCTCTATCAGATCTTCCAGATTCTGTAATCGTTTATTTAGCTTCTCCGCAGTGTATGCCGCTCCTTCCTTGTAGCTGGGTCTCGCTTGGACCGGTATGGGAAGGGGGTCTGCGGGGGGTCTAGACTCGGTCTGTTGGTCAAGTTCAGGGTCGCTTGCTCGTTGTGGTGATGCTGCTCTTGACTGTTGTCTCGACGAGTTCCTTGAACCCCTAGCGGAGGGAGAGGGTGTTGTCCTTTTGATCAGCTGCTCTATTAGTTGCGCTTGTAGTCTGTCGCGCTCTGCGTCTCTTTGGGCACCGGCAGCGGCACGCTGGGCGTCGGCCCGGTCTCTTGCCATATTCTCTTCTTTTTTTTTTTACATTTTTTTTATTATTGCAAAACAAAACTTATTAAAAGTCAGTACTCAACACACAATGTATAATGAAACTTTCAGTAAAGGTGGTTAAAATATATGCAAGTACAGAAACAGGATAAAACAAAAATAGTCAATAATAACATTTTAACCGTATACAGTGTATATCCAGCGAAGTTACAATTATATAAATGTTAGTATATAATATACCCCTAATACCTATTTTCTAAAACCCTACACACATATGCTCCAGCTCAAACCCCCCCCTCCCGGACCCCCTCTTGGATAGTGCCTCCATTATCCCTCACTCCTAACCAGACATCACCATTATAGGCTAGCTTTTATTCTCTCCACCACTTCTAACCACATTGACATTTTGGATTCATTGAGCCCCAGAATTCTTGCTGTAGATATTTCTTGATATATCACATCGAGATATGTAAGAAACCACACTTTCCGGCACATTTTTTCCGGTTGAAACCAACGTGATGCGATCAGTTTTTTAGCTACTGTGATACCCGATAAAACCAATCTTTTTAGTTGTGGATTCACTGCAAACTCAAAAACATCATTCAATAGCAATACCGCGGGGTGTACAGGTATATTCCAAAATACGAGTATTGATAATTGTTGGGACACATCTTTCCAGAATGCCTTAACTGGTGGGCAGTCCCAATACATGTGCATAAATGTTCCTTCGTCCCCATTTGTACATTGGGAGCATTTGGAGTCTTGTATAAGCCCCATTTTGCACAGCCTTATAGGAGTCAAGTATGTCCTGTGAATATAGTTCAGATTGATTTGTTGATGATCCGGGTTCCTTGATGTAAGTCGGACATTTGCCCAGGCTCCTTGCCAATCAAAGTCATTTTCCAGGTCTGGTATATCCCTCCTCCAGACATTGTCTAGTTGAAGGGTTTCATACGAGGACGTTAGTAATTGATAATAAAAACCTGATACAAAACCTCCCAATGTATCTTTTTCATAGAAAAATTTGTGGTATCTGTGGTGTTCAATTGGTATGTGTAATGGAACACCGTGAGATCTCATACAAAGTCGTAACTGTATGTAAAAAAGCCATGTGGACTCGGTGAGGTTAAACTTTATGCATATTTCGACATAACTACAGAGGCCCTTGTTATTAAAAATATCCCCTAATGAGTGTATGCCTCTTTCTTCCCATACAGGGAATCTTATAGGTCGTTTTCCCATTAAGAGAGCATTGTTATTGAATATGGGAGTGTGATTATGCCATACTTGAGGGTTAGGAAATTTCCTTTGTGTTTCCCGCCATGTCCTGATTGCATGGGTTATTATTGGGCCAAATTCTCGCTCACAATGCTTGATTGAAAGTTTAGTGTATGCTATGTCTTTCAATCTCTGTGGGGCTACTATGTTTTCTTCTAATTTTCTCCAAGATACCAAAGCCTCGGGGTCAAACCATATCTTCTTCAATGGTCTTAATGTGAAGGCATTAAAATATTGTAAAAAATCTGGGACTGCCATGCCACCGTCTGCTTTATTTCTCTGTGCGGTGGATCTTTTTATGCGAGGTGGTTTGTTATTCCAAATAAATTTGTATGTGGAGGTTTGTAATCTTTTCCAGTAGCCCTCTGGAGGAGGTAACGGAAGCATTGAGCTGAAGAAATTGATTCTTGGTAATACATCCATCTTAACTATTGATACCCTTGCCTGTACTGAGTTTTTAAGTTTTGCCCACCTGTCCAGGTCGTCCTTGATTTTGTTCTGTATTTTTGTGTAATTGTGCTTCACCGTTTGTCTTATGGTGGGAAATATTTCCACACCCAAGCATCTGAAATGTTTGACCATGGGTATCGCACCTGGGAGGGTTGTCTCTTTTTTTGCACTGGTGTTAAGAGGAAGAAAAGCCGACTTAGGCCAATTTATTTTAAATCCCGATAAATCACCAAAGTTCTCTATCAACTTGAGTATAAGCGGCAATGTGTTGTTGGGGTTTTGCATGAACAATATTACGTCGTCCGCATATAAACTAATTTTATGATGTGTGCCCTTGATTACTATTGGTTCTATGTGTTGGGATTGTCTTATAAATTGTGCTAAAGGTTCTAATGATAGATCGAATAGTCCGGGACTAAGAGGGCAACCTTGTCTGGCTGAGCGTGATACCGGAAAGATATCGGAGATGAATGTGCCTGTTGTAATCCTGGCCGATGGGTCCTTCTATAGTACTTTAATCATATCAATGAAACCTTTTCCTAACCCCATCCTTTCCAATACTGCCCATAGAAACGGCCATTCCAACCTGTCAAATGCTTTCATAGCATCCAGGGATAGTATCGCCTTAGGTGTGATGTCCTCTTTGTCTGTATCTAGTACGTGCAGTATTCGCCTTATGTTATCATTGATCAGGCGACCTTTTATGAAGCCTGTTTGGTCCGGATGAACTAAAGACGTCATATGCTTTTGCAATCTGATGGCTAATATCTTAGAGTACAGTTTGACATCGGTTCCGAGGAGGCTTAAAGGACGGTAACTACCGCATTCAGTTTGTCTTTTTTGTGAAGAACTGAAATGAGTGCGGTATTTTGGTGTTCAATGAAGCTTCCCTCTTTGACTGAGTATAAGATCATATTTAGTAATAAGGGTCCAAATATGTCCCAGCAAGAAATGTACATTTCTGATGGGATACCGTCAATTCCCGGAGCTTTGCCGTTTTTCATTCCGGATATGGCCTTCTTGAGTTCTTCTAATGTGATCGGTACTTCTAACTGTTTAGCGTCTTCATCCGTAAGTTTAGGGAGAGTAATTTGATTAAGATATGTGTCTAATTTGTCTTGATCAAAGGTCGTTTCTGAGTTATATAAATCGGAGTAGAATTCTTTGAATGTATCGTTTATTATTTTGGGTTCTGTTACTAGAGCTTGTTGTTTCCTAATGGCAGTTATATCTGCAAATTTTGCATTAATTCTTAGTCGCATGGCTAATAGGTGACTAGGTTTAGAACCTTGGAAGTACTGCTGTTGTCTAGTGCTGCGTATTTGCAATTCCGATTTTTGTCTGTACATTGCTTTGATCTCTGTCTTTAGAATGTTAACTTGGTTATCCATATTCTCTTCTGTCTGGAAGCGTCTCATCTCCAGACGTGTGCGCTGTTCTTCGCTCCGTTGCTGTGCTTGGAGGTGTTCGCGCTCGCTGGTCGCCTGTGCTTGGAGACGTTCGCGCTCGCTAAGCGTCTGTGCTTGGAGCCGATCGCGTTCGGTAGAGGCTGTCAGGCTGACGAGGAACGCCTGTTGTAGTATCCTCTCCGCTTCGCTGGGGGAAGGCGGTTGTGGAGGCGAGCCGCTCCTGCGTGAGCCGCTCCTGGGGGTACTCGTTGGGGAGTCCTGGAGCTCTAGTTCCTCGGCGCTCTCCTCCTCTTCTTCCGTGCAGAGTTCTCTCTCTGTAGGGTTGTCTTCCTCCCGGGGCTTGTCGGGGACTACTTCTTTAGTAGTGGCGGGGGGTAAAGGCATGTCAATTCCCTCCTGGTCCCCACCGTGAGCTTGGTCAGTTACATTAGGACCTACTAGGGCCTCTGTGGTCGGGGAAACCTGGTCGTTAAGGTCAGACATGATTTTACTTTCTACTTTTACCGCGTTTACCGTTTGTCGAAGGCTAGGTAGTTGACTGACAGTGTAAGCCTCTAAGTACTGAGGTGTCTGTCGTCTGCGCCGCGGGCGTTCTAGGTTAGGAGGATCGTTTCGTGGAGTGTTCATCATAGGCCATTTCGATATTAATAACACTATATTAATATTACACTAGTTACCATCCGGCTCGAAGGACCAATTGTAACTGAGGGGTACAATTCCCTGACTGTATTGTTAGATATGATATTTAATACCACTACCTCATGTACTTCTGGCCACCCAGTACAAGATATAAGTATGATGAACACTTTCCCACCTGATGAAACGAATCCACACAAATGTACCAAATCGAAGGTTTAATACAGCAAAGGGTGTATACAACGATCACTTAATTACATTTATGATTTGAAATATGGAATATGCACTTTTATGGCAAATGAGTATTCGTAGGTAAATCAACATTGAATGTCCAATCTCTGGTTGCGCAGGGAGTAAGTATACAACCTGGAATATTTAGGAAACGATAGCGATGGTACTTAAATGATTATAGCTGGATACACTAAGGGGGGGGGGGGGTCCCGCTGGTTGTAAGACAGTAGGAGGGGGGGGGTTAGAGAAGCCGCTGGCGGTATCCCATCTGGCTGACGGTGTCTTGGGAGAATCCAAAGTCTTGGACACGGTGCCCACAGAACCTCGGGTCGCAGACGAATACAGCTGGACCCTCTGTGGAACGGTATCTGCCGGTCCACAACGGAGAGACGTGAGGCGACCTCACGTGTAGAGCGCCGTCTCACCTGGAGTCCTCTCCGGGGGGTAATTCCAACACTCCGCAGTGTTGGCCTTTATCCATGGAATAATCAAAGCACACAAAGCATAATCCAAGCCGTGGAAGGCTCGCCATCGTCCGGGTAGAGTAATCCAATATACAGGTCCAGTCGCTCTTGGCCCGGAGCTTCTCGGATGCAATCACCACTAGGGGTCTGACCAGCCTGGTTAAGCGTCCAGATAACGTCAGGAACGATGGGGGTACTGATAACTTTAGAACTCTAACCGAACGATGCACCATACATAAATAGACTATTATTAGCTTAATAGAATACGTCCAACTCGACGGTATAGTGCCAACTATGACTATTCAACTATTAATCTACACGATATCTCAATGCCTATTCTGGGCCAAGTAGGCCTTACTACACCGCACGTGCGTCGTGGGGAGGCTTTGCGTCTGTCACTCTGTTGGAGGGTAAAGAACTGGACTAAAAGAAAGTTCTACTTTACTGGCGCCATATATATATGCGCTATGAACAAATAGTACCATTCGTATTTCGCCCGACATATTACTGCGCGGAACCGGGGGTTGCCACGACATGTTAGGCGGCACGATTGAACTTGGACCTAGGGGTATGGCAACCTGGCGCCAGGCTCTCGTCCAATGGTAGAATGAAACTATTATGGGCTGTTTAGTAGAAACGGGGATATTCAATGCATATTGTACAAGGAATATACAGGGGATATCAAACGATATACAAATACAATTAAATATATATATATAAATAAATATACATATTCGGTTTAATCTGATCCTTCACAACAGCGCTGAAATAGCACTTGCGGTACTTGGTGAGCTACTGGAGCTCCCCACCGCTTGCCACTCTTATCTCCCAGAGGGCCTTCGACTCCAGCAGCTCTCTGGTTCGATCTTGGTCCAGGAATTTGTTTTGGCTGACTGACTGGCACATTTATCCCAGCCACATCACTTTAAATTTGATTTGAATAGAGTGAAATATAACTCTATTGATTTGAGTGGAGTGAGTTTTAACAACTCTGTCCAAATGACTGAATGCATTATTAGTCCAAGTGTCCAAGTGTCTTAATCAGTTCATTTTGGTAGGTCCTGTGCGCGGTAAACAGATCCAAAATCTTCTTATTGCAGTCCAAAAGCTTTGATAATCCAAAAATGACCACGTCTTCAAGTTGGTAGCCCGATTATGATGTCCCAATAGGCAGAGAGGGTTAGCCTTATTCTGCTTCTTGAAGAAAATATGCAATCCACTGATTAGATCCATTTAGAGTTGATTTGAGTATAGTCCGGCAACCGGCACGAAGCAGAGCATAGCATCGTCGGGCTCCATGGAGCAGTAGAGGCGGCGGTAGGAACGGCCTTGAGGAGCCTGGGGAGAGGAGAGAAATGCGACTGTCTCTGGGAAGGGCTGGGAAGGAAAGGCGAAAGGGCTGGGAAGGAAAGGCGGAAGGGCTGGGAAGGAAAGGCGAGAGTGTTTTGGTGGAAGAGGGGGGGCCAAACAAAATTATCTCTGTTTTATTTTCATTTAGCTGTAAGAAGTTGAGGGCCATCCAGCTTTTTATGTCCCTAAGACAGTTTTTAAGAGAGTCTAGGTTAGCTGTGTCAGAGAGGTTGAGGGGAAGGTAGATTTGGGAGTCATCGGCATAAAAGTGATATGAAATGTTGTGTTTCTGGATGATTTCGGCCAGAGGGAGCATGTAGATGGAGAAGAGTATGGGGGCCAGGATGGAACCTTGGGGGACCCCATACGGTAGACTAGCTGTGGGGGAGGAGTGTCCACCCAAACTGACCGAAAAGGAGCGGCCGCTCAAGTAGGATGCGAACCAGTTTAGGGCAGACCCCCCAATACCTAGCCTGTGTTCGAGACGATCGACCAGGGTGGAGTGGTCGACCGTGTCGAACGCGGCAGAGAGGTCCAGGAGGAGGAGCATGGCACAGCTACCTGAGTCGATGGTGAGAAGCAGGTCATTGTAAATTTTGACTAGCGCTGTCTCAGTGCTTTGCCCTGCCCTGAAACCTGACTGGAATTTGTCTAGGAGGTTGTTGTGATGTAGGAAGGGGAGGAGCTGTGCCAGGACAGCCTTTTCTAAAATCTTAGATAGGAAGGGTAGTTTGGATATGGGCCTGTAATTATTGAAAAGAGCAGGGTCTAGGTTAGGTTTTTTTAGGAGGGGCTCAACCATGGCGTGCTTCAGGGAGGAGGGAACAGAGCCAGATTCCAGAGAGCTGTTTATGATAGACAAAATACTGGGGCCTACTATGTCCATGGACTCTTTTAGAAGATGGGTAGGGAGGGCATCAAGGGGGGATGTGACAGTCCGCATGCCTGCCACCAGCTCTCTGAGAGTGGTTAGAGAGATGGGTTGGAAGTTGTTCAAAAGAGCTGGGCAGGAGGGGTGGGAGGGAGGGGGAAGTGGGCAGGAGGGCTGGGCAGGAGGGGGGGCCGGGCAGGGGGGCTGGGTAGGAGGGGGGGGTGGAGGAGGACGATGAGATGGTTACTCTAATGGTTTCCACCTTCCTAATGAAGAAGTTTAGGAATTCTTCACATTTGAACTATACAATGCATCACTGTGCCTCACTGCATCACTGAGCACAGAGTGACAGTTACCATCTTCCTGGACTTTAAACAGCACTGTGCAATATTACACCTACTGTAGACTTCAGTATATTTTTACTGTATTTATTTACTGTATCTTTTATTCTATTTTTATTCTATTTCATTTTATTCTATTCTTAGACCATTTGTTTTGTTATTCTTATTTGTGACTTGTTTTGTCTAAATGTTTAATGTTGAGTGATTTGCAGTATCAAATTTCCCTCAGGATAATACATTTCTATTCTATTCTATTATATATCTTTGAAAAGTCTCCATTTATTCAACACACTGAATTCACTGACAAACTGAACTGAACTGACAAAAATAAGGTACATGAAAAAGCAAACAATTCCTCCACAGGCTACTCACCATCATTAGTAGAGCGGCAAGCAGCGTTTGGGAACAGAGTGAAATCTTCTTAAAACACTGTCCCTCCACTCATTCCTGAACTTTTTTGTTAAGTCCTTCTCAAATGCCAACTGAATTAAATTGGCCTTGCGTCGATGAAGCATACTAAGGCGATGTTCTGTAAAGACGTTCTTGAGGGTAGATGTGACGTACCTTGGGTACGTGGGTTGGTCATTACCATTATTACTGTATTTATGACACCTTCTGAACATCAGGTTAGTATATTTAATGTGTTGTTTTGTATATGATGTGTGTGTGTGTGTGTAAACATGAGAGCTAATGCTGTCTCTTCTCTCCCTGTCAGGTGCTGCCCATCCCTACTGAAGAGTGCTGATTGCTAATGAATGACAGCTGATTGGCAATCAGCTCAAGAGGGATGGGTAGTCAAATACCTGACGGCACACACACATCTCGGGCCTTATTGTGTCACTTGCCGGTGATCACGGGGTTGGAGGTGGCCTGTGGTTGCCACTGTGGTGGAACTATGCTCTATTTTTCCCTGTTGTATTATATTGGCCTTGTCTCCATAATTACATGGGACTGTGTGTTCCTTCTGTTCACAGTCTAGGGTGACCAGGTGTCCCCCTTTTGGTTGTACTGTCCCACCATTTGACCAAATGTCCCGCGTCCCTCATATTGAGAGGATGTCCCTCTTTTCGAAGCCAAAAAAAAACATGCGTCTAAAAGCCCCTCCCTACAGACAGTAAACGTAGCAACCCGCCTCTTGTCCACACACATTGCTCTGATTGGTTATAGTACTTTAGCGTGCTGAGACTGAGTCGTGACGCTACCTCATATCGCAAATCTGATTGGTCAAAAAAAACACAACAACATTACAAGCAAACTAGTTCAAGATGGAAAGCAGTAAAAAGAAACTGACCTGCAGTTACAACCAAGACTGGCAAACGACACATGACTGGGTGAGGCAGATGGCAGGCAATCCGCAGCAGGCTTTCTGTGTTTTGTGTCATAGTTCGTTTTCAATTGCGCATGGAGGAGAATACAACTTGAAGCGCCACAGTGGACGTGAGTCTCACTTGAAAGTGGCTCACCAAAAAGAAACATCCAGATCTATGGATATGTTTCTTCTTAAACCAAAACATTATAGCGAGACGGACAAGGTCACTGCAGCGGAGATAACAAGCATCTATCACACTGTACAACACTCCCATTCATACAGGTCAGCCGACTGTGGTAGCAAGCTAGCTCCTGTCATTTGGCCAGACTCAGTTATTCTAATAAAAAAAATTACATTATCTATCTGTCCCACTTTGTCCCACCAAAATCTTACTGTTGTCCCACTTTTGGACTTTTTGCATCTGGTCACCCTACGTCTAACCATGCCCGCTCTACTTCAACCTGTTCTGAGTGGTTCTCCTGCCCCCCCCCCCCCCCCCCCCCAGGCAAATGGCCCTGAGCCATCTTCT
Source organism: Notolepis coatsorum (assembly GCF_963971535.1). NCBI lineage: Eukaryota > Metazoa > Chordata > Actinopteri > Aulopiformes > Paralepididae > Notolepis > Notolepis coatsorum. The sequence continues at coordinate 82,747,340 of NC_140168.1, forward strand.
TGTACCTCATCCTGTATACCAGCGCTTGTAGTCATATACCTATTTGCTCTTAGTTCCATTTATGATTTCTATTTTATAATTTTATAATATACCTTGATTCTATTGCTACTATGTATGCATATATGTATATATATATATATATATATATATATATATGCTTATTACATGTATTTATTACTCCTATGTCTCCCTGTCAGGTGGTGTGATGGTCAAGATGGTGTGATCTTCCCTGCGCCGTCCTTGATGTGGCTAACAGGGTCGACAGCAGCGGCTATTCTTCCTCAAACCGGTTCTATACCACAGGCACGATGGATCCACTCTACATCGCCCTCAGTTTTCCTATGCCTTTTTGTTGTTGTTCTTAGCTCTATTTATTTAAATAAAAATGTAAGATTCTTATGTACCTTAGATACTACTGCTGCCATGTATGTATATATATATATATATATATATATATATATATATATATATATAATGTGTTTCATTACATGTATATATACATCTATACCAATTATTCACCTGTTCTATTCTCCATCCATCTATCATCCATTGCATATATTATATATTATTAATATTATTACTATATTATCACTGACATCCAGGTGGGGGGATCCCCTTTGAACAGCCCATCTGAGGTTTCTCGGCTCCACGCCACCTGTGGTGCTTTTATTTTCTATTGCTAGGTTTTTAGTGAATCGTTCCTTATCTTCATTGGGGAAAGTCTGGAAGTGTCGCATATTTGGATTTGTTGGTGTTTTTTGTTTTTTATCTATTGTGATGTTTCTTTCAAGACTTGGGGGCTATTCCATGTGATCTCGGGCTATACAAATACCTTTGATTTGATATGATAGGCCCACAATGTTTTACACAACATGCCATCCAGTGATGTCATTTGGGACATTGAATCAATGAAATGCAGTCTTTCATCTACATCATTTCATGGAGCTGTAATTAACACAACACAAGGATTAAACGTCCCCGATGACATCACTGGTGGCCATATCCAAACTCATTTACTCTCAAAAACTGTCAAACTAAATGAACGTGTGCAAAACTGATTTTGGATGTGTGTGAGATTATAAGGAAAATCAACATTGTTTCTTTTTATTTTGGTGAAATTCCCCTTTAAGACACAGAACTAATCTTAGCTTAAAGAACCAGACGCTAATTCAGTCAGAAAATAGCTTATTGTGGGAATGCTGATGTCAGGATTGTCATTGTTTCAGCCAGTGTTGTAGTCGAGTCACTAAATCTCGAGTTTCGAGTCCCCAGTGTTCGAGTCTGAGTCATCAAGGTTGATTCCACTCCACTCTGGCAGTCAAAGAGCTGACATACAAATAAATAAAAGTCTACATTAAACATAAATGACACAGCGGCCATATATTTACTTTGTGACACAATAGCCAAACACAATGCACTAACCATCAATATCTTATGCCAAATGATTAGGGCCTATTACAAAAAAAATACAAATAAATAACTATATTCATCAATTAACAAGTCAGAGTCCTCGTCTGCACCTTCCGAGTCCGAATGCAGTCAATGCTCGAGTCCAAGTCCGAGTCGTCAGTGCTCAAGTCCAAGTCGAGTGCAAGCTGCACTGGATTCTTTTATAAAGACATTTAATTGCTTTGTAGATAAACATGCTCCTTATAAAATGACTAGGATTAAGGATAGGGTGGCACCGTGGTTCTCAAGTGAGCTGTCAGCATTATTTTCTGAGCGGAACTCTGCGTGGTCACGTGCTAGACGCACTGGGGATACGCAAGACTGGCTTTCCTTCAGACAACTTAGAAATAGAACTACTGCAGCTGTGAGGAAGGCTAAATCTGATTACTTTTTAGACTTAGTCTCGAATTCCTACTCTAACCCAGCTAAATTCTGGGGTGCAGTAAACCTGTCAAAAAATAACCCTGCTACATTGCCATTGTGTATTAATGTGGCTGATTGTAAAATCTCGGATCCTCAGGAAATTTGTCTTGCTTTCAATAAACACTTCATTGAGGCTGGGTCCTTATTTGACAGGTTGTTTACTGGGCTGGCTCCACTGGATGTTGATTCTGACCCTAGCCCAATCTTCGATCATGCCTCGTGTGTACCTACATTTTCCTTCCAGCCATTTTCATCTAGTGAAACTCTCAATATCTTGCAATCCATAGACCCTAAGTGTTCTACTGGTGTGGACAATTTAGACAATTTTTTTATAAAACTGGCAGCCCCTGTCATTTGTGAGCCATTGTCACACATCTTTAACCTTTCTATTGCATCTGGCATAGTCCCGCAAGTTTGGGAATCTGCCTAGGTGCTCCCCTTGCATAAAGGGGGGGATAGGGATTAAATGGGTAACTATCGTCCTACCTCCAAACTATCATGCCTATAGCCAAAGCACTGGAGACCTTGGTAAACAACCAATTAAAAACCTTTTTCTCAAGTTGCTCAGTGCTAAGTACTCACCAATCAGGTTTCAGAGCAAATCATAGTACTATTACAGCTGTTACTTTGGTCACTAATGACATTATTTCAGCCCTGGACAATGGGAAGCATTGTGCAGTTCTCTTTGTAGACCTCTCAAAGGCGTTTGATACAGCTGAGTAGACCATCACTTGCTTTTGAATAGTCTAGCTAGCATTGGCCTGGATAAAGCCACTTGTGCTTGGTTTCAGGACTATTTATCTTCAAGGTGTCAATATGTGAATTCAGGTAACTTTCAATCTGATTTCCTGCCATTGTCTAAGGGTGTACCACAGGGTTCGGTATTGGGGCCGGTCCTCTTTACAATCTATATTAATGATATTGTTTCTAGTCTTTCAGCACTAGCAGGTTGTCAGGCTCATCTTTATGCGGATGATACAGTTGTCTACTGCATTGCGGATACTGTTCAGGAAGCTATTGTGAACCTGCAGCTTGCGTTTGACACTCTCCAAAATGCTCTAGCTAAGCTCAAGTTAGTGCTTAATGCTAGTAAAACCAAGTCTATGATGTTTTCTAGAGCCAGGGTTATAGATTATGACATGCTACACCTAACAACAGCAAATGGTTTGTATATTGAAAGAGTTAGTGAGTATAAATATCTTGGTATATGGCTGGATGATAAACTTTCTTTTAAATTCCATATAGATAACCTAGCTACAAAATTACGGCAAAAGATTGGTTTCTTGTACCGTAACCACGCTAGTTTTCCTATGTTCTGTAGGAAAAGAATTGTACAGGCTGTTTTTTTGTCAATATTGGACTATGGTGATGTCATTTACAGGCATGCGTCTGCGTCTACATTAAGGCCTTTGGATTCTGCCTACCACTCCGCCCTAAGATTTATTACGGGTGACAAATATGATACTCACCATTGTCTTTTGTATGAGAGGGTAGGCTGGCCATCTCTCTCGTTGCGACGTAGTTATCATGGGTATCTTTTTATCTACAAAGCAATTATTGGCAAACTTCCACCTTATATTACATCTTTGTTGGTCTGGAGTGCTGTCACCTACCAAACTCATTCGAATGATCGGCTTGTGCTCAGCGTGCCTCGAGTTCGGTCTGAGCTTGGAAAGTCTGCCTTCTCCTACGATGCTCCATACACATGGAATACCCTGCAACAGACTCTAAAGCTCGGAGCATTCCCGTCATTCATGGAGTTTAAAGGCATTGCACTTGACCTATGTACTGAATCATGTAATTGTTTTTAATCCATCATTGTAGTAATTGTAATTCATTGTAATTAATAACTGTTATGATATTTGTGTCCTTTGTTAACTCGTCATCACTGTAAATGAGGGAAACCTCAGTGCTTTCACGAGTATAAATAAAAGTTTGAAATGAAAATGAAATGAGTCCTGAAAATCAGTCCAGGACTCGAGTACTACAACACTGGTTTCAGCTTCAGCCTTCAGGTGTATCATTTGATTTGTGGTAACTGTCAGGGGTGTAAAGTACTTGAGTAATTGTACTTCGTTACAATACTTAAGTACTGTTTTTGGGGATCTGTACTTTACTCAAGTATTATTAGGTTTGTTGCATTTTAGAGGGGAAAAAACATACTTTTTACTCCTTACATTTAAAATGCAGACCTACAAAGTACAAAGTACAAATCTCACAGGTCCAACACTTTTAATTAGTATATTTGTTTCTCTGGCCGAACTAACTATTAATCCTGCACTTTATTTAAAAACAGCCAATCAAATCCCCATCAATGGAAAATTAACCCTCCCATACCCATGCTGATTGGTCATTGTGCAAGACTAGAAAGCGGGGATCTTTGATTAAACACCTGCTATCAGAAGAATAGACAGTCAGAAAATGTTTTACTTTTTCTTTTTAGTACACATTTAAAAGTAGAAACTTTTTTACTTTTACTCAAGTGTGTTTCTAGCCAGATACTCTGACTTTTACTTGAGTACGATTTTGAGACGGTACCCATACTTTCACTTAAGTATAATTTCTGGGTACTTTTTACACCCTAACTGTTTTAGGTCACCCTCTCTGAGCCCAGCCAACTCTCAGTATGTCGAGGGGAGTGGCCCTCTGCTCTTTGAAAGGGAATGTCAGTATCATACATGATACATAAACATAAATACATGTTTTTGAACCACTAAAATGAACCGTGGCAAGCTAGTTTCAAGTTTCAAGTTTCTTTATTATTTGTCACAATAAAATACAGATATTTTACGATGAAATGCTTGTTTCTGTATGAGCCCCTGAGTGTGCGTCATACAGTAAAAAAAATAATAAAAGGAAGGAATCCGCAATCGATTACAGGAAGCACATTGGCCATCTGAGATTGTTTGATTATGTTGAAATCCAGGGCAATAGTTTATCATGGAGCTTCAGTCCTATTTCCACAATACTCAACGGCTGTAACATGTTGGGTAACTTTACATTGACGTGCCTTCTGAAGTTCTGTTAAAGAACACGCCAACATTTTGGGAAATTAGCTTACCGTCTTCTCCAGAGAGAGACAAGAAGATAGATACCAGTTTCCTCTCTGTGCGTTCAGTAGAAAGCTATCTGGCTGCACGTTAGCCTAGCTTAGCACAATGAATAGAAGCGGACAGTCCCCGTTAGCCTAGGCATTGTCCAACTAAAACCTCTCGTGAAGGCTAACTGGCAAATACAAGAAAAACAAACACTGGAACAAAACAAAACAAAAACAACCCCCGTCCCCCACCTTATACTCACTCAAATACAACACAAACATCGGACCAAAACTGAACAAAGTGTAATACTTTTGTACAGAGGTCACTGTTTGATGGCATTACTGATTCTAGGTTGGGTTGACTGTATCAGTTCAGCAAATACTGTACTAGCTTACATAAGTTATCTGACTACAGTATATTGGGTTAATTTGCAACACAGTCTCATCAGAAAATGTAAATAATCGATCACAGGAAGAAAGGTACATACAGTAATGTACGCTATGTTATATCCATAAGTAATAATATATTTATGTATTGTATCGGCAAAAGTCCAAAACAAACACCACGACCAGGAATTGAACCGACAATCATTGCAGTCGGGGGCTGATTATAGTTAGAGTTGAGGTTAGTTCTAACACATAAGGTTTGACACATCTGTTTGATAAACAGTGACACGTTGCTATTGGTTTCCTCATTGTTAAGCATCACAGGATGAATAGAGGCTTGCACAGAACGTCTGGAATGCCCCTTTTTCTTCCATGTTGAGGGAGACAATTGGTTGCTATGTGTCGATACAGACCTCTGGGGAGTGAGGTGAGGTTCCACCTGCAGCCACCCGTTGAAGATCAAAATTAACTAAGTATTACAAACTGTATTGTGTAGGTTCATAATCTTTGACGGAGGTATATTTAATTCTTATACTGTTACAATCAAGGTAAATGTTTTAACTTAATCTTTGAGAGAATGTGTTTTATATTGTAATCTTTACTCGTTTCCATAATTCTGTAACTACTACACAGTACCCATATGTGTATATGTGTTTTTAGTCGATGGTGGAAAATTGGCCTTGTTTCATCTGTGGAGTGAGGAGTGGGTCTGAGGCGGCCAGAAGATGCAGAGCGTGGGGGTCCTGAGGGTGTGTAGTTAGAGACCATTGGCGGGAGCCGTGCCCCTCACTGCACAGTGTGCCAGATCAAGGACCTTGAAGCAGATTTGTGCGGCAATGCCAGTGCAGTTCTCTGAGAAGTGGGCTGACGTGGGCTGACTATGGTAGATTGAAGATCAGGCTGATCGTCAAGGACTACACATTCAAATGTCGAGACATATTGGTACTGTAGTAGTTACCATGGAAACGAGTAAAGTCTTTTTTTGTGAAATGTAAACATGTAGACCTCATTTAACTACACTAAATTCTGCTCCTGTCAAATGTCAGACCAATTGAATAAGTGGAACCATACAAACACATAAACATTTGTCTGGAACAAGGTGGGTCTTAAAGCGACTTCCCAGGTCTATATGAGAAATATATAAACAAAAAATTTATAATCTGGTGTTTTATTACTGGATCTTTTAAACTAGCGGTTCTCAAAGTGGGTACTGGTGGACCCCAAGGGGGTTCCCCAGCAAAATGAGTAATAGTTTCATTTCACTAATATTCTATTCACTAGAGGTTTAGCACAATGAGAGAATAAGAATGACTATTCTCATCACAGGTTTCACTCTCTCCTCACCTATATACAATATAGACAATGGAACTGTGGACTGGATGACATCTAAAAGCAATGGTCTTCTCAGATAGGGGTCCCAGAGACAGATCAAATGGGGGTCCCGGACCTATTATAGGTACATTTGGGAGTCCTTGAAAGTGAAACAAGTGACAGTGGAACGGTAATACCCTGCCTTTGCAATGTTTACCTAGTCTATCACTGCACAGAAATATCTTCTTGCTGAAAGTGGTTATAGTCAGCCATGTTGGAAGAAAGAAAACGACACAAACATTCCGCGCAAGGCCTCTTCACATAAGCCGCCAAAACGCCATAACAAAAAACGAAAAGCCTTACGTCTCTGTACCTATAAGTCCTCCACTGATTTCAGAACACATTCGGAGAGATTGTTAAGCTGTATACTTACAAGGATCGTCCTCTTAGAATTCCTCACTACATCACAGCAACCCATGGTGAAGAGGATCCAAGTCGGCTTCTAAATGACAACACTCGACACGTGGTCTGAATAGCAACACACGCTTGCTTCCCCCGTACGACCACAGCACCGCCCGGGCTACAGCTGAGTGAGTGTTCCATGCGCAGGGAAATGGAGACATCCCCCTGAGAAGACCGTTGCCCTCTGGACCAGGACACACGTGGTGGATAAGTAAGTGATTATAAGTGAGAGAGATGACCTTCTCAAATTCCACCGGCCTGGCCGTGTGGCAATAAAAGAAACTTGAACTTGAACTTGAACTTGAACTTGAACCTTATGTTTCCACACTCGCATTTCTCACATCACCTTTAACATTTGCACAACAGTTAGTGCATTTCTCAAAACAATTAGTACAAACTGAAAAACCTAGTTGATAAACCTGCAAAAGCACGTCACTTGCTCAAAATGGATAGTTCCTTCCTCAAAAGCAAGTATTCTTGTCAATGAAAGTGTCAGTGTCATCAAAATGAAAAGTCCTGACACCATTCTTTATGAACAAGATAGTCAAATGGTAAGTGTTTTCCAATGCAAAAAAGTCAGATCTTGGCGACACTACCTGAAAATGCTCAAGACAGCACTATACACTATTTGCACAGCCATTTGAAATCTACAGTTAAGTTACAATAGTGTAGACATTGTAATATTCCCTCCTTGTTGGTCTGGGACATCAATGGTTTCTCTCTGTCCAATGTGATTTCTTCCACGCCTTCTACCTTTTGCCAGATTGAAACCAGCCTCATCAACGTATATGAATGTGTGCAGCGGTTCCCTGGTACACACTTTATCCCAGAAGAGAGAGAGAGAAAAACTATACATTTTTCCTGTGTAACATAATGCATTTTGGACAACATATTGTACACTATGAACTGTCATGTAAGTGTACTGCATGGCACTACACAAAGTAACCAGTTTACAGCACTGAACATTAGACTCTCTCAACTGGTGGGTCGCGACCCAAAAGTGGGTTGCAGGGCCATTTTGAGTGGGTCGCGGATGTGTGTGTAATTTTCTTTTTTATCTTTTTTTTTGCACTACCTATCTTTGTGAAAGTGGCTTCTCAGCTCTGGTCCAGCTGAAGACAAAGCAGAGGAACAGATTGGACATTGAGCATGACCTCAGAGTTGCTTTGTCTACCATCACCCCAGACTTTGAGACTCTTGTCAGGAGCAAACAACATCTGCAGTTATCCCATTAGTTCCCTGTTATGTTAAGCTAAGAAATCGCTAAGAAGCATTATTATTTATTATAATTTTATTTCATTGGGTTTTTAGCCCTAGTTGCACTTTTGTTGCAACCCCAGTTATCCCATTAGTTCCCCAAAACGTAGGTCTGTTATGTTAAGCTAAGAAGTCTGCTAAGAAGCATAATTATTATTATTTATTATTATTATTATTATTATTATTATTATTATTATTATTATTATTATTATTATTATTATTATTATTATTATTATTATTATTATTATTATTATAATAATAATAATAATAATAATAATAATAATAATAATAATAATAATAATAATAATAATAATAATAATAATAATAATAATAATAATAATAATTATTATTATTATTATTATTTTATTTCATTGGGTTTTTAGCCCTAGTTGCACTTTTGTTGCAACTCCAGTTATCCCATTAGTTCCCCCAAACTTAGGTCTGTTATGTTAAGCTAAGAAATCTGCTAAGAAGCATATATTATTTATTATTATTTTATTTCATTGGGTTTTTAGCAATTTGTTTTGTGTTTATTTCATGTTTTTAACAGTGCATGAAACATTGCGTATTACTGCAAAAAAGAAAATTGAAATAAATCATAGTGGTTAAAAAATTTGTACTACTCCTCTATCATCAATAACAGTCGTGGAAACTCCAAGCAACTATTCTCCACCATCAACCACCTCCTCAAACCCCAAATATCTCTACACTCCGACTCCACTGAGGAGCAGTGTAGCAACTTTGCCACCTTCTTCAGGACCAAAGTTGACACCATCCGCTCCCTGCTCTCTAGCCCCTCTGCCCCTCCTGTCCCAACAGTTGAACCTCACCCTCTCTGCTCCTTTTCTAACATCACACAGCGAGAGGTTGAGGAAATCGTTAGGAAAATGAAGCCTTCCACCTGTATCCTGGACCCCCCTCCCTCAGCCCTGGTCAAATACAACATTGTAGCCATGAGACCTCTGATCACCAAGGTCATAAACCACTCTCTCCAGGCTGGCCATGTCCCCTTTGCCCTTAAAACTGTGGTCATAAAACCACTTATCAAAAAACCCTCCCTAGACTGGCCAACTAAGACTTGATTGCTTCATGTTTGTTGTCCTGGCCTTTTCCCTTCCTTGTGTAATGGTCTTCCCCTTGTCTGGTTGTGGTTTGTGATATTGCCTTTGTTATTGTTGTGTATTGGTTTAGTCTAGTTTGTGGTTTATTGTTTCTGTATGTTTGGACTGGCCTCACCAGGTGTTGTCACTTATAATTAGCATAGTATTTAAGTATGTCGTCTTCCTCTGTTCTGTGTGGCGACATACTTCCTGTTCCTCCCCGTTCCTGCCCTCGTCATGTTGCACTGTGTTGTCATTCTGAGTAAGTGTAGTGTTTTGTTGTTTACTGTTATTTTCCGTATTCTCAAGTTCTGTTTCACTAGTACCAGCACTGCTGCACCGTTTATGTTCTTTTGTTATTTGTAGTTTAGTCTTGCCTTCTCTCAGTTCTGAAATAAATAGAACACCATTCAAGGGTACTATGACTATGCATGCACCTCATGGTACCAAAGCACTTCAAAGGCGCTTAAAACAAAATTACAAACATCACAAAACAAACTGGTCAGACTACTACTTGACCTGAACCCCAGAACCCACCTCACCCCTGCCCACTTTGACAACCTAGGATGGCTTAGAGTAGACGACAGAGTACAGCAACTTGCAATGGGCCTGGTCTACAAGATACACTATACGACCGGGGTGCCCATGTACATGTCAAAATACTTCCCAAAGGTCAGTGAATACCACAACCACTACACCAGAGGAAGCTCAACAAATCATGTTAAACCCAGATTCGGCTCAAACAAGGGACTAAACACGTTTCGCAATTATGCCACAACAATGTGGAACGCCCTACCCAAAGCTGTAAAGGAATGTGAATCCCTGCCCACATTCAAAACCGCTCTTAAAGAGCACCTACGGGAGGCTGCAATTCTAAACTGGCCACCGTAAATGCCCAAAACCCCCACCACCTCCTAATAGACAGTCTCCTCCCCACCGCATGTATATATTCCCTCCCCGCCGTATGTATATTTCTCTCCCACCCACCCACCCCCCCCTAATGTACAGTCCCCTCCCCATCATATGTATATACTCTGTCAGGATCTAGGGGTAACAGTACTGTATATTGGAATACCGTTTATGTCACAAATGTATCAGTACTAAATACCTATATGTCCCTATGCCATAAATGTCATGTATGTTGTGTATGTCATAAATGTCTATATGAATTGAAAATTAGGGGACCCTGATGGAAACAAGACAAACGTCTTTCTCAGGTCTGCACCCCCTTAACAATTGTATGTATTGAGCCGTACTGTATTGTACCCATTCTGCAATCTGTTAAATAAAGTTTTCATTCATTCATTCATTCACACCACCTTTTGTGAAGAGCAACCACCGTCTCGTTCTCTGTCATTTTGTAGTTCTGGGGCTCCTCCATCCTTCTGCTTACTGGGTTCTGTTCTCCCCCTAATCGTAACACTTGTTGTATAGGACCTGCAGGGGTGGTAGTGCAATACCCGTGGCACGCTCGGCTGAGCGCACCACTCTCTGTAGGGCCTTCTTGTCCTGTGCCCAGCGCCTCACATTGGTGATGGCAGCTAACTCGTATGCGTGCTGGAGGGGGGAGCCAAGGCTGTCTCGTCAACTATGTTTATATAGTGGATCATACAAATACAAACACAATAGATGTTTTGGAACTTTTGATATGTATTTACTATTGCCCCTCAACAGGCCACAACTGGGCAACATTAAATTATGCTTGTTAAGCACTATACCAAAAATAAATAACAAATATATGTAACGGATGGTATCGTGAAGCGCAGTCAAGAATGGCTGGGGTGAGTAGCGGTGCTATGGGTTAAACTCACTCTCACATCCTCAAAAGACGCATAGACCCATTACTTAGAAGTGAATTCACCTCTTGGTATAGCGGTCTGTGTTGCTGCCCGCGGTGTGGGAGACTGGGGTTCGACTCCCACTCGGGGCATCGAAGTTTGAGGTGACGTTGTCACAACCGTTACAATGGTGCCGTGACCCGGATGCCTTGGGTGGAGTGGAGTGAGTTTGAGAGGGTGAGTGTAACGGATGGTATCGTGAAGCTCAGTCAAGAAGGTCTGGGGTGAGTAGCGGTGCTATGGGTTAAACTCACTCTCTCACTCTCTTTCTGTATCTCTCTAGTTCTCTCTCTCTCTCTGAGCACCTGAAGACTGTGCTATTAAACCAGGAAGTGCAGCACTATGTTGATAAGGCTGTCAGTAGTAGAGCCTCCACTACTGTAGTGCCCTGCGCTGCAACACAACAAACACAAGACTAAGAGTGAACAAAAAACGCTCATGGACCCGTCTCTCATTGACTGACTCGCTTGTGTTGTTCGTTGGATTTGTTTTTGATTATTTGGGATCGCCAAACAAACTATCAAAATGTACACGGACCTGCGGTCTCTCATTGTGTTTTCGTTGTGTGTCCGACTATGCGTGCTTTCGAATACCCGCCCAACTCTACCTCTGATTGGCTTACCATGAAATTTTACTCAACCTCAGCCAATCGTCAGCATGTATGGGCTTGTCTCGCGCACTGCCCACTATCCAAGGAAGAACAGTAGCCTATTGCCTCTCGGCACAAAGATCTAGTTGGTCTGATGAAAAAAACTGCTGCGCGTCAATAACGCGCCGCATATTTTGACAGTAACGGTAACGGCGCTATTAAGATCCGTTAGATTACTCGTTACTGAAAAAAGTAACGCCGTTATTTATAACGCCGTTATTCCCATCACTGGTGATAGCACACATTTGGAGGCAACTGCTGCATTGCTATCACATCTTTTCTAGCAGTAGGGTGTAACGTTTGGGGATTTGCTCTCCTCAGGGAGCAAAGCCCTAGCGTTATCTGGTGGTAATTGACCTGTCTATCTGCCCTGATTGCATTCATTGGTACCTGGTGTGTCTAGTTAGGGTGGCTTTATATGCTCTTCCGTGTTACCGTAACACTGTCAGTCGATCACTGAACCTTGCCGTGAGTACACCGTTGTGAGTAACTCTCATTGCTTCTGCCTTGGAGAATAAGAATGTTTGCTATTTATATTAAGTGCTGTTTACATTTACATTTACATTTAGTCATTTAGCTGACGCTTTTATCCAAAGCGACTTACAAGTTCTGTACGACAAGCCATCAGGAAGAGCACAACTCTATCAGCTGAGTAACAATGTTCATCAAAGTGTTGAGTGCTACAGTGTAGGTTAGTTTATTAGGACAAGTGCATGACAGTATGGTTAGTTAGGGTTAGATTTTTTTTTTTTTTTTTTTAATTCAGATAATGGTGTGTCCTTTTGTTCTTGATTATATGAGTTTGTTGTGTGCTTGTGCAGCACCGTCGTCCGACGTGTTTTCTTTTGTAGCATGTTTTGGAGACATAGTTTTCTCCCCTTTGCTTTCCCCATTTATTGTGTATAAGAGTGTATTTGTTATGTGCTCAACAGACAACTGTATCTCCCCTTTATTTTATACGCCGTTGTCTGCGTGTTCCCTTTTTGCCTACTCGAAATAAAAGAGTATCCTTATATTTGAAAACCAACACCTGCCTCGTCTTATACATTTTACACTGCACCTGTGAGGGCTGTGGGTGTGTGGGTCACGAGCAGATAATAGGGACTCTTAAAGTTATCCGTGAAACAAATAACCACTAACTGCTTATGCAGACATTTTAGGAGAAGGGGAAAAATAAACAACACAAAACAACCTTTACAGGTGGAAGTCTCAAAGTGAGTCATTAAATCAAGTCCAAAAAACAGGACTACTGTCAATAAAGAGGTATAGTATAAAAGTAAATAAGCCACAAAGGCACCTCCTAATAACGGAGTTTATATTGAAAAAGTAAAACAATAAAGCTCCACTAAGGGAGTTTATGTGTAGAATAACGCCAGTAGCCTAAAATAAAAAAGACTACAATGAAGGCTAAATTCTGAATCAGAGATCAGCACTACACTTCAATATAATAAGTGTGACCAAAAGGATAGCCAACACTAGGAAATTAATTAGCAGTTGACACTGCGAGATCCAAACTTAAATAGACTCAACATGGCCATAGGCACAGCTGCACTGAATCAGGTGCAATCAAGCCCACACACCTCCCGACCCATGAGGCAATTAACCACAGTGTTAGATCTTGATCAATCTGGCCAGTATCACGTCTTCGTCTGTTTGGCTCTCCATCCAATTCCTCTGCGTTGTGTCATTTTAATGGTCCTGACGTCTCCGACACTGGCTGATAAGATCCTTATCTCTCCCCGTTAGTACAATCCACAAACCATAATAATTCTCCACCTCCGTAAGAATTCGACACTTCGACAATGTGAAATACCTTACAAGGAGAAGCATGGTTTATTTGATAAACAGAAACCTCAGCTCAGATGTTAACAGATTGTATTGTCCTTGAAGAGTCTATTCTAATGATCTTTCGGTGTGTTCAGTCTATTGTCCTTTTGCTATTCAATCCACTGGTCAGGCCTGGTCTTTAGCCTAAAACCCTCCTCGCGTTAGCCGAAGCTAATGATGATGTGTCATTCTTCCTCCCCCCCCCCCTTCGTGATGAGAGGAGAGAGAGTCTCTTCTGGTTTCTTCCCTCTTAGTCTCAGTCAGATTTTTAGTCTGCCCTACCCGGAACCACTGTCAGCTTTATAGGATCTTCGTCATAACTATGATAGCCCACCCCTTTCTGGTTGTCATGCGACGTGCTGTCATGACAACTGGTAACCTTTCACACATTAAAATGCAGTTTCTACTGTTTCATTAAGATGAACCTCTCTCCCTCCTGCTCTGGGCCTACAGTACACTCGCTCTTATCAATTTGTTCTTACAAGGAATGTCAACATTCGGCTGGCTGCTAAACATTCTGCTGGCTACTGGACCACTGTTCTATCACCCTCTTCATAGGCAAACCATGCACATTTTGATCTCTCTGACCCGGCACCGTTTTAGCTGTGGTCATCTCCCCCCAATCTATACATCCCATACATTGAATAAACCCTGTTTCTCTCAACAGGGACCAGGGATTGACAGCTATCCCTCACAGAAATGTGAAATAAAGCAAAAACAGACAGCTGTCCCTCACAGAATGGTGAAATAAAGCAAAAACCATGACAGCACCTGGGTCCTACACACTTACCAAACCGTAACTGTAGGGGTGTATACCTTCCCAAAAATCACTATGAAAGTTAGTCCACCAAGATGGTACCGACCAACCGTACTGGCTCACAGCCTAGTAGGTTTTGAGGACTGTTTTGAATGTTGACAGTGTGGGGGCATTTTTTATGTTTTTATATAGATTGGAAGTACATTCCACAGAGAGGGGGCAGAGACAGAGAATACCCTGTCACCCGAGGTTCCACAGCGAGGGGGCAGCGACAGCAACAGAGAATGCCCTGTCACCCCAGGTTCCCCAGAGAGGGGGCAGCGACAGAGAATGCCCTGTCACCCCAGGTTGCCCAGAGAGGGGGCAGCGACAGCAACAGAGAATGCCCTGTCACCCCAGGTTCCACAGAGAGGGGGCAGCGACAGCAACAGAGAATGCCCTGTCACCCCAGGTTCGGCGATTGGTCTGGGGCCAGTTGACAGGAGGTTGGCATCAGCAGACCTGAGCCCAGAGAATTTCCCCCATAAAGGTACTTTTGATATCAATACTGACCAGGGAATGCCATTAGGCTAAGAATGCGGGAATGAACGCACACACACACACACACACACACACACACACACTAGGGCTCAGCCCAAACGTTCGAACGTTCCGACCTTCGTTCGTCTTAATTAATGGGTTGAACCTCCGGTTAAATTTTTTTTTTTAATTTCACACAGAAAATATATAGCAGAATGTGATATATATCAGAATATCACAGTACTATGTTGTGTTTACAATAATTCGAAAGTCACACGCGAACACAGGTCACAACAACACAACAAGCATGCCCTCTTGAGCTGGGACAACATCATCAAACTAACCAATGCCTGTCTGGTGTTCAAAATCCTCCATGGTCTAGCCCCACCCCCACTTTCCGATTTGTTCACCCCCAGCAGCAGGTTCACCAGAACTGTTGTACCGGGTAACTTTGATGTTCCATTAACGACAAGTACATTTTGCAAATCAGCCCTCTCCGTGAGAGCTGCCAAGACCTGGAACTCCATTCCAAGTTACATTCGCAATATAGAAACACACAGATCATTCAAACACACTTTCAAAACATGGTTAAGAAATAACTACAGATGTGAACATAAACAGCCCTGCAGAACTCTAACCCCATATGCTTGCCTGTACCTAATATGTAGAATTATTGTTTGTTTGTACATTGTCTGTACATGTCTGATGTAAATATTTTGCATGATGTGTTTTTAACCTGTTCTTAATGACCTGTATGCCATATATGTTATGCTTTCTTTTTTTAGTGGCTTTTAACACCAGGCCCAGGGACAACAGTTGAACATTTGCTTTGGCTAACACTGTCTCAACCATTTACGTTCATTAATGTGTGCTGTCCCTGTTCAAATACAGTTTAAACTGAAACTAGTGAGATGAGGACGGGTCACTGACATATCAGGAAATGAATCAATCATGGAAAAAGAGAGTTTAGTGACTCACACTCACCCCTCTTATTTCATAATACAACGTTTCCGAATGGACGTTTGGATTAAACCAAGTGTATGCAGTGATAGTGATGCTTTCCCAGTGGAACACAAGTTACTTAACGTTACACAGGTAAGTTATGTTATGCACGTTAATTAAGCTATGCACTGCAGAGTGCAGCCCTTTAGCTTGCTAACGTTAAGATAGCAGGAGCCGTCGGCCAACAAAGATGTTGTTTCAACAAATGGATTCACAAAATGGATTATCATACAAACATTATTGAAGCCTCCCGTGACCAGTACGTAGTCAGTACTCTTAATAATCGCAGCAATGTGCGCATATGCGCTATGTTATATGCATAATGTGCGCTAAGACTCGACAGTACTGAACCAGTAAAAGTATTTAGGAGCAATTTCTTTGCATGATTAAAAACGATGGTTCGAACATCCGTTCAAAAAACCCTGGCAAATGTTCGAATCCCAAAGGTTTAAGGGGGCGGGGCTTAGGGGTATGTCATACCTTATAAGGGGATATATCAAAGTTTGATGGATTGTAGCCACGCCCCCTTTTTGAGATGATTTATGACCCCCTAGGGCTTCTCTGATTGGTCGAGGATGTAAGGAGGCGGGACATCCGGTTTTGAGGGAGGGACATCCGGTTTCGGAAGGGGAGGGTCATCTGGTTACGGAAGGGGAGGGGTTTGTAAGAGGGTGGACATCCGTTTTCAGATTTTTTTTTTTTAAATAAAAAGATTCAGAAGTTTTATTTTCAGAAGGTATTTTGTGTGTATCTTCACAATAAATGTGTGTATCTTCAGAATATAGTTTCACAACAATCTTCTGAATAAATGTGTGTATTCCATGGTTTACAGAATAAATGTGTGTGCGTGTGTGTCTGTGTGTATCTTCAGAATAAAATACATTTAGTGTGTTCCCAAGTCTTAAGATTTTGTGTATTCCAAATGCCTAATGTCAAATACCTTGTATTTCTTCAGAAAGTGCATTTATTCCAACTGGTGTTTGAATCTTAAGAATAAGCATTTCAAATGTGTCAGTATGGTGTTAGTGAAGAAAAGAATTCGACCCAATGCGCTGTTGCTGCTGTTGCTGTTGCTGCTGCTGGACTCCGTCGTGCCGTACAGTGGTTATGAACGGGTCACGACTATGATAGGGTGTCGAGCCGTAAACGGAACATTTCACCCTCTAACTAACTGTAGTTGCTCTGAACCAACAACCCCTTTGCGTTGTCGTGAAGGCGCTGGTGCGTGTGTGTTCGCTAGAGCGTTGTTCTGAACCAACAAACCCCCTGCGTTGTTGTGAAGGCGCTGGTGCGTGTGTGTTTGCTAGAGCGATTGAAAAAACAACAACACTTTTTTTTTAGAATGACTGGGGCCGATAAGATGGCTCCAAAACTATAGTATTCGCCACCTGCCAAAAAAAGCCGATTTACGACCCGGCGAGTTCCACCTTGCACTCGTCCGAGGTGTGTGTTTAGCTATACGTGTAAATGTCAATCTGTTTACGAGGATAGCCCCCAATCCAACGCGAGCCGTATAGAGCCGCACGAAGCATTTCTGTATAAAAGTATTCTGTACTTCTGTATGACAACTATTAAAGAAAGTTGAAATATTTCTCATAAACAAAAATAAGACTACACATTAGTCTCTCCTTGACTCTCATTCACCAGCTAATTCTAAAATTCTAATAGACCTATGCAATACAAGTCCTGTAACTCTATTATGAGTAAGCTGTATTTTGTAAGTCTTGTTAGGATGCATATGACCAGAATGCAGGACAGTAGTTCAGATGTGAGAAAACTAATGATTGTAAGACGTGCATGGTACTGTAGATGTGCCTATTAAAAAAATAAAAATAGACATTCCGTCTAATAATTGTAATACTTCTGCTCATCTTTGTTACAATATTGTTAATGAGAGCTCAATGTAAACTCTCTGAGCAGGCAGTGAATAAAATAATTATATAAAAAAAGTTATACATGAGAGTGTCCTGAAAAGATCCATCTATATGAGGTAGTGTCTCTGTTCGAGGGGGGTGGATGTAGGGGCTCTGTTAGGTGTCAAAGTATAAAGAAAATACGTTTTCAAGCAGGTAGGCCTTAAAAAAGAGGAAGTATGACTAGCCTTATAAATATTACTGCATTTAACTTCAGTCACATGTATCGTTGGAAAACACACACAGGCTACATAATGGATTCAGAGAACGGTATGTTTTTAATGTAGCGTATTTTAATCCTGATAGCGCTATTATAACTCAAGATAATTTTTTAAACATCGTTCTCTAACTTGCAGCAAACCAGGGGGAATACTCAGACAGACTAATACCACTTGGTGAGTATAATTAAGGATTAGTATACTATCTACAAAATATCTGGATGCTTATTGTTGTGAAGGGCCAGATTAAACCGAATATATATATTTATTTATATATATATATTTAATTGTATTTGTATATTCTCTAATATTCCCTGATATCCCTTGTATATTCCTTGTACAATATGCATTGAATATCCATTCTAGCCTACTGAACATCCCATAATAGTCTCCATTCTACTATTGGTCGAGACCTTGGTGCCAGGCTGCCATACCCCTCAGACCCAGTTCAAACGTACCGCTCCACATGTACGAACAAGTCCTAGTTCCGCGTAGGAATCTGACTACCGCACCACTAATGGGACTATTTGTTCATAGTGCGTATATATACTGCGCTACTAAAGTAGGACTTTCTTTTCAGTCCAGTTTCTTACCCTCCAATAGAGTCACAGACGTAAAGCCTCCCCGCGACGCCACGTGTGGGAGTAAGGCCAAGTTCGCCTACCATCGGTATTGAGACATCGTGTATATTAATATTTGAATAGTCATATTTGGCACTATATCGTCGAGTTGGACGTAGTCTATTAAGCTAATAATAGTCTGTTAATATATAGTGCTTCGTGCGGTGAGAATACTACCGTAGTCAGTACCCCATCGTTTCGGGCAGAGAACTGGCTGCTTATCCAGGATGGTTGACCCCATGTGAAGCTGCACCCGAGGAGCCCCAGAGCCGACGAGCGAGTGGACCTGTATACCGGATTATTCTACCGACGACAGCCCGCCTTCCCAGGCACGGATTATGCTTTGTATACTTTGATTATTCCATGGATAAAGACCCCCGACACTGCCGTGTGTTGGAACCCCCCCCCCTGGAGAGGACGCAAGGTGAGGAGACGCTCTGCAAGACAAGGTCGCTTCACGTCTCTCCCCCGTGGACCGGAGAGAGCCGGCCCACAAAGAGTCCACCTGCTTTCATCTGTGGTCCAAGGATCGCCGGCGCATTGAACGGCACTACAGTGGGTTCACCTGGGATACCCTTGGCCGGACGAGGCAGCCGGATTCTACCCCCCCCCCCCTCCTACTCCTGTCGGCTTACAAGCGACCGGATTAACCCCCCCTTAGTGTATCCAGTCATATAATCATTAAAGTATCATTGCTGTTATTCCTTAACTATTCCAGGTCGTATATTTACCACCTGCGCCATCAGAGATTGGACATTCTCTATTGATATACCGACGAATACTCTTTGCCATAAAAGTGCATACTATTTCAATTCATAAATGTAATTAAGTGATTAAGTGCTTGCTCTACACACCATTGCTGTGTAGTAATAAACGCATACTTCGACTTCGTACATTTGTGTTGGATCCGTTTCATCTACGTGAGAGTGTTTATGATAATATATTTATGCCGTGTACTGGGTGGCCGAATATTAAGTACAAAGGTAGTGGTAGTAAGTATCATATCTAGTAATACAGTCAGGGAATTGTACCCCTCAGTTACAATTGGTCCTTCGAGCCGGAGGGTAATTAGTGTAATATTAATATAGTGTTATTAATATTGAAATGGCCTATGATGAACACTCCACGAAACGATCCTCCTAACCAACGCCCGCAGCGCGAACGACGGCTCCCTCAGTACTTAGAGGCTTACGCTGTCAGTCAACAACCTAGTCTTCTACTAACAGTAAACGCGGTAAAACTAGAAAGTAAAAGTATGTCTAACCCCAACGCCCAGACTACCCCGACCATAGAGGCCCCTACGGGCTCTAATGTAACTGACCAAGTTCACGGTGGGGACCAGTGGGAACCAGACATGACTTCACACCCCGCCAGTACTGAAGAAGTAGTCCCCGATGAGTCCCGGGAGGAATACAACGCTACCGAGAGAGAACTCGGCACGGAAGAAGACGGGGAGAGCACCGTGGAGATAGAGCTCCAAGGCTCCGCAAGGAGTACCCCGAGGGAAGGCTCCCCTATACAACCGCCTTCTCCCAGCGAGGCAGAGAGGACCCTACAGCAGGCCTTCCTCATCAGCCTGAACGCCGCTGCTGAACGCGACCGACTGCAGATCCAGCAGCGAAGCGAACACAAGCAGATACGTCTAGAAATAAGACGCATTCAGATGGAAGAGAATGTGGCCCGAGAACGAGCCGGTGCTCAACGGGACGCAGCGCGCGACAGACAGCAGTCGCAACTAATAGAACAGCTGATCAGACGGACAACACCCTCTCCCTCCGCCAGAGGCTCCAGGAACTCGTCTAGACACACCTCCAGGGCGGCATCCCCTAGCCGAGTAAACAACCCTGAACTTGACCAACAGACGAGGTCTATACCCCCCACAGACCACCTCCCCCCACCGGTCCAAGCGAGACCTAGCAACCGGGAAGGAGCAGCATATCCTGTGGAGAGGCTAAACCAGAGACTACAAGCACTGGATGACCTAACTGAAGACGAAGAGGAAGAGGAGGAGAACCACGCCCGAAGACAGCACAGTACTCTACCGGACCAGGAGGCCCGGTACAGCCCAGGCTATACTCCCGCGGAGCTGCGCTACAGACCCCCGACTCTATACCCGGGTGAGCACGACGCACGACCCGCACCGAGGAACAGCACCTGGACAAGCGGGCCATGGTACACTGCCGGTACCAGCCCATACCAAGGAGCGGGAGGAGACTCGCCTAGGAGGCCTCTCCCCCAACGCTCGCCGATGTATCCACAGTCAGCGTCATACATTGGCACGCCTATGGTACCCGACTTCACCCAAGAGAACCGGGCCCAGTATACAGAACTCCGCATGTGTCTGGAGACCATGTTGGTGGATGTATTGGATGAACGCCACAAATACGCCATCCTACTGAAGCACTTAAAGGTACCCCGCGCACATAATATAGCGCTCGCCTACGCGACTTCCACCACCCCATACACAGCAGCGCTGGTAGCATTGGACCAGAGGTATGGGCGCATATGGGATTACGTGATCCAGGAGATCCGACACATCGACCGCTTACCCCCAGCAATAGACAATCGAGCACTGGACGACCTGTCCATCAGAGTGCAGTCCCTGGTAGGGATGTTGGGAGCGCAAAGAGAGAAGGGGAGGCATGAACTTTACGCCAACTCAAATGTGGAAAGGATTCTGGAGAAGCTGCCGCCCGCTCGTCAGGAGCGCTTTAGGCGGCAGAGGGACCACAGAGACCCGAATGGCCCCGAACCGAACCTCCTCGATCTAGCAGACTTCCTGGCGAGAGAAGTCAGCAGCCTACGGCTAGATACATTCGGACGGAGCACCCCTGGCTCCAGAGAAGGAACCAGACGACTAAATGATGGAAGAAGATCGGTGACTGTGATGCACCAATCGGAGTCAGTACCGAGCAGCAGGAGCCACAGTACCCCCTCCAGAACGGAGAAGTGGAGGATAGTGTGCCCCTACTGTGAGAAAGAACACTGGCTAGCGCAATGTGACTCCTTCCCCAAGCTGAACGCGGAGGAAGCAGGTCAATGGATAAAGTCCAACAAGCGCTGTTTTCGCTGTGCGCGCTCACACATGGCAGCCGAATGCCGCTTAAAGAAAAGGTGCACCAAATGCGAGCCCAGAGAGACTCGTTCCCCGATGAATTGGCCTGTCTACAGGGAGGAAAGCCCGTCCCATCCGACAGCAGATTAATTCACCTGGCCCCCGAGAGCGACGCTCATACCCTCATCAGAGTGGGTGGTCGCCTACGCAGAGCCCCCAATCTACCGGATGACATTAAACACTACCTACCGTCTCTACAGACCCGCCAGAAGTGGGTAAAGGAGAGAGACAATTTGACAGAAGGAACAGTCGTCATGATTATTGATCAATCACTGCCCAGAGCTATGTGGCCGGCCGGCCGCGTAAGCAAAGTGATCACCGGTGCCGACGGCAAGGTCCGAGCAGCTGAAGTGCTCGTCCAGGGTCGCACTTACACCCGTCCCGTGGCAAGGCTCATAGAACTGCCTCGACTCCCAGACACAATCGATGATGACCATGACCCTACAACCCTATGCCTTTGTGAAGTTGACTGACCCCTACAGCAAACCCTTATGTGTAAATAGACAACGCGATTAATCTGTCTCTGTTTAACTGATTAGGTCTGGGACCTATTCAGGGGGTGGCTGTTGTGAAGGGCCAGATTAAACCGAATATATATATTTATTTATATATATATATTTAATTGTATTTGTATATTCTCTAATATTCCCTGATATCCCTTGTATATTCCTTGTACAATATGCATTGAATATCCATTCTAGCCTACTGAACATCCCATAATAGTCTCCATTCTACTATTGGTCGAGACCTTGGTGCCAGGCTGCCATACCCCTCAGACCCAGTTCAAACGTACCGCTCCACATGTACGAACAAGTCCTAGTTCCGCGTAGGAATCTGACTACCGCACCACTAATGGGACTATTTGTTCATAGTGCGTATATATACTGCGCTACTAAAGTAGGACTTTCTTTTCAGTCCAGTTTCTTACCCTCCAATAGAGTCACAGACGTAAAGCCTCCCCGCGACGCCACGTGTGGGAGTAAGGCCAAGTTCGCCTACCATCGGTATTGAGACATCGTGTATATTAATATTTGAATAGTCATATTTGGCACTATATCGTCGAGTTGGACGTAGTCTATTAAGCTAATAATAGTCTGTTAATATATAGTGCTTCGTGCGGTGAGAATACTACCGTAGTCAGTACCCCATCATTTCGGGCAGAGAACTGGCTGCTTACCCAGGGTGGTTGACCCCATGTGAAGCTGCACCCGAGGAGCCCCAGAGCCGACGAGCGAGTGGACCTGTATACCGGATTATTCTACCGACGACAGCCCGCCTTCCCAGGCACGGATTATGCTTTGTATACTTTGATTATTCCATGGATAAAGACCCCCGACACTGCCGTGTGTTGGAACCCCCCCCCCTGGAGAGGACGCAAGGTGAGGAGACGCTCTGCAAGACGAGGTCGCTTCACGTCTCTCCCCCGTGGACCGGAGAGAGCCGGCCCACAAAGAGTCCACCTGCTTTCATCTGTGGTCCAAGGATCGCCGGCGCATTGAACGGCACTACAGTGGGTTCACCTGGGATACCCTTGGCCGGACGAGGCAGCCGGATTCTACCCCCCCCCCCCCTCCTACTCCTGTCGGCTTACAAGCGACCGGATTAACCCCCCCTTAGTGTATCCAGTCATATAATCATTAAAGTATCATTGCTGTTATTCCTTAACTATTCCAGGTCGTATATTTACCACCTGCGCCATCAGAGATTGGACATTCTCTATTGATATACCGACGAATACTCTTTGCCATAAAAGTGCATACTATTTCAATTCATAAATGTAATTAAGTGATTAAGTGCTTGCTCTACACACCATTGCTGTGTAGTAATAAACGCATACTTCGACTTCATACATTTGTGTTGGATCCGTTTCATCTACGTGAGAGTGTTTATGATAATATATTTATGCCGTGTACTGGGTGGCCGAATATTAAGTACAAAGGTAGTGGTAGTAAGTATCATATCTAGTAATACAGTCAGGGAATTGTACCCCTCAGTTACACTTATGATGTATATTATAAAGATGTGACTTTTTTTCTTTTCTAAAACAGGAGAAGATCGAGAAGAGAATGATGATACCTTCATCTGGGGTTCATTTGCAAACGGTGTGTTTTTTATACAATTATATAGCAAGATATACAATTATTTAGCATGATATATTACTGTAATCTGTACTTGAAATAACCCCTTAACATGTTTTTTTTAAACTTCTACAGACGGAAGCGTGTGGGTCGATATAGACGACGCGGTGTGGGACATCGATCTGGAGGTGGAGGAAGAGGAGGAGGTGGAAGAGGAGGTGGAGGTGGTGGTGGAGGAAGAGGTGATCACAGCAGCCGTCTGGAACCCTGCTACACACGCAGGACTGGATCGTTTAGATCGAGAAGACAGGTTATATATTAGAAATCTTACGCAGCTGGCTCCCCGCAAGATTTCATTAATGATTGGGACGTCGAGGCACTAGCCCAGATTACAGGATTCGAAAATACAGGTGTGTGTGTGTGTGTATGTGTATGTGTATGTGTGTGTGTGTGTGTGTGTGTGTGTGTGTGTGTGTGTGTGTGTGTGTGTGTGTGTGTGTGTGTGTGTGTGTGTGTGTGTGTGTGTGTGTGTGTGTGTGTGTGTGTGTGTGTGTGTGTGTGTGTGTCTGTCTTAAGAATATAGTATTCTAAAACTTTTCTTTTCTACACAGCCTGCACTAACGATGAAGATGATTGGACCCCCGCGGCACTGCACGAGTTGAATCTCATTGACCAACAAGCCTTAGAGGAACAAGCCTTAGAGCAACAAGCCGTCGAGGACATCGTCGCCCTCCACACCCCTGAGGTCTACGTTCAACAACACCCCAGGACTCGTGAAGCGCCATACTCCATGAAATACAAACGTACAGTATTATCCTGCCATGCTAGACTACACGGGGCTATACCCTATGACAATGTGTATCAGAAATGCAGATATCTTAGAATGTAACTAATTAACTTGTGGGGCGGTAGTTTTTTTTATTTTAATTTTTTATTTTAAATAACTAATCATGGATAATAATTTAAACGGTATCGATATATTGGACTGCTCAATGCCTGATATAGACGACCTTGAAGCCTTTGTGTTCTCTAATAACTCTAACGCCTGGTTATCCAACATAGATCTAGAAATCACCAACTTAGAGCCTCATGATTATCGGCATACAATAGATATGATTAAAACGCTTAGAGCCGAAGTTGATGGCTATCTGAACACCGATGAACCTAACCCCATGCTATACAACATAGATCTACAAAATCTAGAAAGCACCAGTCTCGATTATAGTCATTCAATAGAGTTGCTTAAGACTCTTACATGTTTGAATACCCAATCGTCGGTCGAAAACAAGGCCTTGCTCGCCGCTATAAGTGAGGCACAGGATAGTATTCTAGCGTTACACTCAGATACATCGCTCGAAAATTATTCCTTATCAAACGCTATACTTGAGACAGAAGCTAGTATGCGAATGCTATGCACAAATACCTACGATGATAATGACAACGAGCCTGAAGATTCTGTGGGTTGGGATGAGACCTTAACTGAATTAGATGAAATGCATGCAGCGATGGCGAGTCCCTTAGCATCAACCTCTAATGATACACGCATACCAAACACCCTCATGACAACCCCCTCAAACGCTGAGAATCCTACTATGCAAACTGGTAGAGGTCGCGCTACAATACATAGTCGTGGACGTTATAATAACATAGAACTGAGAGAACATTTTAACTTAAAACCCGCGGTGGGTCCACCTGACTTCGAGGCATTCCATAATATTATTATGAGCACCGTGGACCGCGTTCTAACTAGAATCGAGAGCGTAACAACCGACGGTGATATCATACAGGTATCGTTAATAGGTGAGACTATGCCAGAAGCGGTTTATAGAAAGCTCATTAAAGGTTGTGATGATCTAGAGGCTTTCTACCTGATACTCGATCAGATAGTGCAATCAAATCATGCAATACTCGCTGATCCAACCTTACATCTGATGGCACAGATCGTACAAGTGCCTAGGGGTGAAGGGGGTGTCAGAAGAAAAATAGACGGTTTACTAGACAGCGAGATCTTAGCCAAGAAATGTTGTTACTTAAACATCATAATAAACCCCGATGATCAACAGTGTTTTGCCACGAACGTCGCGTTACTCTTAGATCCTTCTATAAATCAAGATATTGCCTACCAGAGAGGTAATGATTTACATACACTTGCAGATCTTCCTGAAGGAGGTGTGAGTTTCACCGATATACAACGCTTCGAGAGGGTTTTAAATCGTTCAATAATCGTATTCTTTCGAGATGATAAAGGTTTCTCGCATTATAATTCAGGGTTTGTAGGAGTGGAGCCCGCTCTCCATTTGCTCTTACATTCCGGGCATTACTATGGCATAACAAGACTGCAGGCTTTTCTAGGCACATCGTACATGTGTCCGGGGTGTTATGCGGGCTACAGTCGTAAAGGTGGACACACATGTAAGACTACTTGTTCCATATGTCACCACGTTGATTGCCATACAAAACCAAAAGCGCTACGGAAATGTAAAGATTGCAATAGGATTTGTAAATCATCTTTCTGTTATGAGCAACATAAAGCAAATCGTCCGACCGTACTAAAACAGCGATCTGTTTGCGAGGCCTATAAAAAATGTGAAAAATGTGGTGATCTGTTCTACATCGCGGCCTCGAAACCAAAAGAACACGTGTGCAGGACGGCTACCTGTTACACATGTAAGGACCCTTTACCTAACGAGATGGCCATACGTGATCATAAATGTTATTTCAAAACATTACCCGTCGAGACTAAACCACCTCCCTGCCTAGTGTTTTACGATATTGAATCTTTTGTGGACTGCAATAATATTCATGTGCCATATCTCATTTGCAGTCAAATTAATAATCGTAAGGACTCGTGGAGTGGCAAAGACTGCGTTAAGCAATTTCTTAAACATTTTCGAAAACGTCGCTATGCACGTCACACCTTCATAGCCCATAATAGTCGCGGTTTCGATAGCTATCTAGTTTTAAATCCGATGGTTAAAGATGGATTAACCCCCGATCTAATCACACAAGGTAGTAAAATCCTATGTTTAAACGATAAAACATTTCAACAACGTTATATAGACTCCGTCTCCTTTCTACTAATGAAATTAAGCCAACTACCCGAAGCAATGGGGTATACTGATCAAATGAAAGGCTATTTTCCCCATTCATTCAGCTCTCTAGACAACCTTAACTACATAGGTAGCTATCCAGCACCAGAGTGCTATAACCCTGATGGAATGTCCACGTCAGAAAGAGCGAAATTCTTTCTTTGGTACGATAGCGTTAAGACAGGTGTTTTTAATTTTGCATCAGAGGCGAGACGTTACTGTACCAACGATGTGGATATACTCAGCCGCGGATGTCTGAAATTTCGGGAGGATTTCATTAAAGAAACATCGGTCGATCCGTTTCAGTCTATCACCATAGCATCGGCCTGCTTACAAGTTTTCAAAACACAATATCTAAAGCCAAACGTTTTAGCCGTACCAGATCCGTCCAATTATAAAAGTCAGAAATGTTACTCTAGTGCAGCCATACAATGGCTCGAATACATGTCTAAAAAGCATGGTATTTCCATAAAACATGCTTTGAATGGAGGCGAGACACATGTAGGCCCGTACTATCTAGATGGATATCATGACAACGGCGTAGAGAAACACGCTTTCGAATTTTACGGCTGTTTTTTTCACGGGTGTACAAAATGTTACAAAGCCCACGATCTGAATCCTTTGACCCGTAAACTGTATGGAGAAATGTATACAGATAGTTTAGCTAAGATAGATGTTTTAAAATCAACGTACGGTATCTACACAACCGTTATGTGGGAACATGACTGGAATGTTTTGAAAGATACAGAGGTAGAACTTCAAGCATTCCTTAAACAATATCCGTACAGTCTGACTGACGAATGTTTTGATCCTAGAGAGGCTTTGTACGGAGGACGCACATCAGCTATTAGATTACGTTACACAACAACAGCTGATGAGAAAATATCGTATAACGATGTGTGTTCTTTATATCCCCACGTTATGAGCAGTGCAGAGTATTTTTACCCTACAGGCCATCCCGTTATTATACGCAGTGATTTCAAGGACCTAAACACTTATTTTGGACTGATCAAAGCAACTGTGAATCCTCCGCGTGGATTATACTTCCCGGTACTCCCCTATAGAGGAAACGGTAAACTCCTATTCCCATTGTGCCGAACTTGTGCTCTCGCAAACAATCAGGAAAGTGATTGTCTGCACACGGATGTTGAACGCTCGTTAACAGGTGTATGGATTACCCCAGAGTTAAACAAAGCTATAGAGCTAGGCTATCGCGTAGCTGAAATCCACCAAGTATGGGATTTCCCTGAACGTAGTAACGATATCTTTGGCTCGTACGTTAAAGCTTTCTTGAAAGGCAAGACAGAAGCGAGCGGTTACCCCTCTGACGTGGTCACCGAGGCCGAAAAAGATCGATACATAACCGAATACCATAGCCGCGAAGGGGTACTGCTAGATAAGGCCTCAATCACATCGAACCCCGCTAAAAGGTGTCTGTTCAAATTGATGTTGAATTCTTTTTGGGGTAAATTTGCTCAACGCTCTAATTTACCAAACACGTGTTATTAAGAAACCCTGCAGACTTCTTCAAACTTTTATTCTCTGAAGAATATGATGTCAAGTACTTTTCATTCCTTAATGATGACATAGCATTAGTACAGTGGGCTTATACGGAGCATCATCTTCTCAGTCAAAGAGATACCAATATTTTCATAGCATCCTTTGTGACAGGTTACGGCCATATGCATCTGTATAGTTATCTACATAAACTTGGTGAAAATGTTTTATATCATGACACTGATAGTGTGATTTATAAGACAGATAAAGTTGGTGAGAGTTTACCTTTAGGATCCTATTTAGGTGAACTGACTAGCGAGCTACGCCCGGACGAATCCATCATCGATTGGGTAACTTGTGGACCCAAATCATACGCCTATCGTACAAACCAAGATAATGTTGTCTTGAAGGCTAAGGGGATTACCCAGACTTATGATAGCTGCAAAACGGTCTCATTTGGGTCTATGTGTAATTTAGTTGAACATTATCTAAAACGTGACCCTTCAACCCCTGACCACATCCTATATGTACCCCAATTCAATATAAACAGATGTAAAAAAGATTTAACTCTTTATAACGCCAACGTCTTGAAGAAGGTCAGAGTGGTTTACGATAAAAGACGCTTATACTCTGACGGTACGACGAAACCTTTTGGGTATTGAGTGAAAAATGGAGTTTACAGCTGAATATGATTTTGATCCTCGTTTAGAACTTCCCATGTCCACAATTATAGCGGGTCCTAGTGGCTGTGGGAAGACCTATCTTGTACAGAAAATATTAGAAAATTGTAATGATGTCTTTGTCAAATGTACCAGATAATAGTGTATGGATTTATGATTGCTATCAACCAATGTATGATGAACTGTTGAAGACAATAAAATCACTTTTGTCAAAGGGTTGCCAGACTCATTTAACGATGAGACACTATTCCCTAGGAGTATGAATCACTTAATTATTCTCGATGATATGGTTTTTTCAGCTGGGGAGCATCTTGAAGTGGCCAAAAATTTTACCCAGTACAGACACCATCGCAAGATGAGTGTGATAATGCTTACACAGAATCTTTTTCAACAAGGTAAACATAACCGTACAATTAGTCTTAACGCAAGCTACTTGATTTTATTTAAAAACCCTAGGGATGGGTTACAACTTTCAGTATTAGCGGGCCAAATGTATCCGGGCGAGAGATCCTTCCTATTGGATAGTTTCAAAGAGGCTACTATCTTACCCTATTCGTACCTATTAATAGACCTACGGCCCCATTGCCCTGATCAGTTGCAACTTAGAACAGGCTTACTACCTCAAGAAGGACCCCCTGTCGTATACATTAGAAAATAAGGATCATGTCTTTTCGTATACGGGGTCATATGAATGTATTGAAGGCTTTATATAACAGTCCACCCCTCATTCGAAAGCAGATGTTAACTAGGGCTTCACCAGATCTGTTGAGATGTGTGTGTGAGATAGCATTAAATGTCCTGAAAGGTGTTATTCCTCTTAAAAAAGTCCACATACATAAACTGAGAAGAAAAAAGAAGATTCTAAAGCTTTTGGCTAATAACAAAGTTAATTTGTCAAAGAAGAGGAAAAAGCTTATGCAAACTGGGGACGGTTTTTTTCTACCACTACTAAGTGTAGCCATTCCATTTTTAACGTCTTTATTCCTTAAAAAAAACTAATAAGGACCAGCATGCAGAAAATGATTTTAATTCCTAAGAGTCAATGGAACCCTGTCTCTACAAACAGGATGACAACTCCTATTAATATCACAGAGAAAGCGTCTGCTAAATTACATACAGGAATGTATAATATTCTGAACGATATTACAGACAAAGAGGAACAGGTGTTGCCTCCAATTGACACCAATGCATCACGATTACATAATCCAGCTGTCTATGCATCGGATTCGGATAAGGCTAAGAAAATGAATATTCTTTTACATCGTTATCTAGGTTTACTCAGACAAAAAGAACATGCTACCCCCAAAGTTTTACCTATGGCAGTACCGATAGAAGCGCCAGAGGTCAGAACCCCACAGGATATTGACCAATTAGTCTCTGCACTCCCCGTTAGAAGTCAAATAAAAGCACGTATGATTATGCAACAATTAAAAAATATACCCACAGAATCATGGAATCTTAAAGGCGAGTTTATTCACGACGGTGTACCCATAAAAGGCTCGCATATGCTTGATTATTTAAAAGCGTTAACTACTACCTCTAAACATTCTGCACCAGGTCCTGGTTATGATGTATTTCTACAAACTTTATCGGAGGTTAATATACCTCTATCATATATTGCAAATAAAGATGCACGTTCCTCTTTGAATGCTCTAAAGATCCACACTGGATTTTCAGAAGGTGATATGAATTCGCCTTCTGAAAATCATTCCACCCGTAGAAAAAGGAGACGTAATAATGAAACGGTTACAGAATGGCTATCTATGTGAAATGCATTAATGTTTTGTATTTTTTTTAAATAAAAAACAACAAAATGAAATACTTTCAACATGTGTGTTTTATTATTTTTTGTTACATACAATCATTTAACATTCTTAAACTACAGCATGCTTGTCTATGGTTACCTTTGCATTTTAATATGCAATTCTTATATTTCATGACATATCTACTAACTATGAGATCGTTTCTCAAAGTATCTCCTGTATAATGTTTAAATATGATGTCGTTCAGACTGCATCCTCTCGCTCTTTGACATCGAAAATATACACAATAGGCTGAGAGTTCATTCTGCACTCTACGAGTTGAATAATAATAGGATTCTGTAACATTTTCTTGTAGAAATTCACTAATGTCTGACGGATATGCTTTAGAGTTGGGGCTGAGCCCGAAGGAATAAAAAAAAACACCCTCTTGTTCGTTATCAAGACTCACAGCGAGCCAATGCACACCAGGCTTATTGCTAGGATCTGTATTAACTATAAAATAAAAAGGTCTAGTCCCTGTATTCTGTAAATTGATTTTTAGTTCATTACACGCCCAAACACCATGAAAACGAGACCCCAACAAGGATGAACATAACGTGTCTAGTTCTACATTATTCATAGTTTTAATAGTAATCTACCATAACTTGTCGTCGGTCATTGATTTCGAGAATTGAGTCAAAACACGCATATACTATTAGAGTCGCGGTGGTGTGTAGAGGCTCTTGAAATCTTATCTCCAGACGTACATTTCCTGTAGCAGCGGGGGATGAGGCCAGCCCTTCCTCATCAGGGTCTAAATTAAAATAATATAAACCATACCCTGCTAGAAAATCACTTCGATCAAAAATCAATGCAGAATCCTTCAGATGACGGCCTGTGGCTGAAAATAAACTATAATATTCCCGCACCGCGTTTCCTTGTGCAAACTGGGGCTGATATGCTTTCGAGGGGATCTGTCGACCGTCCTGGCTTAAGGCCGCATACTCTAAATTAAAATGTTGGAAATTGAACGGATTTCTAATAGGCGTACCATTATAAGCTTCGTGTTCAACTAACCCGATTATGACGTATTTTGGTACCAAACCCAAAAAGATGTTTTCGTGAGTTGAAACCCTCGAGTTAATAGGGATCGAGAATGTTTTTACATTAATACGAGCTAACGGGTATAATGCATTTCCCCTTTGTAAAGCACTAGCATGACCTAACTGTACAGCTGGGGATACAACAACTTTTTTTTACAAATAAGGTAGCACTAATAATATGTAGTCTGAACCCTCCAGCGAGCGCAGACATTATACAGAAATCGTCTTTAGCTCTAGTTAGTTTTATTTTTAAATCAACTTTATTTAATAATAGACGATCGCTAGAAAATATATCCGAATGGATTCCCCCCAGTAGATGAAACTCGTGCGATAGAGCGCATTCCTGCCCCCTGGTTTTTAAGCCTTTATTTCTCCCATCATTTCCTAGACGGATATCTTCCATGGCTCCGCCTGTATCTTTAGCGAATAAACCAGCGGTAAATTGACTATTTAAACTATCGGGGGAATAATTCAGTAATAGCCCTATAAGGATGTGTAGAACTAGATTGACTGATTAAACGATCCTGGACAGTTACATCTACTTGGCTAAAAATGGTGTTTAAAGGATAATTAATTATAGAGACATTCGCATCGGCAGCCAAATCACTTCCATCGCCATTTGTAATCTTGGCCTTTAAATATGGTAATGTATTATTGAGATCCAAGTAACGCTCACCTTCACCCGGTATATTAAATTCTATAGGGGAATCTCTAGTTAGAGCTGTTATGGGGGATATTTCGATATAATCACTTCGCTCGATCGATAGCTGTGTATAAGGGGCTGTAAAAATATCCAACTCCGATCTAGAGCACTCTTGTGAGCGTTGATGGATCATGTTTCACTTAGAATATATCCTTTACACGTTTCTTCGTCGGTCGTCTTCTCTGACTAAGACCTCTTCTTTTAACCGGTCTCTTCTTATAAGATCGCTTATTCTTTATAGCTGTCAATCTACAACCAGGAGGTATTCTTCTTTTGGATGACCTCATCCCTCTCAAGGGTCTCAAGCCGAAACCGGAACCGCTCTGTTCACCCATCCTAGTGGTGACGTTCTGGATTACGTTGTCTAAAACCTCTCTGCCTATGTTTTTAGCAGCAGTCTTGATGTGTGGTTTAGCTATGCTAATACCTGTTTTAAGAAAAGGCATAACAAATTTGAATAATCTAGAGAAAATAGACCCTACCCCACGACCATATTGCACAGGGGCCCCTGCAAATCCCGCTAAGCCGTGTCCCACCTGATTTACATAATAATTAACGAAACGGTTAGGATGGATGTGTTGATCCATAATATCTTTTTTTTACACACTTAGGTCCAAGGGTTTAAAATGTAATTTTACTATCACCTACCCGTACGTATAATCGACTAACTGATCCGTATCGGTCTTGATTTCTATATGAATAGTATTTATATCGGTTTTTGATACCCTAGAATAATGTATATGATCATAATGTATGTTTACAATGTCTCCATATGATCCCTTGATCTGCACCGTGGATAATAGAGGAACGTATGAATCCCCTACGAGCTGGTGGTCCGAGAGATTAGAATATATATATAGATTATATATTCCAGAACCTAAATCTACAGGATAGGGGGCTTCTATATTAGCCAAATCGTACCATTTATTGGCTTTCAAGCCTATACCGTAGGAGAAAATCTCACTTCATACACACCACTCCCCTTAAACGTACATCTATTAGTGATCTCGTTATAAAGGAGCTCCGCCTTTATATCACCTGTCATGCGTAAACTATCTGTGATTAGTTTTATTAAAGGCTTAGTATTTTTATAGTAACCTCCAGAGCCTACCCTTATTTTTTCAACTAACATGTGTGGATGATGTTCTAGATGTCTGCATTCATAATATGCAGACTCGGGGGGTATATTATACCATGTATGGGGGTATGTTATTTCAACCAACCCCACTAGCCAATCACCTTTTAATTGGAGAGGCTTAGCCAGATTAATATTGAAACTAGAAGCCTTATTATTGGGGAACACAGACATGCAGGCATTGGAAGGTAGTGTAACGTAGAACCCCTCCATCGTGTTAATATGTTGATTTATGAGTACAGTCCTTAAAAAAGTATAGGATTATATATCAACCTTATTCATACAGCTCTGAGAGTACTCTTTAAGATGTAAGAATTAAATTTAGCAGGCCAACCTATCCATTTCACCAACGTATACATCTTCCCTTTTATCCTTTTATTCTCAATACATTTTTCTATCTTGTATGTTTTATTAGCCCCTTCCTCAATCTTTTGCAACTCCAATTCGTAGAAAACTCCTTTTACAGTTTCACCAGCTTGGTCCTTAATGACATACACAACAGGTACACAGGCTAAACGTTTCACTATAATAAATGTCTTGTACGTAAACGTCTGCTCATAGCGCTTATCGAAGACTGATTTATATTGAGCTAGACGCACTGTATTACCTATATCAAATTTAAATCTATTTTTTTTATGCGTTAGAGGTACTGACCCGTACAGGTTCTGAAACACCTGTCGCATGTTATCTTTAGTGACCTCTGAAGGCTTCATTTTAATACTGGAATGAAACGTGTTATTATAACTCTGTACCATGTCCTGTAACATATCTATATAACGAAACGTGTTATTAGCTGTAAAAAATCTCCACATCCTGTTCTTCAATGTACGGTTAAGTCGTTCGACAACGCTCGCTTTCAATTCACTTCCTGTTGCAAAGTGGTGTATGTTATGTACTTGCATTAGTTTTTGGAAGTGTTTATTAAAGAATTATTTACCTTCGTCCGTTTGTACTTTAATCGGTTTTTGACTCTCCTCTAGAACACTATCGAAGGCTTTTGTAACAGCTAAACCTGTCTTATTTTTTAAAGGCCTTACATATACCATTTTAGAGAATACGTCTATGACGGTCATTAGATATTTAAAACCATCGTTATACTGGCTCAAGCTTTGCATATCGCATAAATCAATTTGAAATTGATAAAGAGGTCTCGGAACGAAAACTCTATTTCGCTTCAAATGTATTCTAGCCGGCTTATGTAGAGTGTAACTATCCTGTTTCGATAACCAGTTTTTAATAATATTTATCCCCACTTTATCTCCTATGGTAAGCTCTGCAGCCTTTCTAAGACGTGCAACACCCCAAACGATCCTGGATTTGCAGGATCATAATATATTTTAGCTAGTATGCCATCCATATTTTCAAAACTACCAACCCCTTTGGATTATAATACATGAGTGAATAAGTAAACAGGAGACTTTTTTTTTATTTTTTTTTAACACGTCATTTTTATTTTTTTTCAGAAATAAAAAAAAAATTACATTCTATAGACTTTGGGGAGTTTTGGCACTGTGGACATGAATAACAGTACTGAATCGAAGACAGCCTCAGTATCAATCTCAGGGTAATCAATGTGTATCTCTTTAACCATATCCTTGAGACATTCACTATTCTTAAATGACTGAAACTCGAAGAGGAGGCCTTCGCAGATTCCTTGCATTCGCAGCGGCGATGGTATAGCTAAACAGAGTCGACCCAGGAGTGCGCTGATGGTTGGAATCAGTTCGCCACTCCACAACAAAGTCATTAGTGCTGGTTCGTTAATCATGTAATACAAGGCCGGTTCAAACAAGCATTCATGTTGACGTTGACTGGGGTGTTGTATGCTACAGCCGTAGCAATGCTCGACGAGGTGTAGATCTACGCAGCACTTCAAGACTTCGGCCATAAGTAACTTAATGCAGGCGATCATTTGGTGATCTAGGAATCCAGCTCTTTCGTCCACGACAACGGGGAGTACTGTAAGTCTGCTCCCCCTCTCGGTGGTAGGCAGATCTTGAGGGAGACCCGACTCTGGTGTGTGCGATCGCCATTCGTCATTAGGTGGTGTGCCCCCATCCTCTCCATCGGCGATGGTCTCTTGTGATGACTGATCAGGTGTTTCGTAGGTATACATCGGTGGAAAAATGCAGAGTAACGGTGAGTCGGGTACAGCAGACTCCAGTGTGTATCCGTTGTTGAAAGAGGCCATGATCAGTCAGGTCAAGTCAAGAGTTTTAAAGTCTATTGTAACTTTTTTTTTCTTTTAAAGGTTGTTTTTACGGTTGACACACCCCTTCCATCACACCCTCACCAGCCCCTCGGCTATCGTTATCCTCTGACTCCTTGTAAGGAAAGAGACGTATCTTCAAATGATCCATATCCTGTTGCACTTTTAACATTTCGCTCGTGACGGCTCCACAGGTGTTAAGACATTCTAACCATGTATTCACCGGCACGGTAAATAGAACCCTCAAGGGTCCAGATGCATACCGTTTGAAAATGGTCATAACCCCTACCCCAATAACTCCGGGGTTGCTCTGTATAGAGACACGTGCTGTGTAATATACAAGATAACCTTCTAAGTCACTGGAGCATGTTAACAGTTTAATTAACTGTCCTTCCTTGAGTTTTCTGGCGGCCAAACCGTCTAGCGCGTCAAAAGAATTATTTTTTACTTGCCAGAACTCTCTTTCGCTTAAATAGATCTCAGGCCTTTCTCCGTCGCCTTCGAAGTTCGCAGGACCCAGTTTGTATATCGCAACTCGGTCCAATCTTCCTTCATATTCCAGACAGTTGAGCTTATAGGACTAGATATTACAATCCCTTAGATAATCAGCACTTTTTTTTGAATGGGGTAGTGGTAAAAGCTTCACTGGGGTCTTCAGGTGGGCACCCTCCTTCATTGGTGTTTCGTTGACAGGCCCACGACACCTCCGAAGGGCTCAACGGCAACACCTGGCGTCCCAGGTGTGCCCCCCTCTGCTTTTACCCCTCGATGATCATTTTGCAGCCCAGTTGGGGTCCTTTCTCTTAATCCATAGCCATCTGCTGCTTCGTTCGGCAGCCTCTGACAGTGTTTTGACAGCTTGTCGGAATGCCTGTCCTCGCACTCCCATCCCCTTAAGAAGCTTGGTTGTGGACATGGCAACAAATCCTCTAGAACCAACCTCCACCGGAAGCACCTGGGCACGCCAGCCGCGTTGTTCTGCCTCGGCTGCTATGTCGGAGTACTTCAGTCGTTTACGTTCATATGCTTCACCAACTGCAGCCTCCCATGGTACAGTTAGTTCCACAATGAATACAGACTTCTGGGAGGTTGACCACAAGACCAGGTCCGGCCTGAGGTTAGTTGTAATTATCTCAGGCGGAAAGATTAGTTTCTGGTCCAAGTCCACCTGCATTCTCCAGTCCCGGGCAGTGTCCAGGAGGGTTGCCTCCACTCTTGCAGATGGCTTTGCTGGGAGCTGTCCTGCTCTTACAAAAGAAGTGGTGTTTGAGTGTCTAGGCATTGGGGGAGGGAGGGCATTGTTGGTAGTTCTCCTTCCTTCCAGGGTGATTGCCAGTTGTCTTAGGACCTGGTTGTGTCTCCAGGTGTAGCGCCCTTGGGACAAACTGGTTTTGCAGCCGGTGAGGATGTGCCTCAGTGTTGCGGGGGTTTGGCAAAGCGCACAAGAAGGATCTTCTCCATACCACTGGTTTAGGTTCTTGGG
Source organism: Notolepis coatsorum (assembly GCF_963971535.1). NCBI lineage: Eukaryota > Metazoa > Chordata > Actinopteri > Aulopiformes > Paralepididae > Notolepis > Notolepis coatsorum. The sequence goes on from NC_140168.1 coordinate 82,784,943, forward strand.
CGTGGGGAGAACATCATAGGTGGCTCTGATGATGAAGCTGATTTGGCTTCCTTCCATCTCCCAAAGATCCTTCCATGTGAGCTTACGATGCTCCAGGTTTTCCCAGCTAGTCCATTGGCCCTGTTTGGACTGTGAGACTGCCTTTGCGCATCTGTCTGCCTCCTCTTGTTGCCGAACCTGAGCCACCACCAGCTTTCTCCTCTGGGTTGATGTTGCCTTGTGCCATGTGGGTCGACTTGTCCCAAGTCCAAACCCACCTTTTCCATGCTGCACCTGTCCTACAATGTCTCCATGCCTGAGAGCAGATTTTGCTTGCTGTACGGCCTCAGATGGGATCCATTTCCTCCCAGTTGCCAGTCTGGGAGCAGCCGCTCGGATCACTTCATCTTGAGACTCGGTCAGGGTCATGTTCAGCCTCACTTTGGTGCATTTAAACTCCTCTATGAGGCTAGAGACAGGCAATTCCAGGGCCCCGTGTCCATACAAGCCGATGTTGCTGAGGCAACGCGGGAGGCCAAGCCACTTCTTGATGTATGAACTGACTGTCCTCTCCAGCTTCTCGACTTTGGTCATGGGGATCTCGTAGACCGTTAGAGGCCACATCAGGCGGGGGAGCAATCCAAACTGCAGGCACCAGAGTTTCAGCTTTCCAGGGAGCAAGGTCTTGTCTATGCTGACAAGGCCTTTGATGGTTTCTTCCCTCAGCTGATCACTCTGGTCTGAGTCTTTGAGGCTCGCATTGTACCATCGCCCTAGGCTCTTGACTGGCAGTTCCGACACCAAAGGAATGGGTGTATCCTTAATGTGGAACCTCTGGTCCACGAGTTTTCCTTTGACGATGGATATGCTCCTGGATTTGCTGGGTTTGAACTTCATCCGTGCCCATGTAATGTTGGCATGAAGCTTTCCCAGCAGACGTTTGGTGCATGCTATGGTTGAGGTCAAGGTGGTCATGTCATCCATGTAGGCGCGAATAGGAGGTAGACGCTGTCCAGATTGCAGACGTTCTCCTCCCACAACCCACTTGGAAGCTCGAATGACCACTTCCATTGCCATGGTGAAGGCTAGTGGGGAGATGGTACATCCAGCCATTATTCCCACTTCCAAAGATTGCCATGCTGTTGTGTATTCTGTTGTTTTGATACAGAATTGCAGATCTTGGAAGTAATTTCTCACCAGGTTTGTGATGGTATTTGAGATGTGGAAGAAGTTGAAGGCTGTCCAGATGAGAGAATGGGGGACGGATCCAAAAGCGTTGGCTAGGTCCAGGAATAAGACGTGCAGGTCTCTTCCTTCCCTTTTGGCAGATTGAATTTGGTGCCATATCATGCTTGTATGTTCCAAGCATCCTGAGAAACCAGGAATGCCGGCCTTCTGCACAGATGTGTCAATCAAGTTGTTTTGCTTTAGGTATGTTGTCATCCTTTTAGCAACAATGCTAAAGAAGACCTTCCCTTCAACATTCAACAGGTTGATCTGCCGGAATTGATCGATGTTTGAGGCATCCTTCTCCTTGGGGATTACTACTCCCCCTGCTCTTCGCCACGCTTTTGGGATGGTTTGCTTTGTCCACATCACCTTCATTTTCCTCCACAGATAGCGTAAGATATTTGGGGAGTTTTTATACAGCCGGTATGGAACTCCATTTGGTCCTGGAGCTGAAGCTGCCCTTGCCTTCCTCACTGCTTCCTCAACCTCCCTCCACCTTGGAGGACAGTCATCCAGCTGGTGTTCTGGTTGAGGAATTGGTGGCATGTCTGGTGGTAGTTCCCTCTGTTCATATCTTTTGCTGTCTGTGTGAGTTGTTTTCAGATGGTCCTCAAACTCCCTCTTTGGCACCTTAAGTGACCCGCTCTTTTCCTTTGTGAAGAGTCCTTTCACAAATCTGAAGGGATCCTTGTAGAAGGATGTTCTCGCTCTTTCCTTCCTCTTGCGTCGAGTCCTGAGGTTTTCAGCTCTCCGCAGTCTTCCCAGGCGTCCCTTCAGGTCTGTTTGCAGGAGGTCGATGCCCACTCTTTCCTCCAATGAGGCTCTCTTCCATTGCTTCCTCAAGTCCCTTCTCTCTTTGACAAGGCGCTGGATTTCTTGCTGCCTTCTGGACTTGGGAGGAGTTGTTGGTGTCATGTCCTTCTTTCCTGTCTCTTTTGTTCCGAACCTTTCTGCTCCATAGAAGTAGATCAGATCGCCCATTTTATCCAGTTTCTTTTCCACTGTTCCTTTGATTCCGTCCAGGATTTTGATCAGGTCTGCATCGATTGTCGACCACTCTTTCTTGCTGCTGGACTTTGGCCACTTCACATGAGGTCTGTGGCCTTGCATGTTCTTCTCCAAAGAAGGTTGCAAGTGACTTGGTTCCAAGTTCTCTGATGTGCTTGAATTACTTTCAGCCACTGGGGTACTGATGCTCGGTGGACTGTGGGTTAAATCCTGCCGCTGAGCTTCACTCGCCTGACTTGACCTCTCTCTCAGAAGATAATGGTCAATGCGAGGTCCCGGCCTCACTTTCTTCAAGCACTTCATCCGGCCTTGATGTATTCGTAGGCCTCTGATGGATGTTATCTTGGACCAGCCACAGCTACATACTCTGTGCTCCTGTCCTTCAGTTGATGTGCCGATTATCTGGTTCGTCGTCATTTTCATTCCAGGGTCAGTTACCGGGTGGTCAGCCGATGAGTCATCTTCCGCCCCCGCTCTCGCAGACTCTAGGGGTGTTTTTCTCTTTAAACTTTTCGTAGCAATGAGGGGTGGCTTTTGTGCACTTAATTAAGTGACGGAGCCTGCCATCATGGATAGCTAGTCCATGACAGCCCCGTTGGAGTCTTTCCTTCCTGTCAGCTGTCTTTCCAAGCAGTCACATGGTCTTTCCCTTGTTGTCAGCTGCACTTTCACAGCAGTCACTGGATTTCTCCAGCTTATCAGTTGAGCTTATAGGACTAGATATTACAATCCCTTAGATAATCAGCACTTTTTTTTTGAATGGGGTAGTGGTAAAAGCTTCACTGGGGTCTTCAGGTGGGCACCCTCCTTCATTGGTGTTTCGTTGACAGGCCCACGACACCTCCGAAGGGCTCAACGGCAACACCTGGCGTCCCAGGTGTGCCCCCCTCTGCTTTTACCCCTCGATGATCATTTTGCAGCCCAGTTGGGGTCCTTTCTCTTAATCCATAGCCATCTGCTGCTTCGTTCGGCAGCCTCTGACAGTGTTTTGACAGCTTGTCGGAATGCCTGTCCTCGCACTCCCATCCCCTTAAGAAGCTTGGTTGTGGACATGGCAACAAATCCTCTAGAACCAACCTCCACCGGAAGCACCTGGGCACGCCAGCCGCGTTGTTCTGCCTCGGCTGCTATGTCGGAGTACTTCAGTCGTTTACGTTCATATGCTTCACCAACTGCAGCCTCCCATGGTACAGTTAGTTCCACAATGAATACAGACTTCTGGGAGGTTGACCACAAGACCAGGTCCGGCCTGAGGTTAGTTGTAATTATCTCAGGCGGAAAGATTAGTTTCTGGTCCAAGTCCACCTGCATTCTCCAGTCCCGGGCAGTGTCCAGGAGGGTTGCCTCCACTCTTGCAGATGGCTTTGCTGGGAGCTGTCCTGCTCTTACAAAAGAAGTGGTGTTTGAGTGTCTAGGCATTGGGGGAGGGAGGGCATTGTTGGTAGTTCTCCTTCCTTCCAGGGTGATTGCCAGTTGTCTTAGGACCTGGTTGTGTCTCCAGGTGTAGCGCCCTTGGGACAAACTGGTTTTGCAGCCGGTGAGGATGTGCCTCAGTGTTGCGGGGGTTTGGCAAAGCGCACAAGAAGGATCTTCTCCATACCACTGGTTTAGGTTCTTGGGCGTGGGGAGAACATCATAGGTGGCTCTGATGATGAAGCTGATTTGGCTTCCTTCCATCTCCCAAAGATCCTTCCATGTGAGCTTACGATGCTCCAGGTTTTCCCAGCTAGTCCATTGGCCCTGTTTGGACTGTGAGACTGCCTTTGCGCATCTGTCTGCCTCCTCTTGTTGCCGAACCTGAGCCACCACCAGCTTTCTCCTCTGGGTTGATGTTGCCTTGTGCCATGTGGGTCGACTTGTCCCAAGTCCAAACCCACCTTTTCCATGCTGCACCTGTCCTACAATGTCTCCATGCCTGAGAGCAGATTTTGCTTGCTGTACGGCCTCAGATGGGATCCATTTCCTCCCAGTTGCCAGTCTGGGAGCAGCCGCTCGGATCACTTCATCTTGAGACTCGGTCAGGGTCATGTTCAGCCTCACTTTGGTGCATTTAAACTCCTCTATGAGGCTAGAGACAGGCAATTCCAGGGCCCCGTGTCCATACAAGCCGATGTTGCTGAGGCAACGCGGGAGGCCAAGCCACTTCTTGATGTATGAACTGACTGTCCTCTCCAGCTTCTCGACTTTGGTCATGGGGATCTCGTAGACCGTTAGAGGCCACATCAGGCGGGGGAGCAATCCAAACTGCAGGCACCAGAGTTTCAGCTTTCCAGGGAGCAAGGTCTTGTCTATGCTGACAAGGCCTTTGATGGTTTCTTCCCTCAGCTGATCACTCTGGTCTGAGTCTTTGAGGCTCGCATTGTACCATCGCCCTAGGCTCTTGACTGGCAGTTCCGACACCAAAGGAATGGGTGTATCCTTAATGTGGAACCTCTGGTCCACGAGTTTTCCTTTGACGATGGATATGCTCCTGGATTTGCTGGGTTTGAACTTCATCCGTGCCCATGTAATGTTGGCATGAAGCTTTCCCAGCAGACGTTTGGTGCATGCTATGGTTGAGGTCAAGGTGGTCATGTCATCCATGTAGGCGCGAATAGGAGGTAGACGCTGTCCAGATTGCAGACGTTCTCCTCCCACAACCCACTTGGAAGCTCGAATGACCACTTCCATTGCCATGGTGAAGGCTAGTGGGGAGATGGTACATCCAGCCATTATTCCCACTTCCAAAGATTGCCATGCTGTTGTGTATTCTGTTGTTTTGATACAGAATTGCAGATCTTGGAAGTAATTTCTCACCAGGTTTGTGATGGTATTTGAGATGTGGAAGAAGTTGAAGGCTGTCCAGATGAGAGAATGGGGGACGGATCCAAAAGCGTTGGCTAGGTCCAGGAATAAGACGTGCAGGTCTCTTCCTTCCCTTTTGGCAGATTGAATTTGGTGCCATATCATGCTTGTATGTTCCAAGCATCCTGAGAAACCAGGAATGCCGGCCTTCTGCACAGATGTGTCAATCAAGTTGTTTTGCTTTAGGTATGTTGTCATCCTTTTAGCAACAATGCTAAAGAAGACCTTCCCTTCAACATTCAACAGGTTGATCTGCCGGAATTGATCGATGTTTGAGGCATCCTTCTCCTTGGGGATTACTACTCCCCCTGCTCTTCGCCACGCTTTTGGGATGGTTTGCTTTGTCCACATCACCTTCATTTTCCTCCACAGATAGCGTAAGATATTTGGGGAGTTTTTATACAGCCGGTATGGAACTCCATTTGGTCCTGGAGCTGAAGCTGCCCTTGCCTTCCTCACTGCTTCCTCAACCTCCCTCCACCTTGGAGGACAGTCATCCAGCTGGTGTTCTGGTTGAGGAATTGGTGGCATGTCTGGTGGTAGTTCCCTCTGTTCATATCTTTTGCTGTCTGTGTGAGTTGTTTTCAGATGGTCCTCAAACTCCCTCTTTGGCACCTTAAGTGACCCGCTCTTTTCCTTTGTGAAGAGTCCTTTCACAAATCTGAAGGGATCCTTGTAGAAGGATGTTCTCGCTCTTTCCTTCCTCTTGCGTCGAGTCCTGAGGTTTTCAGCTCTCCGCAGTCTTCCCAGGCGTCCCTTCAGGTCTGTTTGCAGGAGGTCGATGCCCACTCTTTCCTCCAATGAGGCTCTCTTCCATTGCTTCCTCAAGTCCCTTCTCTCTTTGACAAGGCGCTGGATTTCTTGCTGCCTTCTGGACTTGGGAGGAGTTGTTGGTGTCATGTCCTTCTTTCCTGTCTCTTTTGTTCCGAACCTTTCTGCTCCATAGAAGTAGATCAGATCGCCCATTTTATCCAGTTTCTTTTCCACTGTTCCTTTGATTCCGTCCAGGATTTTGATCAGGTCTGCATCGATTGTCGACCACTCTTTCTTGCTGCTGGACTTTGGCCACTTCACATGAGGTCTGTGGCCTTGCATGTTCTTCTCCAAAGAAGGTTGCAAGTGACTTGGTTCCAAGTTCTCTGATGTGCTTGAATTACTTTCAGCCACTGGGGTACTGATGCTCGGTGGACTGTGGGTTAAATCCTGCCGCTGAGCTTCACTCGCCTGACTTGACCTCTCTCTCAGAAGATAATGGTCAATGCGAGGTCCCGGCCTCACTTTCTTCAAGCACTTCATCCGGCCTTGATGTATTCGTAGGCCTCTGATGGATGTTATCTTGGACCAGCCACAGCTACATACTCTGTGCTCCTGTCCTTCAGTTGATGTGCCGATTATCTGGTTCGTCGTCATTTTCATTCCAGGGTCAGTTACCGGGTGGTCAGCCGATGAGTCATCTTCCGCCCCCGCTCTCGCAGACTCTAGGGGTGTTTTTCTCTTTAAACTTTTCGTAGCAATGAGGGGTGGCTTTTGTGCACTTAATTAAGTGACGGAGCCTGCCATCATGGATAGCTAGTCCATGACAGCCCCGTTGGAGTCTTTCCTTCCTGTCAGCTGTCTTTCCAAGCAGTCACATGGTCTTTCCCTTGTTGTCAGCTGCACTTTCACAGCAGTCACTGGATTTCTCCAGCTTATCAGTTGAGCTTATAGGACTAGATATTACAATCCCTTAGATAATCAGCACTTTTTTTTTGAATGGGGTAGTGGTAAAAGCTTCACTGGGGTCTTCAGGTGGGCACCCTCCTTCATTGGTGTTTCGTTGACAGGCCCACGACACCTCCGAAGGGCTCAACGGCAACACCTGGCGTCCCAGGTGTGCCCCCCTCTGCTTTTACCCCTCGATGATCATTTTGCAGCCCAGTTGGGGTCCTTTCTCTTAATCCATAGCCATCTGCTGCTTCGTTCGGCAGCCTCTGACAGTGTTTTGACAGCTTGTCGGAATGCCTGTCCTCGCACTCCCATCCCCTTAAGAAGCTTGGTTGTGGACATGGCAACAAATCCTCTAGAACCAACCTCCACCGGAAGCACCTGGGCACGCCAGCCGCGTTGTTCTGCCTCGGCTGCTATGTCGGAGTACTTCAGTCGTTTACGTTCATATGCTTCACCAACTGCAGCCTCCCATGGTACAGTTAGTTCCACAATGAATACAGACTTCTGGGAGGTTGACCACAAGACCAGGTCCGGCCTGAGGTTAGTTGTAATTATCTCAGGCGGAAAGATTAGTTTCTGGTCCAAGTCCACCTGCATTCTCCAGTCCCGGGCAGTGTCCAGGAGGGTTGCCTCCACTCTTGCAGATGGCTTTGCTGGGAGCTGTCCTGCTCTTACAAAAGAAGTGGTGTTTGAGTGTCTAGGCATTGGGGGAGGGAGGGCATTGTTGGTAGTTCTCCTTCCTTCCAGGGTGATTGCCAGTTGTCTTAGGACCTGGTTGTGTCTCCAGGTGTAGCGCCCTTGGGACAAACTGGTTTTGCAGCCGGTGAGGATGTGCCTCAGTGTTGCGGGGGTTTGGCAAAGCGCACAAGAAGGATCTTCTCCATACCACTGGTTTAGGTTCTTGGGCGTGGGGAGAACATCATAGGTGGCTCTGATGATGAAGCTGATTTGGCTTCCTTCCATCTCCCAAAGATCCTTCCATGTGAGCTTACGATGCTCCAGGTTTTCCCAGCTAGTCCATTGGCCCTGTTTGGACTGTGAGACTGCCTTTGCGCATCTGTCTGCCTCCTCTTGTTGCCGAACCTGAGCCACCACCAGCTTTCTCCTCTGGGTTGATGTTGCCTTGTGCCATGTGGGTCGACTTGTCCCAAGTCCAAACCCACCTTTTCCATGCTGCACCTGTCCTACAATGTCTCCATGCCTGAGAGCAGATTTTGCTTGCTGTACGGCCTCAGATGGGATCCATTTCCTCCCAGTTGCCAGTCTGGGAGCAGCCGCTCGGATCACTTCATCTTGAGACTCGGTCAGGGTCATGTTCAGCCTCACTTTGGTGCATTTAAACTCCTCTATGAGGCTAGAGACAGGCAATTCCAGGGCCCCGTGTCCATACAAGCCGATGTTGCTGAGGCAACGCGGGAGGCCAAGCCACTTCTTGATGTATGAACTGACTGTCCTCTCCAGCTTCTCGACTTTGGTCATGGGGATCTCGTAGACCGTTAGAGGCCACATCAGGCGGGGGAGCAATCCAAACTGCAGGCACCAGAGTTTCAGCTTTCCAGGGAGCAAGGTCTTGTCTATGCTGACAAGGCCTTTGATGGTTTCTTCCCTCAGCTGATCACTCTGGTCTGAGTCTTTGAGGCTCGCATTGTACCATCGCCCTAGGCTCTTGACTGGCAGTTCCGACACCAAAGGAATGGGTGTATCCTTAATGTGGAACCTCTGGTCCACGAGTTTTCCTTTGACGATGGATATGCTCCTGGATTTGCTGGGTTTGAACTTCATCCGTGCCCATGTAATGTTGGCATGAAGCTTTCCCAGCAGACGTTTGGTGCATGCTATGGTTGAGGTCAAGGTGGTCATGTCATCCATGTAGGCGCGAATAGGAGGTAGACGCTGTCCAGATTGCAGACGTTCTCCTCCCACAACCCACTTGGAAGCTCGAATGACCACTTCCATTGCCATGGTGAAGGCTAGTGGGGAGATGGTACATCCAGCCATTATTCCCACTTCCAAAGATTGCCATGCTGTTGTGTATTCTGTTGTTTTGATACAGAATTGCAGATCTTGGAAGTAATTTCTCACCAGGTTTGTGATGGTATTTGAGATGTGGAAGAAGTTGAAGGCTGTCCAGATGAGAGAATGGGGGACGGATCCAAAAGCGTTGGCTAGGTCCAGGAATAAGACGTGCAGGTCTCTTCCTTCCCTTTTGGCAGATTGAATTTGGTGCCATATCATGCTTGTATGTTCCAAGCATCCTGAGAAACCAGGAATGCCGGCCTTCTGCACAGATGTGTCAATCAAGTTGTTTTGCTTTAGGTATGTTGTCATCCTTTTAGCAACAATGCTAAAGAAGACCTTCCCTTCAACATTCAACAGGTTGATCTGCCGGAATTGATCGATGTTTGAGGCATCCTTCTCCTTGGGGATTACTACTCCCCCTGCTCTTCGCCACGCTTTTGGGATGGTTTGCTTTGTCCACATCACCTTCATTTTCCTCCACAGATAGCGTAAGATATTTGGGGAGTTTTTATACAGCCGGTATGGAACTCCATTTGGTCCTGGAGCTGAAGCTGCCCTTGCCTTCCTCACTGCTTCCTCAACCTCCCTCCACCTTGGAGGACAGTCATCCAGCTGGTGTTCTGGTTGAGGAATTGGTGGCATGTCTGGTGGTAGTTCCCTCTGTTCATATCTTTTGCTGTCTGTGTGAGTTGTTTTCAGATGGTCCTCAAACTCCCTCTTTGGCACCTTAAGTGACCCGCTCTTTTCCTTTGTGAAGAGTCCTTTCACAAATCTGAAGGGATCCTTGTAGAAGGATGTTCTCGCTCTTTCCTTCCTCTTGCGTCGAGTCCTGAGGTTTTCAGCTCTCCGCAGTCTTCCCAGGCGTCCCTTCAGGTCTGTTTGCAGGAGGTTGCAAGTGACTTGGTTCCAAGTTCTCTGATGTGCTTGAATTACTTTCAGCCACTGGGGTACTGATGCTCGGTGGACTGTGGGTTAAATCCTGCCGCTGAGCTTCACTCGCCTGACTTGACCTCTCTCTCAGAAGATAATGGTCAATGCGAGGTCCCGGCCTCACTTTCTTCAAGCACTTCATCCGGCCTTGATGTATTCGTAGGCCTCTGATGGATGTTATCTTGGACCAGCCACAGCTACATACTCTGTGCTCCTGTCCTTCAGTTGATGTGCCGATTATCTGGTTCGTCGTCATTTTCATTCCAGGGTCAGTTACCGGGTGGTCAGCCGATGAGTCATCTTCCGCCCCCGCTCTCGCAGACTCTAGGGGTGTTTTTCTCTTTAAACTTTTCGTAGCAATGAGGGGTGGCTTTTGTGCACTTAATTAAGTGACGGAGCCTGCCATCATGGATAGCTAGTCCATGACAGCCCCGTTGGAGTCTTTCCTTCCTGTCAGCTGTCTTTCCAAGCAGTCACATGGTCTTTCCCTTGTTGTCAGCTGCACTTTCACAGCAGTCACTGGATTTCTCCAGCTTATCAGTTGAGCTTATAGGACTAGATATTACAATCCCTTAGATAATCAGCACTTTTTTTTTGAATGGGGTAGTGGTAAAAGCTTCACAGACACAATATTCCGTCGCTCGTTGCCCACACTTCATTATAAATACCCCTTCCATATCTGTAAGGGGCCCTCAATAAGGCCCTAATACGAGCTATTCTAGCAGATGTATGTATAACAGGTGTACAAATATTGTCAGCCATTGCGTTCATAGATCTATCAGTCACAATCAGAAACATATATATAGTTTTTTTTCTACATTACGCCCCCATTTATGTCATGGATAATATCACACACCTTCCACAAACTAAAACATACCCCCATAACTCCCCCTGTACACATACTAATAATGCTAGCCCTTATTAGCAACCTGCTGAAACTCTCCATCGAAATAATACTGCTTTGATCATCCTCGATGAAACCTACGGTAGTAGGGCTTTCCACTGTCTCTATCTGTACAGACATATTTTATGTTCAGGTCTCAAGTTTCAACTTTCTTTAATAGTTGTCATACAGAAGTACAGAATACTTTTATACAGAAATGCTTCGTGCGGCTCTATACGGCTCGCGTTGGATTGGGGGCTATCCTCGTAAACAGATTGACATTTACACGTATAGCTAAACACACACCTCGGACGAGTGCAAGGTGGAACTCGCCGGGTCGTAAATCGGCTTTTTTTGGCAGGTGGCGAATACTATAGTTTTGGAGCCATCTTATCGGCCCCAGTCATTCTAAAAAAAAGTGTTGTTGTTGTTTTTTCAATCGCTCTAGCGAACACACACGCACCAGCGCCTTCACAACAACGCAGGGGGTTTGTTGGTTCAGAACAACGCTCTAGCGAACACATACGCACCAGCGCCTTCACGACAACGCAAAGGGGTTGTTGGTTCAGAGCAACTACAGTTAGTTAGAGGGTGAAATGTTCCGTTTACGGCTCGACACCCTATCATAGTCGTGACCCGTTCATAACCACTGTACGGCACGACGGAGTCCAGCAGCAGCAACAGCAACAGCAGCAACAGCGCATTGGGTCGAATTCTTTTCTTCACTAACACCATACTGACACATTTGAAATGCTTATTCTTAAGATTCAAACACCAGTTGGAATAAATGCACTTTCTGAAGAAATACAAGGTATTTGACATTAGGCATTTGGAATACACAAAATCTTAAGACTTGGGAACACACTAAATGTATTTTATTCTGAAGATACACACAGACACACACGCACACACATTTATTCTGTAAACCATGGAATACACACATTTATTCAGAAGATTGTTGTGAAACTATGTTCTGAAGATACACACATTTATTGTGAAGATACACACAAAATACCTTCTGAAAATAAAACTTCTGAATCTTTTTATTTAAAAAAAAAAAATCTGAAAACGGATGTCCACCCTCTTACAAACCCCTCCCCTTCCGTAACCAGATGACCCTCCCCTTCCGAAACCGGATGTCCCTCCCTCAAAACCGGATGTCCCGCCTCCTTACATCCTCGACCAATCAGAGAAGCCCTAGGGGGTCATAAATCATCTCAAAAAGGGGGCGTGGCTACAATCCATCAAACTTTGATATATCCCCTTATAAGGTATGATACCCATACCCATAAGCCCCGCCCCCTTAAACATACCGACCAATCAGAGGGCTCCAAAAAGGGGCGTGTTTTGCATAATTAGACAGGTGCCGCATACTAAATCTCTCTCTTGCGCATATGCGCTATGTTATATGCGGAATGTGCGCTAAGACTCGACAGTACTGAACCAGTAAAAGTATTTAGGAGCAATTTCTTTGCATGATTAAAAACGATGGTTCGAACATCCGTTCAAAAAACCCTGGCGAATGTCAGAATCCCAAAAACAGGCTTGGGGACAGCTCTAACACACACACACACACACAAATGTGTTCCTTCTGGCTCATTCATTCACTCACTCAACGTGCACATACACACATCGTATCACCTTCTATATACTGTGGCTAATGTGTTTATGAGAGACAGCTTATCAGTTACTTACCATTCTCTTCGGTTCAAATAACAAACTCAGCAAGACCGACGGTTTCTCAGTTACAGTGGGTGACAATATTGTCACAAGGAAAGAAGATATTACCTACCTGGGTTCCATCCTAGAGGCAAATCTTTCCTGTGACAAAATGGCATCCAATGTAATAAAAAAAGTCAACCAACGAACTCGATTCTTGTACCGGATCTCCTCACTGGTAAACAAGAATACCCTGAAGACTCTAGCAGGAGCACTCATTCAAGGGTACTACGACTATGCTTGCACCTCATGGTACCAAAGCACCTCAAAGGCGCTAAAAACAAAATTACAAACATCTCAAAACAAACTGGTCAGACTACTGCTTGACCTTACTCCTAGAACCCACCTCACCCCTGCCCACTTTGACAACCTAGGATGGCTTAGAGTAGACGACAGAGTACAGCAACTTGCAATGGGCCTGGTCTACAAGATACACTACACGACCAAGGTACCCATGTACATGTCAAAATACTTCACAAAGGTCAGTGAATACCACGATCACAACACCAGAGGGAGCTCCACAAATCATGTTAAACCCAGATTCGGCTCAAACAAGGGACTAAACACGTTTCGCAATTATGCCACATCAATGTGGAACGCCCTACCCAAAGCTGTAAAGGAATGTGAATCACTACCCACTTTCAAAAACACTCTCAAAAAACACCTAAGGGAGACTGCAACTCAAAACTGGCCCCTGTAAATGTCCGAACACAACCCCCTCCAATGTACAGTAAATTACCAAGTATGGTCTTGTCAATAATCCAATGTACAGTTTTGTTTGTACAGTTGTACAGTGTCCCCCACCCACCCCTCCTACCCAACCCCCCCCCCCCCCCACTCCTACCCAACCCCCCCCCCCCCCCACCCACCCAACCACCTCCAATGTACAGTCCCCCCCCACCCCCACCTACCCAATCCAATGTACAGTTTCTACGTCAAATGTATATACTCTTTTTTTCTGGACTCTTTTTGTATCACAAACAGTACTGTAATTGCAAATCTGGTATGTCATAAATGTATAGATGTAGCAGTACTGTCTATCTGTATGTCATGTATGTCATATATGTTACGATGAATTGAAAATGGGGGACCCTGATGTAAACAAGACGAAAATCTTTCTCTGGTCTGCATCCCCTTAACAATTGTATGTATTGAGCTGTACTGTACTGTACCCATTCTGCAATCTGATCACAAGGCGAGATCAAAGGCCGCAGCGGCGTCCAGGTGCTGAGCGCACCATAACTCATAGAACTGGGTTATATACATAACCCTTCATTCTATGTCGTTATGGCTTGCTCAGCACCTGTCTGCAACAGGGGCTAAGCGGGAGCCATAGCCCGACAAATGTACCCCGCTGAGGCCCCCCACAACCATCAGACCGGGGAGGACCGAGCCCCCCCGACCCTCCCTAATGGAGGATACCCCCCTATTGAAGGTTCACGGGAGGGCGACGGATCCGACCGTGCGAAGAGGCACTCAAGCAACCCAACGCACAGGGTGAGCAGACCGTGGCTTGACCCCACGACTACACGCACAACCCGCATGCCACCCGGGAACGAACGAAGGAACAACCTCGTTACTGCCCCCAAAATCACGGGGTCAAGAGCAAACCCAACCCCGTGGCAAGGCCGTAGCAGCGGAGCACGAAGGAAGACCCAGAACCACTGAAGGGACTGGATCTCCTGAAAAAAGGGGGCCCGGAGAGGTCAATGACGCCAGGCATCAAGACCCCACCAGGTGGTCACTTAGTGACACCGCCCCCCACATCGCCAGCGTATTCGGATAAGGCCCCTCCAAGAGCGGGCCCTTACCCCCCAATAGCACACCGCCTGGCATACTGAACCTGCAGAACAGGCAGTCAGCATGGCCGTAAGCACTCAAAAGGTTAACCAACGGAAGCAGGCAGCGTACTGGGGAAACCAGGCAACAGGCTGTAACCTGAGCCTGGAGCACTGCGGACGAGACAGCTGAAAACAGCCCTCCCGGCGGAAGGGGCGGATGCTGGCGTTGTTGATCACCATGACGAAGCCTCCATCAAAAAAAAACCCACCCAGAGGGGTCAAGGCAGAGAAGGCTGACATGATTGGCAGACGTCATGAATGTGCAGGGGCACACTCAACCGGACAACCCGGGAGTTGACACTGCTCCAACACACCAGGGAATCAACCACCCTGTCGTTACCATATGCAGTGGTTGTTCTTATAACCCCTCAAGAAAAAGGGGGTTATCCCAGGTCTACGGTATCAACAAAACTTTACTTCGGACCGGGCCCGGTGGCTCGGGAAGCACAGAGGGTTACCAGAGGAGGTCCAGAAGACCACACCAACAGCCCTCTCTCCGCCATGCGTGAGAGAGGTGCGGAGAAGAGAACCAGCCCCTTATGATAGTGCCAGGTACAAAAAAGTACCAAACAAGGGTCTCCATAACGCCTAACCTTGTGACGCCCCGGGCCGACCCGGCCTTTTTCCCCCTGAAAAAAGCCCAAGTCCCTCAGGGTACCAGAACAGCAGATCTGCATCCCCGGCGGACAAACGGGTTAACTTACCTGGACCAGCGTGACCAGAACCAGTCCCGTGCCCTAACCACGCCGACATGCCTACTCCAGGAGAAGGGGCAGATATGCGTGTTGATCTAAAACATGAAAAGAGGGCGCTACCCAGACGGGCCGGTGTGAACCGCGCTCGGTGGCCCACCCCAAGGGCGTGAGACCCCTCTACCTATGTTCAGATCCATTCCGTTATCATCCCCCAGATATGAACGAGAATCCGTCGAGAACCAGTAACAGGTTCTCGGAAGAGGACAAAAACCTCCATCCCAGTTGCTTTATAAAAACGCCGTTTTAACAACAAGCAACCAAGGCGTACTAGCTACCCGCATGATTCTTAACAGAAACACCCCAAGCTAGCACCATGCATGCGTCGGGACACAACCACATCAATGAATAGGCTATTTAGACCCTTCATTGAATCCCCAAGGCGCCTGGGAGAAACGACAAGAAGGGTGTGGTGCTTCCTATACTCCACACTCTTTTATTTAAAAAGAAGGAAGCACCAACTGACATGAATCCCATTTGACACAGCTGAGGGTAAAAACTGTTCACATTTTTACATCCAGTCACCCCTAACACAGAGGATTTTAGACTGAAATTTCCCAGAGAGCCTTCCCACGTGAGTCATAGAATGAAAAAGCCATGGTAACTTCGAGTCATGTGACCAACCGACTCAAGTTACACATAAATCGAGCGTAGTGGACCCGTACGTCCTACGCTCTATCCCGACACTTTGACAACAATAGATCGTACGTACAGATATAACTCACGGAAGCCATCATCAACAGCAACGTGCGTAGTGACGTGTGCTATGACGGGGGGAAACCCAACACTCAACGCCTGTTAATAGGAGCAGAGTCAGGGCAACCCTTCCCCCCCCCCCCCCTCCTTGCCAAGTCGCCTAACGGCTTGGCCCTGACTGGCCTGACAGGAGATGAGTAAAACCCCCCTGACCAATCAGAAGAGGGAAGGAGGGGTTTATTCGGTACCCCCTCACAAGCCCTTCCCCTCTGCACACAACAACAACTTTAGCATATGATACCTTTGGTAGAATGCCTTTTTGACATGTACATGGGTACCTTGGTCGTGTAGTGTATCTTGTAGACCAGGCCCATTGCAAGTTGCTGTACTCTGTCGTCTACTCTAAGCCATCCTAGGTTGTCAAAGTGGGAAGGGTGTGGTGCTTCCTATACTCCACACTCTTTTATTTAAAAAGAAGGAAGCACCAACTGACATGAATCCCATTTGACACAGCTGAGGGTAAAAACTGTTCACATTTTTACATCCAGTCACCCCTAACACAGAGGATTTTAGACTGAAATTTCCCAGAGAGCCTTCCCACGTGAGTCATAGAATGAAAAAGCCATGGTAACTTCGAGTCATGTGACCAACCGACTCAAGTTACACATAAATCGAGCGTAGTGGACCCGTACGTCCTACGCTCTATCCCGACACTTTGACAACAATAGATCGTACGTACAGATATAACTCACGGAAGCCATCATCAACAGCAACGTGCGTAGTGACGTGTGCTATGACGGGGGGAAACCCAACACTCAACGCCTGTTAATAGGAGCAGAGTCAGGGCAACCCTTCCCCCCCCCCCCCCTCCTTGCCAAGTCGCCTAACGGCTTGGCCCTGACTGGCCTGACAGGAGATGAGTAAAACCCCCCTGACCAATCAGAAGAGGGAAGGAGGGGTTTATTCGGTACCCCCTCACAAGCCCTTCCCCTCTGCACACAACAACAACTTTAGCATATGATACCTTTGGTAGAATGCCTTATGACCAACAACGGCTGGACTAGCCCCGGGGAAGTGAAGATACTCTCCCGTTCATGCTCTCCCGACATGGAACACCTCACGATCCAATGTCGCCCGTTCCATCTTCCGCGTGAATTCACTGCAGTGATCATGACTGCAGTGTACATCCACCCCCAGGCGAACGTCGGCAGGGCGCTAGGGGAACTACACGACCATCTGAACGCGCACCAGATCAAGCATCCGGACGCAGCCATGATCGTAGCCGGGGACTTCAATCAGGCGAATCTGAAGAAAGTCATGCCGTCTTTCTTCCAGCACATCGTCTGCTCCACAAGGGGAGGAAATACACTCGACCACTGCTACACCCCGTTCAGAGCCGGATACAAGGCTGTACCGGCTCCACCATTAGCGGGAGCAACAAACACGTCGGATCATGCCGCCATATTTTTGGTCCCAGCATATAAACAGAGATCACGTGACGCCGTCGTGTCACGTGAGGTAAAAAAATGGGACGACCAATCAGAGGCCACGTTTAAGGACGCACTAGATGACGCCGACTGGGGAATGTTCAGGAGGAGTAACAGTGACGTCAGCGATTTCACAGACGCTGTGGTGTCATTCATAACAACACTGGCTGATAGTATCGTCCCCACAAAGAAGGCGAGGGTGTTCCCAAACCAGAAACCATGGGTGGACAGTATCATCAGAGCAGCCCTGAACTCTCGCACCACTGCTTATAACCGGGGCAGAGAGTCAGGAAACATGGAAGAGTACAAGACAACAGTCTACACTCTGCGCAAGGCTGTCAAACTTGCTAAGAGGATGTATGCCGACAAGATGGAGGCACAAATGGCACAGAATGACACAAGAGGCTTATGGCAGGGACTGAGGGCTATAACTGACTACAAAGTCAGCGCCCCCTCAATGGGGAGCGACGATGCCTCCCTTGCGGACCAGCTCAACACCTTCTACGCGCGGTTTGGTGCAAACAGTGGCACTGCTAGCCCAACGGCTAGTGACATCACTGGTGTGCCGGCTGTTGTGGAGGGGGGGGGGCATCCGCGGGGGGGCGGGGACGCTCTCTCATTGACGGTACACAGTGTGAGAAGAGCATTTATGCAGGTGAACACCAGGAAGGCTGCTGGCCCAGACGGTATAACAGGACGCATACTTAAGTCCTGTGCCAACCAGCTTGCCCCGGTGTTCACCGCCATATTTAATCAATCCCTGGCGGAGTCGGTGGTCCCTGCCTGCTTCAAGATGTCTACCATCATCCCTGTACCGAAGAAACCCTCCCCAACATGTCCAAATGACTACAGACCGGTGGCACTCACCTCTGTGGTCATGAAATGTTTTGAGAGGCTGGTCAAGGACCACATTTGTGCCTCCCTCCCCAGTGATATGGACCCTATGCAATTTGCATACAGGACAAACAGGTCCACTGACGACGCGGTCTCCCAGGTACTGCACAGCACCCTCTCCCACCTTGACAGTCAGAAGGGGGGCTATGTGAGACTGTTGTTCATTGACTACAGCTCAGCGTTCAACACCATAGTCCCCACCAGACTGGTGGACAAGCTGATCGAGCTGGGTCTGAGCTCCGCCCTGAGCGCCTGGGTACTGGACTTTCTGAGTGAAAGACCCCAGGCGGTCAGGGTGGGGGGTCAGACCTCCAACACCATCACCCTGAGCATCGGGTCCCCCCAGGGCTGTGTTCTAAGCCCCCTGCTGTACTCACTCTACACACACGACTGTGTGGCCAAGTTCAGCTCCAACTCCATAGTGAAGTTCGCAGACGACAAAGTGGTGGTGGGGCTGATCTCGGACAACGACGAGAAGGCCTACCGGGAGGAGGTTGAGGTACTGGAACACTGGTGCCAGGACAACAGCCTGCTCCTGAACATTGGTAAAACCAAGGAGCTGATCGTGGATTATAGGAGAGGACAGCAGGAAACACACACACCACTGATGATTAACGGGGCTACCGTGGACAGGGTGAGCAGCTTTAAGTACCTGGGGGTCCACATCTCAGAGGATCTGACATGGTCAACACACATAGACACAGTAGTAAAGAAGGCGAAACAGCGCCTCTACCACCTGAGACAGTTAAGGAAGTTCAGAGTATCGGGGAAGATACTCCAGTCCTTCTACTCAGGAGCTGTAGAGAGCATCTTGACCGGAAATATCACTGCCTGGTATGGAAACAGCACGGCACAAGACAAGAAGGCCCTACAGAGAGTGATGCGCTCAGCCGAGCGTACCACGGGTATTGCACTACCTCCCCTGCAGGTTCTATACAACAAGAGGTGCAAATCCAGAGCCTGCAGGATAATGAAAGACCCTCACCACCCCAATAACAGCCTGTTCCAGCTGCTGAGGTCAGGCAGACGCCTGCGAACCCCAGCTACTAGGACAGAGCGGCTTAGGCTCAGCTTCTTCCCCCAGGCCATCAGAGCCCTGAACAATGAACATTGAGTGCCACAGAACACTGAACTACCCACACACAAGCACACATGAACACACACCCGACACGCACGCTGTGCACGCTCACACACTAGCAGCCACCTAGCAACACTTTAACATGAGCGGGCACACACTCATGCCGCACACTTATGGCCAAAAGGAAAGGCCACTTTAAATTAGAATAACAGGAACAGTGTATTGCACTACCAAAGCTACCTAGCATGTCCTATATGCTCTGTAAATAACGATGTACAGATACCGAGATGTCACACCATGTTACCTGTTACCTGTTTATTGCACAATGTTTTTTTTTTATTGGATTCTATTATATGTTGTAACACTGTATTGCACATCGTTGCGGGCAAGACCACCCGCATTTCATTGTATACTTGTATGCCGTGACAATTAAAACTCTTGACTTGACTTGACTAATGAAATAGCGCAAGCTAATACAATGCACGCTACCCACAGAACTGTGAATAGGGTTTACAACAAAACCAAGTCGAGTGTGTGTGTGAATCCTACACCCGCATCCATGTTGTACATAGAAAAACACTGATAGAGAGAGCGAGACGGCTGGGCCATGGTACGTGTTCATACGAGCATTACTGCAACTAACACAACAGTGTTGTAGCTCAACATTACTTGTGTAAGCAACAGACCATACAACTAGCCTCTACCTGCATGTGGAGTCTCAGGCCGAGGTAGAAACCTTTCTATAACCGAGTGTAGGCTACAGACCTTGCTTAAGCTCATAACACGAACGTAACCCTCCTATCAATGCATACTAGTGAAGATTCACACTTTGCAACCTCATCATATGTTTGGTGAAGAAACACACAGTTTGTTAACAAAAAATACAGTCCCCCTTTAGAGGGGACTTTTTATTTCTGAACAAAAGTATATGAGAGGACCGGGGAGGGATAAACAGAGGGGACCGCAGGGGAAAAAAGTCACTGAGTCTAGCGGCGCCTGCCGCCTCGAGCCGCTCGGGATTTGCCACCCCGGGAAGACAATCGGCGGCTGGTCACGACGATCCCTACCGTCTCCTCCAGGCGCAGATGGGCCGGCTGCAGCGGCGGCGCCCTCTCTCCTCCTGGCCTTCTTCGAAGGGCCAGCAGTGGCGGTGGTAGCAGCAGCAGCCACGGCGGAGGAAGCTCGACGACGTGGCAGCCGTCTGACTCCACCGGCGATGTCGGGAGGGGGAAAATGAGGTTGGAGCACGGAGCGCTCCTCCTGCATTTCTCTGCACGTCGAGGTCATCAACTGCAGGGCCTTCCCGAACAGTCCAGCATCGGAGAGGGGTGCCGTCAGAAGTGGAATCCTCTTCTTCTCCGGCACACGGGCCTGCTCCAGCCAAAGGTGGCGCTGGGTTAGAGTTGCCAGGGCGCGCACTTTCCCAGCGGCTATGGCCTGCGGCTGAGTCAGATGCAGGATAGCTCCTGCCGACTGGGTGAGCTGGTCATGTTGTACATCACTCAGCTCCATGCTGCCCGTCAATATCCCGGACATGAATCTTGCCAGCTGCGCGATGTTAGACGCGGCAGCCAGAGATTGTGTTCCGGCGATAAATGACTGGTCGCTCCAGTAAGCCAACCGCCTCGCCGATTTCCCTTGAGGAACTGGCTTGCGTAATGGCTCCCACACCACCTCCGGACAGAGGAGCGCGGCCATCGGCCTATCAAGCCGTGGCACGCCCTCTCTCATACCTTCGACCAAACCCGCCACCCGCGTAACTTGTACGTAGGCGGGGGTGAGGCCAATGATGTAGGACACCACCTGGCCCCGACGAACATAGGCCCCCATCGAGGGGAAAAATGGGTAGACAACGTCCACCCCTCTCACCGGGCGACGTTGCCAGAGACGACCTATTAGATCATCAGGGACAGGAACAGGCAGTGGCTGCGGCAGCGGCACGCCATTTGCGACTGCCGCCACCGCCATAAGCTCGGGAAACAAAGCCTGCAGTTCCCCCTGCAGACTTTCCTCCACCGAGCCTGCATCCCTCACATACAGCAGGCTTCTACTGGTCAAGGAGCCACACTCCGATGTGGCTGATAGTAGGGCATCCTGCCGACGAGTCAGAGGTTCTTCTCCAACATCTTAAAACAAGGCGCCCCAAGGAGACATTTCACCCCCCTCCAGTGTTACCTGGACGGGCGGGATACATGTCTCCACCGGGCCTTCAAATAAGAACCCGTCCGCCTCTACCATGTAATCCTGTTTCCATCGGGCAGGTAGAGACCGACGCATCCTCACTGGGCTCCAGCAACTCACCAAACCCAGGCCGTTCGCGTCTGCAAGCCACCATCTTGCGACGGGAGCGAGCAGACGCAAAAAGTTTGCGTCTCAAATCCTCGGGAACCAAAGGAACCGGCCGCTCAACAGCGGACGATTCCCCGGAAGCAGAGGAACCAGAGCCAGGACCAGGCCATCGCAGAGGCGACGGCACCGGTGCACCAGCTCCTTGGAGAGGCAAACTACCCATCGGACACCTACCGGGCATGGCTGCCAACCACGAGAGAGGCAACAGCCCTGCACCAGGACGCACGATGGAGGCGGAAATGGAGAACCGCTGGTGGAGAGTGGCTCTGCGACTCTCCGAAGTAGACATTATGACTTAGATTTTTCTATCGAATATTTATGAGTGAAGAAAAAAATAAGCACAATGTAAACACGTCTCAACTTTCTTCAGCTAACAACCTCGTCAAGTGGGGATCTACCGAAGGCACTTCCTTGTGGTGAAAGTGAAGAAGGAGGCGAGTAGGTGACCACACACCTGCTTATGAAGGTAAGCGGAAGGGGGTGTGGTCAGACGGATGTTGGGATGTAAAGGTACGTGGTGGAATTTTTTATTCAGTGCTCGTGCACGAAGTGAAGTACAGTGCAGACAGGTGCTGAGCAAGCCATAACGACATAGAACCACAGGGACCAGGGATTGACAGCTATCCCTCACAGAAATGTGAAATAAAGCAAAAACAGACAGCTGTCCCTCACAGAAAGGTGAAATAAAACAAAAACCATGACAGCACCTGGGTCCTACACACTTACCAAACCGTAACAGTAGGGGTGTATACATTCCCAAAAATCACTATGAAAGTTAGTCCCCCAAGATGGTACCGACCAACCCTACTGGCTCACAGCCTAGTAGGTTTTGAGGACTGTTTTGAATGTTGCCAGTGTGGGGGCATTTTTTATATTTCTATGTTTTTATTTGTATAGATTGGAAGTACATTCCACAGAGAGGGGGCAGAGACAGAGAATACCCTGTCACCCGAGGTTCCCCAGAGAGGGGGCAACAACAGCAACAGAGAATGCCCTGTCACCCCAGGTTCCCCAGAGAGGGGGCAGCAACAGCAACAGAGAATGCCCTGTCACCCCAGGTTCCCCAGAGAGGGGGCAGCGACACACACACACACACACACACACACACACACACACACACACACACACACACACACACACACACACACACACACACACACACTAGGGCTCAGCCCAAACGTTCGAATGTTCCGACCTTCGTTGGAGTTCAAATCTTAATTAATGGGTTGAACCTCCGGTTTAAAATTAAAAATATATTTTTTAAATTTTACACAGAAAATATATATCAGAATGTGATATATATCAGAATATCACAGTACTATGTTGTGTTTACAATAATTCTAAAGTCACACGTGAACACAGGTCACAACAACACAACAAGCATGCCCTCTTGAGCTGGGACAACA
Organism: Notolepis coatsorum; assembly: GCF_963971535.1. Classification (NCBI taxonomy): domain Eukaryota; kingdom Metazoa; phylum Chordata; class Actinopteri; order Aulopiformes; family Paralepididae; genus Notolepis; species Notolepis coatsorum. The sequence goes on from NC_140168.1 coordinate 82,807,765, forward strand.
TCATCAAACTAACCAATGCCAGTCTGGTCTTCAAAATCCTCCATGGTCTAGCCCCACCCCCACTTTCCGATTTGTTCACCCCCAGCAGCAGGCTCACCAGAACTGTTGTACCGGGTGACTTTGCTGTTCCATTAACGACAAGTACATTTTGCAAATCAGCCCTCTCCGTGAGAGCTGCCAAGACCTGGAACTCCATTCCAAGTTACATTCGCAATATAGAAACACACAGATCATTCAAACACACTTTCAAAACATGGTTAAGAAATAACTACACATGTGAACATAACAGCCCTGCAGAACTCTAACCCCATATGCTTGCCTGTACCTAATATGTAGAATTATTGTTTGTTTGTACATTGTCTGTACATGTCTGATGTAAATATTTTGCATGATGTGTTTTTAACCTGTTCTTAATGACCTGTATGCCATATATGTTATGCTTTCTTTTTTAGCGGCTTTTAACACCAGGCCCAGGGACAACAGTTGAAAATTTGCTTTGGCTAACACTGTCTCAACCATTTACGTTCATTAATGTGTGCTGTCCCTGTTCAAATAAAGTTTAAACTGAAACTAGTGAGATGAGGACGGGTCACTGTCATATCAGGAAATGAATCAATCATGGAAAAAATAGAGTTTAGTGACTCACACTCACCCCTCTTATTTCATAATACAACGTTTCCGAATGGACGTTTGGATTAAATCAAGTGTATGCAGTGATAGTGATGCTTTCCCAGTGGAACACAAGTTACTTAACGTTACACAGGTAAGTTATATTAGGCACGTTAATTAAGCTATGCACTGCAGAGTGCCGCCCTTTAGCTTGCTAACGTTAAGATAGCAGGAGCCGTCAGCCAACAAAGATGTTGTTTCAACAAATGGATTCACAAAATGGATTATCATACAAACATTATTGAAGCCTCCCGTGACCAGTACGTAGTCAGTACTCTTAATAATCACAGCAATGTGCGCATATGCGCTATGTTATATGCATAATGTGCGCTAAGACTCGACAGTACTGAACCAGTAAAAGTATTTAGGAGCAATTTCTTTACATGATTAAAAACGATGGTTCGAACATCCGTTCAAAAAACCCTAGCAAATGTTCGAATCCCAAAAACAGGCTTGGGGACAGCTCTAACACACACACACACACACACACACACAAATGTGTTCCTTCTGGCTCATTCATTCACTCACTCAACGTACACGTACACACATCGTATCACCTTCTATATACTGTGGCTAATGTGTTTATGAGAGACAGCTTATCAGTTCCCAGGAAAAGAGAGCATGATGGTACCACACACTCTGGCCCCCTGAGTCAGTTAATGACGTGTGTGTGTAATGGATGCTGGCAGAGTATTATCTCCCAGTGAAAACAGAGCCACCCTGCAGCTGAGTTTCTGCTACTTCTGGACTGCCTCAACCTCACACAACACATTGATGTCCCCACACACACAAAGGGTCACACGCTCGACCTGGTCATCACAAACTCCGCCCCCATCAACAACCTGCTAGTCTACGATCTGGGGGTATCTGACCACAAGACCATCTCAATGGAGCTGTCTTTTCAGTCTCCACTCAACAAGCCCAAGTGCCAAATCCGTTTCAGGAACCTCAAAAATATCAACCCGGACACCATGACCCTGGACCTCCAGCTTCTCTCCTCTGTCAACTTCTCATCAGCAACTGAGTCAGTGGACTTCTACAATAAATCCCTGAACAGTCTTCTGGATCTCCATGCCCCTGTTAAATCCAAAACAGTCACCTTCGCACGCTCAGCCCCCTGGTACACCAGCGAGCTGCGGAGTATGAAGACTGCTGGGCGTGTCCTTGAGCGGCGACTCAAGGTCTCAGGACTCACTGTACACAAATTGGCCTACCGTGAACACCAGAAGGCCTACTCAAAATCCCTCAGTCTGGCACGGTCCCAGTACTACTCCGCCATCATAAATGACAATCCTGGAAACTATTCTCCACCATCAACCACCTCCTCAAACCCCAAATATCACCTCACTCTGACTCTTCTGAGGAACAGTGTAGCAACTTTGCCACCTTCTTCAGGACCAAAGTTGACACCATCCGCTCCCTCCTCTCTAGCCCCTCTGCCCCTCCAGTCCAAACAGTTGAACCACAGCCGGCGACTACTTAACCTCTCTGCTGCTTTTCAATCATCACACAGCGAGAGGTTGAGGAAATCGTCAGGAAAATGAAGCCTTCCACTTGTATCCTGGACCCCTTTCCCTCAGCCCTGGTGAAATATAATATTGTCGCTATGAGCCCTCTGATCACCAAGGTCATAAACCTCTCTCTCCAGGCTGGCCTTGTCCCCTCTGCCCTTAAAACTGCAGTCATAAAACCACTCATCAAAAAACCCTCCCTAGACCCGGAAATCTTGGCCAACTACAGACCTATATCCAACCTCCCATTCCTGTCCAAGGTGCTGGAGAAGGTAGTTGCCGCTCAGCTTCAGGACCACCTAAACTCGAACCTACTTCTTGAGAAGTTCCAGTCAAGTTTCCGCTCTGGCCACAGCACAGAAACTGCCCTGGTCAGGGTCACCAACGACCTACTGATGACGGCTGATGCTGGCTCTCCTTCCCTCCTCATCCTCCTTGACCTCACAGCAGCTTTCGACACCGTCGATCATGACATCCTCCTCCACAGGCTTCAATCCACCATCAGACTTTCAGACTCTGTCCTTGATTGGTTCAGATCTTACCTCACCGGAAGAACGGAGTATGTCTCCTTGGGAGAGGCAAGGTCTGACACCCATCATGTCACCTGTGGTGTCCCACAAGGATCAGTCCTCGGCCCCACCCTATTCACCCTCTACATGCTCCCCCTTGGCTCTGTCATCAGCCGGCATGGAATATCATTCCACTGCTACGCTGATGACACCTGTCACGCTGGGGTTAGGTTGAATGCAATAATACAGAAAGGGAAGGAATGGAGGAGGCAGAGGCGAGGAGTGAAGCTTGGAGAAGGGTGTTTACTGTAGAATCCAGTGCAATACAAGGAGAATACAGAAACTAAATAACAAACTTCACAATACAAAAACAACAAACACTAAGACTTACTAGAGGGAGAACGGTGCGACACGACGTGGAGGAACAGGGGGTAACTGGAGGAATGTCGCCACACAGAAGGGAGGACAGACAGAACCCTATATACCCCAACTAATTAACAATTAAGAACACCTGGCCAACACAGAATCACAAACAACACCTAGACAATAAGCAAAGAACAACTAAACACAAAAGCAACTCCTAACAACCCAACAGTACACCACATCACACAAGGGAAGGGAAAGTCAACAACAGTACACACCATGACACCACATTAATCATACTATTAATTATTGTTATCACAGTAGTCAGGATGTCCAGTGTACTGGAGCGCACCGATTGTTTGTCACCACTAGAGGGTGGTAGGGCGCCAATGTCAGGCCGAGGGCCAATGTCAGATAGAGGGCATTGCCCAAAGTTAGGTGGAGGGTACTGCCCAATGTTACCATCCTGCCCAGTCCAGCCAGGACCGGGCCTAGGATCCTGACAGACACCCAACTCTACCTAAAAATAAACCCTACCCCATCCACAGTTCTGCCATCTTCCACTCTGACCACCTGCCTTGAGGAGACCAAGGCGTGGATGAAGCACAACTTCTTACAGTTCTAAAACTGAAGCCATTATTATTGGCACCCCACACCAGGTTCACTCATCCACCATCACCACCATCACCTTTTCCGGCCACAACATCACCCTGTCACCAACAATCACCAACCTAGGGGTAAAAATGGACCCTCACCTGACCTTTGAGGCGCACATAAATCAATTATACAAAAACTCTTTCTACAACCTTAGGAACATCGCCAAACTTTGCCCCTCACTCACGCAGATGCCGAAAAGCTCATCCGCGCTTTTGTTTCCTCCAGGCTGGATTACTGCAACGCACTCCTCATCGGGATCCCTAGCAAGAACATCCAAAGGCTACAATGTATCCAAAACAGCGCTGCTAGGATCCTGATGAGAGTGCGGAAATACCACCACATCACTCCCATCCTCAAGTCCCTTCACTGGCTCCCTGTCTCACTCAGGATTGAGTTCAAAGTCTCCCTGCTCACCCACCAATGCCTCTACGGAAACGCCCCCCCTATACCTCAAAGAACTCATCACCCCTCACTCCTCCTCTCGACATCTCCGCTCTGGCCAGGCAAACATCCTCCAGCGCCCAAGGACCAATCTCTGCACTATGGGAGATCGGGCTTTTTGCTCTTCCGCTCCCAGTCTGTGGAATGCTCTCCCTGACTACCTGAGAGCACCACAGACTGTGGATGCTTTCAAGAAAGGCCTCAAAACTCACCTTTTTAGTAGAGCCTTCTGCTGACTTTTTATAAAAAAAAGCTTTGCTCCACACATTTTATGTTCTTTTACCAATTTCTTTTATCAGTTTTATTTATTCTATGTTTCTCTATGTTATTCTATGTTTAGTCTTGCCTATTTTTATATTCTTTCTTTCCCTTATTCTCGCTAGTTTTTAAGTTATTTTAACTGTAGCACTTTAAGATTTGCCCCGCAACTGTAAAGCGCATTACAAATAGAATCTATTATTATTATTATTATTATTATTATTATTATTATTATTATTATTATTATTATTATTATTATTATTATTATTATTATTATTATTATTATTATTATTATTATTATTATTATTATTATTATTATTATTATTATTATTATTATTATTATTATTATTATTACTATCAAAAGAGCCATTTTGCCCCCTCCTGCGTGAAATAAAATGTATCTGGAGCCGCAAAACTTATTTAACCAGTGTATAAAGTTGTATACTTAAACTATAGAGAGGGATTGGAATTTATTCAAACGCTTATTTCTATGTACCTATTGTTATTTTTCGTTTGGTCTCAAGTGTCAGAGAGGAGACAGGCAGAAATGACAGCTGGCACCAAATCCATTCCGAATAAGAGACAACGGACCCAGTACTTTGTTGGTGGTGTGAAAATAAAATATGCCTACAAACATATCTTTGGAACGGTTTGTGTTAAATTGTATCTGAATCGGGACATTATCTTCTCTCTGTCAAAATGTAAAGTGTATCTCTCTGTCACATAAAGGCTGGCTGGCAGTGCGCATAGAATAAGGCATGTATTATTGAAATTTGTTTTCTCTAACAAACGCATCTATTTCTATATTTCATACATACATCTACTCCAGTGCGGTGTCAGACAGATTCGGCCATCAACGCATGCGTAATGGAGAGAGGAGGACTTGTGGAGGTTGCCCTGACGACAGACAAGAATACAGACAGGCAATGCAGAGATATTTACAAGCAAATTTTCTTGCTAATAACACTTCAAATCATTGGTAAACAAACGTAGTGCTGAAAGAATACACTTTGACTGCTGTTTTGATAGTGTTAGGGTCTTACTCTTGGCTACATTTGAAAAAGAAACACAACATTAATTAATACGGACTGTATTAATTTATTTATGACATGAAATAAATCTCAACCTGATACCGGGCCGATCAGGCTTAAAGGTCCCCAGTCTTATAAATAGCCTTTTCCAGTGTTTAGCATTGTTTTCTAGCAATTGGGTTTGTATCAATGGGGTCTGTGTCTCTAATTCTCATTTTGGCGGATTGCTCCAATTCAGTTGAGACAATATCCTCCCCCAGTGAACTAAGCCATTCTGATTTGACTCGCTATCCTACATAGCAAGGAGCTGATCTGCATAACTAACGGCCCCTCTATGGTTGTAGCGCAACCATTTACTCAACAACAGAGAGAGTGGAAATACAGACACTTCCTCAAACGGGTTGACGTGGCGCGGGTGCCGACAGAGCGAGCGAGCGAGCGAGAGAGAGATAGAGAGGGAGAGAGAGAGAGAGAGAGAGAGAGAGAGAGAGAGAGAGAGAGAGAGAGAGAGAGAGAGAGAGAGAGAGAGAGAGAGAGAGAGAGAGAGAGAGAGAGAGAGAGAGAGAGAGAGAGAGAGAGAGAGAGAGAGAGAGAGAGAGAGAGAGAGAGGGACACGGAGAATTTACACACACTCACACACGCGTGCGGGGCAGGAGCTTCTCTCGGGGAAACACACACACGCAGTTGAGAGCACTCGCATATCGTGGCGCGGGAGAGAGCAGAGAGAGAGCGAGAGAGATAAGAGAGGGAGAGAGAGAGGGACACAGAGCATTTACACACACACTCACACACACGCGTGCGGGGCAGGAGCTTCTCTCGGGGAAACACACACACGCAGTCGGGAGCACTCGCATATCACTGTCAAACTGCTGCAAAATATCATTGCGCATCCGATCCGTGCAATAATATTCACAGGGGTATATATTGTCATTTGAAACAAGTTAAGCTACCAATGCATTGTCCCGTGGGATTATGCCCCCCGCGGCGAAATTAATTAGTATCCCCTCCTCTATCTCTATGTCTCTTTCTCTGTCTGCCAGTGCAGACTGTGGGTGACTGTCACTCAAAGCGCTTATGGGCAGAGCCCAGCCCAAAACAGCTTGAAATCTTGAAGTGGAAAATGCTGCTTTAGAGTACTTGATTAGAAATACAAAACAATGATTTTTTTTTGGAGGAAAAAAATTACAGATGTGTTCCATAGACTCACAGGAATTGTGTAACATTGCCCAAATAGTGAAAGGAATAGCAAGACACGGGACCTAATGTGGCCTAATGTGGTAATGTGGCCACCTTAAACCACCATAAAACAAAACAGAAGTGGCCACGAATACAGAGAAAGGTTTATGTAAATAGGAAATACATTGTTAGAAATAGGAGAGGAGGTAATTATTACAAGGTTAACCTGTTAACGTTCGGCCGTGTCACGCATGCACTTCGCGGCACTTTGCGCTCGTCTGCCGGCTCCGAGCTGTGTTTCTCCTGAGCTGACCGGTCACGCTGATGGCGAAAATTATTGACCACCGTTGTAGCCAAGGAGCGTCTGCTCCAAAAGCGATCCCAGACAAGCAAAGACCAACAAGTTCTTTGTTTTGACTTGCGCGTCTGAATGAATGTCAGCGGATGGCCATTTTGGATAATCACACTGAATTATTGAATTGAATTAAAAACCTTTGTAAAACACTCCGTGGGACTTTTATCAACTTTGGACCTGTAGGACTATAAGACTTCAGGCCAGTGGCGGCTCGCCACTGGGGGCGCTAGGGCGCCGCCCCCCCTGGTAAAGAGAGCAGGAGAAGAAGAAAATGTTTTATTTTTATTTTAGACCCCTATGTTTAAAATGAATAATATTTACTCATTTCAAGTATGTTTGTGTTTCAAATGCACAATAACGTTAATATATCAAATATAAATCATTGTTTTGTGATTCACATGACGTCACTGTCTGATATGAGAGTAGACTACCTCTGAAGCTGGGTGAGACGTATCGCGCACACAGTGGGCGTGCACTGGTATCATCGCTGTATCATTGCTTTATCATCGCAGCCAATTAAATAGGTCTAGCAAATACATTTCGCCTATCAGTGCGTTCAAATATAATGTAATATGATGGAATCGGAGCGCGTTTTCTAGCGCACCAAGCAAGCAGGGTCCTTCCTGCTGTGTTGTCACTCACCCAGTCCGGAGATTTTGCTACCTTACTACTAGTAGCTACCATGGAGCATGAAGGCTGGTAGTTGGTAGCTAACGGTAGCAGCTACCAGCTACCGTTAGCTACCAGCTAACGACGGTATGGACTGTTTAACTGGAGTTTCTTTTTGAGTGGATTCAAAAAAAAAGTGAATTATGGCTTGTTGTGGACTGGACAGCTGAATATCTCGCCCCATTCAACTCTTGTGATGGTAAGTAAGTCTTGTAATGATAGCTTGGATTCCACGTCATGCTGTGTGTGTGAGTGTGAGAGAGAGAGATAGAGGGGGATACTAATTAATTTCGCCGCGGGGGCATAACCACCCGGGACAATATAATGGTAACTTGTTTAAAATGACAAGATATACATCTGTGATTATTATTGGTCGGATCTGAATACGGGGGAGAGAGAGAGCGAGAGACCTGGGCGTGCGTGTTTGTGTAGGGCTATTGGAAACGTGGCTGCATTGACTGATCATATATTGATTAATGGTAATGGTGATAGTTGTACTCCACCTACTTAAATATTCGTACCTTGTGGTTTCGCCGAAGCTCTGACGTGCACAGTAGGCTACTCAGTCTGTGGTTTCGCCAATGCATGCCTAGGTAGCCTACATGTTTGCAAAATGTTTGGTATAGTGCCCCCCCTGGAGAAGAATTCACCAGCCGCCACTGCTTCAGGCTAAGAAACCGTTATGTTGTCCAGCTCCTACCTCTCAGCTGGAACCCAAAAACAGGCATCTGGCAACAAGTCAACACAAAAGTAAGGAGCAAATATTTAATTTCAGTGTGTTCAAACCTCGGTTTCTCATTATCACTCAAAGTGATTTTTCTTTATTGTGTAAGACACTTCAGAATGTTACCTTTCAAAAGAGACCAGACTCATGCATGTGTTATAAGTATGAAGTATAATAAATCGCAAATTACTTTGGGTATGCAATCGACAGGCGTTTTATGCCAAATGTGCCCCCCTGTTAAGGGGTTAATGTGATGGATATTCTAATGCCAGAACCCAAGCACAGACACAAACGAGATGAGAAGGATGATGATATGGAACAGCTGATCATCCCCACACCTGAATCCACTCCTGCCTGATTGAGAGAGTGAGAGTGAGAGTGAGAGTGAGAGTGAGAGTGAGAGAGAGAGAGAGAGAGAGAAAGGGGAAAACAAAGGGATACAGGGGATGGAAAGCCTGGAGGCCTGGAGGTGCATGACAGTACCTCCCCCTGGAGGCTTGGAGGTGCATGACAGTACCTCCTCCTCAACGGACGCCACCTGGTGTACGACCTAGGAGGTCAGGATGAGACCGCCGGAAATCTGTAATGAGGGAAGGGTCCAGGATATGGCGACAGGGGGGATCCAACTCCTCCCCTCCGGGCCGTAGCCCTCCCAGTCCACCAGGTATTGGAGGCCGCGCCCACGGTGACAGGCGACGCACAGAGTGGGCATAATTTAATATTGTGATATTACAATATCGGGACTCTAGTATCATGATAATATTGGCCTCTGGTGATTCTGTATGATTATAGATCACATGGGTGTGTCACAAATGCACTTGAAAAGGACCATATACTTGGGAGTGATGGATATAATAATAGTCTCATTTAATGGGAAAAGTCAATGGAGAAATGAATGACGTTTCGAACAATTGCCTCCCCCAAGATCTGCTTTTGAACCTCAAAGCCTATTTAAAAAAGTTAAATAAAAAAAAATGAAAGCCACGTTCACTCTTTTGGGTGTCAACATTTTATTTTTGTACACATTTACCGAATTACTAAAAAACATCATCTAGCATCTTTATTATTTTTCAACCAACCAAAGGCTTAAAGAACACAACAACCATTGATAAAAGTGAAAGACAAATTTGATCCACAATGTAGTCTTGGGCCACCGTATGGATTTAAAAACACGCTCAGAAGGAAGCTACTTCTTCAGGCTACTTTTGATTGACTTTATAAGTAAAGAGCACCTCACGGTGACCAATCCCATTTTGGTCGGTGTGCAGAAAATATACGTTTTGTATACCATTTGAGACGGCAAATCCAGAAACTGTTCCAAGCCTACAGTACCATGGAGATTTATTTTCTGTTTCTTGTTTGCATGCAGATGGTCAGAATTAAGCTGAAAATTAAGTAGTGTAGTATTCTCATGACATCACCACCAAACACAGCTCATTGGCTATGGTTGGTATTTAATCACAATCACCCCGAGCCCCATTCCTCACATGACACCCAACTTATTCTGGATAATATGACACGTGTAGTAAAGATGTATCAGATTATCTCGCATATTTTTCTTTGTTTCATTGCATGGAGCTCTATGGAGAAACCATGGCACTCCCCTGACTAAAAGTATAATGGAGCTTTATGGAGAAACCATGGCACTGACTAAAAGTAGTTTCAATTTAAAACGACTGGATGTCATTTAGCTAAATCTGACTGTCGGCATCTGCGTGAGTGAGGGGCAAAGTTTGGCGATGTTCCTAAGGTTGTAGAAAGAGTTTTTGTATAATTGATTTATGTGCGCCTCAAAGGTCAGGTGAGGGTCCATTTTTACCCCTAGGTTGGTGATTGTTGGTGACAGGGTGATGTTGTGGCCGGAAAAGGTGATGGTGGTGATGGTGGATGAGTGAACCTGGTGTGGGGTGCCAATAGACTGTCTTTCAACTTTTACATATTTAGCTTTGGCATGGATTGATTGTTTAGATCGCTGGCATGGATAACAAATAATATTATAGTCTGCCCCGTTGTTCTGACCAGGATTACCTTCCTTAGTCTGACGTGGACGAGACACCCGTCTATAACGATTTTACCTATTATTGGTCATTATCTAAGTACAGTATGGGCAGACATAATAAACCTGCCTTTTCGCAGGTTTGAGCTGAATGAGATGTTGCCTTGGTAACCGGTTAGGCTAAAATGTAAGCTTGCTTCAAGGGACTGAAAATCAGGGAACATGGGGCGGCGGGCGCCCAAGTGGCGAACCATGTAACGCGCTGCGTCGCGAAAAGGCCGACCCGGGTTGGATTCCCGTACCCGGCGTCCTTTGCCAAATGTCTTCCCCCCACTCTGTCTCCCGTTCTTCCTCTCTCTCTCTCTCTACCGGACTGCCCGGTAGTAAAAACAATACAAATCTACCAAAAACATAATACATTTTTTTTAAGAAAATCGGTTAACATAATCATCCGTGTACGAGGAATGGGCCCTATTGTTTGCCTATACCAAGATGTATGTGTGGCGACAATGTCATGGAATACTATGAATACTGGATGTGGTATACTGTATAGACGTTTTTCTTACTTGACAACATTATAAATGGGCCCACATTAAAGGTACTCTAAGTGTTGTAAATGTTTTAGCTCTACTTTCAGACAGCCATCACTGATATATAGTGTTTGGTCAGTAACATGGGTCTCCCAGTCCCTCCGCTCTGCAGTAAACAGGAAATAGATCTTTCTGGCATCCTGTTCCCACAGTTTATCGCAGAGCGAAGGGACTGGGAGACACCATGTTACTGACCAAACAGTATCACTATAACAGTGATAACTGTTGGAACTATCAGAGTAATCTCCTGTCGCAGTGTTTGCTAACACAACAGGCCCCTAGGGACTTAATTCCATAAAAATAATTATGGTTTCAGTGGAATGTTTGCTATGTTAACACTAGCACAGCCGACAAGGGGTCACTTGGCATTTTCAATAAATGTATCCTCGTCACTCGGTCAAGCTCCAGCTCTGTCACTCAATAACTTTTCCTAAAAGTACCCGTTTTATCTGGCACGGTTTCTGAAATTTCAAAATAACTTCAGGAAAATGTAATTAGAACGTTATTCCACATATGGGCCGTTGGAACAGACGAAAGTCACAGCACTTTGCGAGCCTCTAGCGCAGGGGTGGCCAACCCGTGGCCCGTCAATGTGTGGCTCTTCCATCAAAAAAATTATTAGAATATATATATTTTTTTATTACAATTCTCTTTTTTTTTTTATGTCACTCAAACATACATTTCATTGTGGTAAACCTCATATTTTTATATTCAGAGGTAATTATATAGTTTACACTGTTTATTTTTCTCATATTTCTCATATAAGCTGTCGGGTCATCTAACCCGTTCCTGGCGGGAATTAGTGGCATTTTCTCCATGGCTGTGCTAGTGTTAAATAACTATAAACCGATCGGATTACAGTGTATCCTGGCAGTGTTTGCTACTAACAACAACGGAAGTCAAACAGTCTGTCCCGGAAAGGCTGCTTCATGTTTGTTGTCGTTGTCAAGTCGAAAGTGTGCATATCGGATGGCATTCTGTGTGATCCGTCATAGAATGGAGATAAAAACGGACAGAAGGTAATTGCTTGTTCGTTGGTTTGTTTTTTAAATCAGAGCCTGATGTAACCGCGCCCAGGGGTGTAAAAAGTACCCAGAAATTATACTTAAGTGAAAGTATGGGTACTGTCTCAAAATCTTACTGAAGTAAAAGTCAGAGTGAATCTGGCTAAAAACACACTTGAGTAAAAGTAAAAAAGTTTCTACTTTTAAATGTACTTAAGTACTAAAAAGTTAAAGTAAAAACCTTTTTTCTGACTGTGTATTCTTCTGATAGCAGGTGTTTAATGAAAGATCCCCGCTTTCTAGTCTTGCACAAGGACCAATCAGCATGGGTATGGGCGGGTACATTTTCAATTGATGGGGATTTGATTGGCTGTTTTTAAATAAAGTGCGGACGCAGGATTAATAACGTCAATGTTAGTTCGGCCAGAGAAACAAATATACTAAAATTCAAATGGTTGGACCTGCAAGATTTGTACTTTGTAGGTCTGCATTTTAAATGTAAGGAGTAAAAAGTATGTTTTTTTTCTCTGAAATGTAATTGAGTAAAAGTACAAGTATACAAACCTAATAATACTCGAGTAAAGTACAAATCCCCAAAAAGTATTGTAACGAAGTACAATTACTCAAGTACTTTACACCCCTGACCGCGCGTTTCCGTAAAAAACGACAGCTTTGCTACAGATGGCAGCATATATCTGTGGGAGACGGTCCAACGCATGGACACTACAATAACCATTAAAAAAAAGACATAGAGAGATGGACACAGTGGATCAGCGTGGCCCGCGGGGGACCCTGCCGCTATAGCCGCCTGCTAGTCTCACGTTGACCTTTTGTGACCTTTGCCACGGCAAGACTTAAAAAGCTGGTAGTTACAATGGATTAATACTGCAAAACTAGGTAGCACTGCTATTATCATCGTTATTCTGCTACATAATAAATATGACAAATTGTATAAAAATATACACCTAAAAGAGAGAGGGAGGGAGGGATGGATGAGGAAGACAATCAAAGGAGGGAAAGAGAGGAAGATATGTGTGTGTTTCTGTCGCACTGTCTGTATTCATGTGGGTGTGTACATGTAAATGTGTGTGTGTACGTGATTACTTTTACTTTGTATGTCAATGTGTCTGTGTGTGTGTCTGAAAATTACTATGCGCTTTTTGTGTGTGTGTCTGTAAATGACAGTGTGTGTGTGTGTGTGTGTGTGTGTGTGTGTGTGTGTGTGTGTGTGTGTGTGTGTGTGTGTGTGTGTGTGTGTGTGTGTGTGTGTGTGTGTGTAGGTGTGTGTGTGTGTGTAGGTGTGTGTGTGTGTGTGTGTGTGTGTGTGTGGCCGGGCCTAGTCGTCGCCCTCGAAGGTGTGCAGGTATGTTTTGAGTGACAGTGTCTCAGGGTAGGTGAGGTTGTTGGTGCGGTAGAGATCCAGGCCCGTCAGAATCTCTATGTCTCTGACCCGGGCCGTGTGGTGCTTCATCAGGTCCTCCGCCCACTGGGACTCGTCCTCGGAACTCTGCGGGGGACAGAGAGAGAGAGACACAGACAGACAGCTTGCTGGTTATTAGGGCTGTCGGAATTAATTAATTGCGTTTTGAATTTGAGAAAAGATTTCATGAATTTCATATGTCATAATAAATAATGATAATACAAAAAAAAATTTAAACACAAGGTGAATAAAAACTATACCTAGGGTGACCAAACGCCCCGATTTGTGCAGGACAGTCCTGCACTTTAGCCCAACAGAAGAGTGTCCGGCATTTCAATAAACTCATATATAAGAATGTGAAATATATATGTAGGAGCTATTTGATTGTTTTTGTGTCATGTTATGTCTGTATTTTGTTAAGTTCATCACTGGGTGGCGGCGTGGAGCGCATGCACACTCGCTCATTTCACTATCAAATATCATTTTCTATAATCTATTGTTTTGCTCAGCAACCATGTATTATGTATTCATGTAAATTTAATTAAATGGGAATTTCACCCAACGGCATGTGATACCACCTGGACATTACGTTTATCTATAATTGTGGGTCAAAAACAAGGATTTCCCACACCCAGCCGAGCGCCTACCAGGACATCAGGATAGTCGCTACAATATACATTTGTATTGTTTTGTCTAGTTATCACCAGCCATGCACCGATGTCCCACAAGTAGCCTCGCCTGCGTACCAACATCTCCCTGCCTGCCAGCGTCTTGTCGTGCTGGGACAGAGAGACGTACTGCTGGCTACTGCAAGTTGTGTTGTCGCCTGCTGTTTGCCAATATGTCTATACTACTATGTACTATGCTAATATGTCTATAATACCATGTACTATGCTAATATGTCTATACTACCATGTACTATGCTAATATGTCTATACTACTATGTACTATGCTCCACCGACCCTGGGTGGATCCACCATAAGTACACCATAATCCTATATTTCCCTCCCACTCTGCTATTTCCCTACTATCTCGCTTCCTCCCTACAACCTTCTCCCTGCCACTCTTGACACCACAATGTGCCTCATACCTATATCCACAATCTGCTCCTCCAGAACAGATTCAACCCATCCACGCCAGTTTGCTAGCAACCCGGCTAATCTCTCCTACCCTCCTACAGCCACTAATACACCTGTCACAGTACGGGGAGGCTTATGGAATTGTCAATCAGCAGTCAAGAAAGCTGACTTCATTACTGCCTACGCCCATAGTCAAAATCTGCAGCTCCTGGCTCTAACTGAGACCTGGATAACCCCCAATAACTCATCAACACCTGCAGCATTATCTACAAACTATAACTTCACTCACACACCTCGACCCTCCAGACGGGGTGGAGGCACTGGCCTCATGACATCTCCTTCATGGGCTACAAACTTAACACCACTCCCAGAACTGTCACTCTCCTCCCTCGAATATCATGCAGTATCTGTCTCTAATCCTTTCAATCTCACCATTGTTACACTCTATCGCCCTCCGAGGTCCCCTCGATCAATTCACAGATTAGCTGGACATGCTTCTAAGCTCCTTACCGGAAGATGGTACCCCTCTGCTTCTATTGGGCGACTTCAACCTGCCTGACTCATCTCAGTCGTTCCCAGTGGTCTCCCTCCTACAACAATTTGACCTGACTCCCACTGCCATGCCTCCCACCCACAAAGCAGGCAACTCCTTGGATCTCATATTTTCCCGTAACTCCAGC
Source organism: Notolepis coatsorum (assembly GCF_963971535.1). NCBI lineage: Eukaryota > Metazoa > Chordata > Actinopteri > Aulopiformes > Paralepididae > Notolepis > Notolepis coatsorum. Next base: position 82,822,897 of record NC_140168.1, read on the forward strand.
ATCATTAACACCACGGTAACTCCCCTACATGTATCTGACCATTCCTTCATATCCTTCTCACTAACTCTCATGCTTAACCGAAAGGTCTTCACCCCAACTCAAACCGTCTCACTCAGACGCAACCTGCCCTCCCTATCCCCCTCCACCCTCTCCTCTGACATAATATCTGCTCTACCTTTGAGTGACACCTTCTCTTCTCTCCCCACTGAGATGGCAACCTCCACCCTCCTCTCAGCCCTTGCAACCTCCTTCGATAAGATCTGTCCCCTCATTGAGAAACCTAACCGCCGTTGCCCACCCAGTCCATGGCTGACGGATGCAGTGAGAGAACAAAGACATGTCCTGAGAGCGGCTGAGAGGAAGTATAGAAAGTCACGCCTCACTGCGGACATATCACAACCTCTTGTTAACATTCTCCAAAACAATTACTAATGCCAAAGCTTCTTTCTTTCACCATAGGATCGAGGCCTCTGCCAAGAATCTTCGCAAACTGCATGCTACCATGTCCTCCCTCCTCACTCCCCCCCTACCCCCTCCTCCCTCATCTTTTTCTGCCGAAGACTTTGCGATCTTCTTTGAGGAAAAAGTGGAGAACATCCGCAGCTCCTTCTCCCAACCCCCACCCATTCCAAACACTGAATTGAGAACCTCATCCTTCACTGTCATCTTTCTCTCCCATTACAGAAGCCGAGACCCTGTCACTGGTAACGTCTAACCGCCCGACTACATGCCAGCTGGACCAGCTACCCTCCCCACTCCTCCAGACCATAGCACCGGACATCCTCCCATTCCTAACTGCAACCATCAACTCCTCACTCAACTCGGGGGTGGTCCCCACCTCCCTAAAACAAGCCAGAGTCACGCCCCTCATAAAAAAACCAACCCTGAACCCCACCGTCATAGGCAACTATCGTCCTGTCTCTCTTCTCGCCTTCCTTTCTAAAACACTTGAACGTGCTGGATCCAACCAACTTACTGCTTATCTCTTACAGAATGACCTCCTAGACCCTAATCAGTCTGGCTTCCGGACTGGCCACTCCACAGAAACGGCCCTCATTGCGGTCACAGAGGCACTTCACTTAGCAAAAGCTAAAGGCCTCTCCTCTGTCCTGATTCTCCTAGATCTATCTGCAGCCTTCGACACAGTCAACCATCAGATCCTCCTTGCGGCCCTCGCAGAAATGGGAGTGGCTGGATCTGCGCTGACATGGCTGACATCATACCTCAATGACCGCTCCTACCAAGTGTCATGGAGAGGGACTCTGTCGGCCACCCGCCCCCTGCGGACGGGTGTCCCCCAGGGCTCGGTCCTAGGACCCCTTCTCTTCTCCCTCTACACTAAATCACTGGGTAACATTATCACGTCTCATGGCTTCTCATATCATTGTTATGCCGATGATACTCAACTCTTCCTCTCCCTCCCTCCCTCAGATATCCACGTCTCTGAGCGGATCTCGGCCTGTCTGTCCGACATCTCCGCCTGGATGACGACCAACCACCTCAAACTGAACCTAAGCAAAACAGAATTGCTCCACCTGCCGGCCAAATCCTCCCCCCTGACCGACCTCTCCATCACAGTCGAGAATGCAGCTGTGACCGCGTCCCCGACCGGTCCTTGGTGTTGTCCTCGACGACCAGTTTAACTTCTCTGCTCACATCGCAGCGACAACCAGAACCTGCAGATTCCTCCTGAGTAACGTCAGAAGGATCCGCCCCTTCCTGACAAAAGAAGCCACCCAACTCCTCGTCCAATCAACAGTCATCTCCCGCCTCAACTACTGCAACGCACTGCTAGCTGGCCTCCCGGCCACTGCCACCAAGCCTCTTCAACTCATTCAAAACGCAGCAGCCCGCCTGATCTCAAACCTACCGAAGTCGGCCCATGTCACCCCACTTCTTAGGGACCTGCACTGGCTCCCCATTGCTGCACGTATCCGCTTCAAGGCCCTCGACCTAGCATACCGTGCGGCAAAGGGAACCGCTCCCGCCTACCTCCGGTCAATGGTCTCTAACTACACACCCTGAAGACCCCTACGCTCGGCATCTTCTGGCCGCCTCAGACCTACTCCTATCCAAGCTCCGGGAGGGTCATCAAAGAGAAGCCGCCTATTCTCAGTCCTTGCCCCACAATGGTGGAATGAACTACCCACCCCAGTTAGGACAGCCGAATCCCATCCAATCTTTCGCCGTCGACTAAAGACGCACTTCTTCAACCATTATCTGAAATAATAAAAAAAAATTATAATAAATAAATCTAACCCTAACTAACCTTACTGTCATGCACTTGTCCTAATAAACTAACCTACACTGTAACACACAACACTTTGATGAATATTGTTACTCAGCTGTTAGAATTGTACCCTTCCTGATGACCTGTCGTACAGAACTTGTAAGTCGCTTTGGATAAAAGCGTCAGCTAAATGACTAAATGTAAATGTATGCTAATATGTCTATAATACCATGTACTATGCTAATATGTCTATAATACCATGTACTATGCTAATATGTCTATAATACCATGTACTATGCTAATATGTCTATACTACTATGTACTATGCTAATATGTCTATACTACTATGTACTATGCTAATATGTATATACTACTATGTACTATGCTAATATGTATACTACTATGTACTATGCTAATATGTATATACTACTACGCCCCTCCCAGGGCTTTTCCTGTGTATAATGTTTTCCCTGTATACAATGGTGTGCCAGCACCACCACATGTGTTAAAAATAATGTTTCTTTTGTAGTGAAAGCTTGGGGACAGCTTAGAAACAGATGCACCATTGCCTAATAAGGGATTGTTCAGTCTTCTGTTACACTGTGTGCATGTTTTCAGGTTCAACATTAAAATATTGTGCAACCTTATACTCCTCTTCCTCCTGTATATCAATGACCTGAAAGCAGCTTGCTCATGTGACTTTTTTTTTTTTTTTTTTTTTATGCGGTCGACTCCACCTTACTAGTGGCTCATAAAGATAAACAAGTGGTTGAGCAGACATTGAGTGCAGAACTAGAGAAGGTTAGTGACTGGCTAGGCTACAACAAGCTGTCCCTCCATGTGGGGAAGACTGAGTCCATCTTATTTGAGTCAAAGGTCAGGCTCATAAAATCGCCAGGTTTTAACGTAAAAATAGAAGATACTGTTCTCACCAACAAGGAATCAGTGAAATATCTTGGTTGTTTCCTGGAAAACAGCTTATCAGGGGAAAGCATGGCTCAACAAGTACTTTCGAAGATCAATAACAGGACTAGATACCTAGCCAGAATCTCCCGGTTTATAGATCAGTCCGCAATGAAAATACTTGCTGGAGCACTTATACAGTGTCACTATGACTATTATGGCTCCTGGTTCAACCGCCCCCAAAAGCCAGAAAATAAAACTACAGACATCACAGAACAAGCTAGTCAGGGTAATACTAAGGCCACCTGCCCAATCCCACCTTGACCCATCACATTTTGAGAGCATGAGATGCCTAAAGGTGGAGGACAGAGTCAACCAATTAGGGATGTGCCTACTGTAGTTCACTGAATCGTCCACGGGGTAGTGCCAGTGTACTTCAATGACTACTTCAAACGTGTCAGGGACGCGTCTATGGTTTTACCAGCGCGTTCGTGTTTCCGGGTTCCCGTTTTGCGCTCTGATTGGCCACTGACCTACGCTAGTACGCCCCCCTCGCTATAAGCGTAGCATGACGCTGAAATGCAAATGCATATCACAGTACTGCCTCCAGGAACAGCTGTTTCCGCGTGACTTTATGTGCGCTAAAGTTCTGGTAAGTTTAAAGTGCTTAGAAATGCCGGTTCATTCATGCTTTGAGGCACGCTTCCTGACAGGATTTTATAATATTGTATTTTATAATAACAATTCATGACAGCTTGTATAGCTCAACTGGTTAGTCGGTTCGAATCTCTTGGATACTTCTTTTTTTTCTGTAACGTTAATACGTTTTTCCACTCTGGTTGATAAGATATTCCTTTATTGATCCCCTTGGGGTAATTCAGGCATCATAGCAGCATGGGGGGGGGGTACACGGGTAGTGAAAACAACACAAGCAGTGTAAACAAATAAGTCAATAGAATTGACTATCTAACCAACTGAAATATACAGTATTCACAGTATCACAGTATTCACATAAGGTGCAGTATGCATAAGGTGGTGTTATTGTCCTTTTTGGGACACCAGAGTGGATAGATTATTTAACGTTACGAAAAAGAAAAAAGTAAGCAAGAGATTCAAACCGGGCACCATATGGTCCACAGGCAGGGCACTAACGAGTTGAGCTATAAAAGCTGTCATGAATTGTTACTGACTAATCCATCATTTACCCTTTGCAAGTGCCAATTGCGGTCGTCGTCCATTATTTGGCATTAATAAATCAGATATCATGCGTGTGTGCGCTCTCGCGCTGACTCGTTAAGCCTTTCCCTACGCATATTCATTTCTGGAGCATTTCTTTATCCACTCTGGCGTGATGATGTATTGTACTCGCAAATTGCTTCCTGTTGAATTAATCGGTTGAGTGCAGCGCCGACTCTCTACTTACGAGGGGGGCGTACTAGCGTAGGTCAGTGGCCAATCAGAGCGCAAAACGGGAACCCGGAAACACGAACGCGTTGGTAAAAGCATAGACGCGTCAGGGACACCCATACTTATTCAACTAGGCGTAGCTCAACTGACTTTGTACCAGTCAGATTCGGGAGTTGTATGGGGAAGGAGTCATTTTTATATTCTGCAGCTGTCTTTTGGAACAATCTGCCCAGTGACCTGAAAATAGTGAACAGTGCTGTTGGATTCAAGTCCAGCCTAAAGACATGGCTCAAAAGGGACTATAATTATAGATAGATAGATATTCAGCTAAAGGCACTTTTACATGTTTTGATGTGTCTATGTTATGTCTATGTGATGTGTTGTGATGTCATGTGTCTTTACGATGTCTGTATGATGCATGTCTGAACACTTCGTTCCCCTACAAGGACCACGATGGAAATAAGCTCAGAGCTTTTTTTGTGTCTATCCTTGGCAGTATAATGTCAAATAAAGTCATTCATTCATTCATACACTGTACTTAAATAAATATTTGGAACTTACCCTTGTGTTTGCTATTTTATTGAAATGAATGAAGTTTATTTTTTGGTCTTGTTTACAGACAAATCAAACACACCCGTGTGGAAAAAAGAAAAAAAAATCACAAATGTACATATTCAAGGCAAGCTCACACACAAAATCCAAAATCAACAACCGAAGAAAATAGGCTGAAACACATGCTTATTTTTGCCTATCCTTTACAAATTGTTAAAAAAACTAAATATATTTTAATATAAGAAAGAAAAACTTAAAATATGCTGCAAGATGTAATTTTTTTGAAGAAAAAACAAATGTTTGATGTTTTACTCAAAATCGTACTCCTGTGGATTATTGTATCCTTTAAGGCTTTTTAAAATCTCCCCTGAGAAGTACACAACAACTGTTTTTGTAACAGGAAATTACAGCAAATTGTCTTCTTTATGGCAAATAACTTTCCCCTCCAGACCCCTAGTTGAAACTAAGCACCATCTTGTTTAACACATCCTGGGGACAGCCTTGCCTCCTCTATGCAAAAACTGGAGTGGAACTTGGTATGCAGAGACTTGCCTACTGAAATGCCCCCAAGGACAACTCTTTCAAAACATGTCATGAGCTGGGAGGTCAAAGGTCTTTACCTTTGCCAGAGCTGAGGTGCCAGAGCCTTGGGCTTGTTGGGCACAAGCACAATGCAAGCCTGCGCGACTGTCAGTTACAAGAGGTACACAATAGATGCCAGGGGCAAGGAGTTACAAACCAGGCTTCACTTCCTGTCAGTAAGACTAACATTTCATGAACACGGCTCAATGTATTTCTTGGAAAACCAAAGTATCCCAGTGAGACACAATGTTGTTTTATATGAAAACATATATTTAACATATGAAGATGTGTTTTAACTCGGTATGAGGGTAGATTCCTGGACCCAAGATGTTGTTTTAAATCATTATGAGGCTAGATTCCTGGAATTGAGGCTTTTGTTTTGTTAAATGGGAACTGGGCTGGTCATTCAGAATGCGAAAGTCCACCCTGATTTCAAAGAGTAGTGAAATACATAGTACTGAGTAGGCGAAGGAAACCACACCGTCCCCCTCTGTGGTGCGGGCAACCAAACACTGCAAGCGGAATCCACTGCGAAAGGATAAAGGATTCCTGAATGTGTGCAGGAAAGATGTAGAGGTCTACGTGTCCAGAGGCAACTCTGGCGATCGCCTCTCAGTGGGAAATCGCCAACAACAGCCACTTGATAATAACCAAACGGACAAATGCTAATTGTGTGTCATGAAGTCCACACAATATTTGTTCCTTCTACATCTACATCTACGTATGTATGTATCTACTGTAGGGCTGACCCCTATTAGTCGATTAGTCGACTAATCGGTCGAAAGGAGCCGTAGTCGACTGCCAACCTCTTAGTAAAAAAATAATAATAATAATAATAATAATAAAGAATTTATATAAAAAAAATATAAAAAAATATCATTCTTTCCAAAAGAAAAGAGGCCTAGAAGCGTGGCTAACGCTAATGGCACGCATACCAGAGGCTAACTGCCTACGAAAACAGGCACAGAGGCACTGAAAGAGGATTTCACCCATCTAATGAACACACTAGACTAGACAAATATCAAGATGTATCCATCAGTGGACCAATTGCATGCTTTTGCATAGGACAAGAAGCCTTCAGTCGACTCCTTCAGACATTAAGCACCCCCACAGCCCAAATGGAATGATAAACATATTTTTTTAAGAATTACATTTATTTTTTTTACTAATAGTCGACTAACAGCAAATTTTGGCCAATCATAGTCGACTATCCAAATCCTTAGTCGGGGACAGCCCTAATCTACTGTATGTATCATGTAAAAATCAGGAAGAGAGAGCATATAACTCCTGTTTTAGCTGCACTACATTGGCTCCCTGTCTCTTTTAGAATAGATACTTGTGTATAAGGCCTTAAATGACTTAGCACCATTTTATATCACACAGTCTCTGCTGTTTTACACCCCGTCAAGATCACTTAGGTCCACTGAAGCAAATCTTTTAATTGTCCCTAAAGTGCCCCACAGAAGAATTGCAGAATCAGCTTTCTTTTATTATGCACTGAAACCGTGTCTAAGAAATTAGAGAGTTGTGCTCACTGGACCTTTTTAAACAGCATTTGAAAACACATCTCTTGAACTTGGCGTTTAACTGTATTTAGTATACTCCTTTTGTTTCAATCATTTTATTTAACTTTCTTTTGCTTGTTTCTATTTTTTTTATTGCTTGTGATATGCAATTTGTCTACAGAGTCATGCATTTTGTTATTCATTTGTAAATTATATTTTGTGTGTTGTCACACCACTCTGGGCTGCTTTCTATTGCATGAAAAGTGCTTAATAAATTCTGTTTATTATTATTATTATCATTATCATTATCATTATCATTATTATTATCATTATTATTATTATTATTATTATTATTATTATTATTATTATTATTATTATTATTATTATTATTATTATTATTATTATTATTATTATGTGACATAATTACTACCTGTACCCAAATATAAACAACCAGGAACAACAGAAACGGCTGTGTAATATGTAATATTTGGGTTGAGCGTGCTGACTCACGGTGATAAGCCAGTCAACACACTCAAGGCTCTGGCCACCACAACAATAGGAGAGGATATGGTCATGGAACCACATTGTATCGTGACGAGTGATTACTGTGTTGGGTCTGTGAACAAGGAGCGTTATCAGCCAACTTCAGACACTCTGATGCAGGTGTCAGACCATCAGGAGGTCTAAGATATCACATGAAAACAAAGGGCTTTCTCATCCGCGCACGCACGCACACACACACACACACACACACACACACACACACACACACACACACACACACACACACACACACACACACACACACACACACACACACACACACACACACACACACACACACACACACACACACACACACACACACACACACACACACACACACACACACACACACACACACACACACACACACACACACACACACACACACACACACACACACACACACACACACACACACACACACACACACACACACACACACACACACACACACACACACACACACACACACACACACACACACACACACACACACACACACACACACACACACACACACACACACACACACACACACACACACACACACACACACACACACACACACACACACACACACACACACACACACACACACACACACACACACACACACACACACACACACAAGTTGTATGTGTTTGTTGAATATTGACCTTGTGCTCTATCGCCAACTTGGCAGGATGTTTGCTTGCTCACCCAAAGGGTTAACTGGATTTCACTCAAGAACCAGACGAGAATCAAGAATGACCTTCTTTCTCCATTTATTGATATTCAAAGGTTTTTGCATTCCTTCCTACTTCAGCCATTTTTAGCCAGTAGATGGTCTTTATATAGTTCTACTATTTGCATTTGGCAATTAGCAATTTAGGTAAAAAACCTTGGAACAAAAACAAAGAAAAATACAAGAAATAAAATACACATTGGAAGTTGAAGTTAATTAACTTACTCCACCATTATGCATCATATCACTCCAAAATCTATGCATTGTACAAAGATGATTACCCTCTTTTTTTTATCCACTTTTTCTATTTTTCTCCCATCCCAATTTTGCCGTGCCAATTCTCCCCTCCCCTGTCTTTGAACGTTGCTCGCATATGCCCCCCACTGGTCGGTTGTAGGGAGGATAGAAGCCTTGCATCACATGTCCCCTCCGATACATGTGGAGGCAGCCTGTCACATCTTTTCACCTGCCAGCGCGGACTCTCATTTGGCAAGGTGTAACGTGTGGGAGGCTCACACTACCCCCGCCATTTTCCTGTCTCTGCTGTGCAGGCGTCCCCCAACCAACCTGTAGGAGTCGCTGTCCACAACGTCCAGATTACCACCCATCGACATCCACCCGCTAACTCTGCCAATTGAGTTAGTATGACAGCCGGCCCAAGCCGGAGGCAACGCCGACAGCCGTAGTCGAACCCGGTGTCTCTTACGTTGGTGACGAGCGCAATGTCCGCTGCGCCACCCAGTTGCCCGCAGATAATTACTCTCTTGTGACTACTTTAAATGTGGGCTAGTGAGGGCTAGTGAATGTAACATACTTTAAAGCAGTGGTGCCCAACCAGTCGATCGCGATCGACAGGTAGATCTCGATTAATAAAATTAGATTTTTTTTTTAATTTTTTTTTTGCAAAATCAACTCTGCCTCTCCTTGTTAACTACAACAAGCAATGCTGTTTGGTATTTAAGATGAGGTCGGACTCGGCACTGACAGATTTGTGTTCATTATGCTGCTTTTATAAAGCCTCAAATGACGGCTTACAATATACAATTTTGGCTGGTAGCTCTCGGCTAGGTGGTAAATTAAAAAGTAGATCTTGGTTCAAAAAAGGTTGTGCACCCCTGCTTTAAAGTAAACACTTAAACCATACATAGATACATTCCCAACTTAACACTTAAACCATACATAAATACATCCCCATATATACACACACACATCCTTACCGGCTGCCTATGCGGGTTGTGTGCAGAGCACATGCACAGTCCATGGAGAATGTCTGCAGACTGATCTGCTAAAAGCAGTATGCTACCAGCTGCTGCTGATTGAATCCTGATTGGGGTGGCAGTCAGTGAGAGTTAATTGGTTACCAATCAGACTGTGTGAGAGCTGCAGTCAGTTTTGCTTTGACAGTGTGTGGCCATGGTTACACTGGGGTAAAACAGCAACGTTCTATTTTCAAATTATTACGTTTGCATGTCCAAGTTAAAAAGAAACACAGTTTTGGCAGGAAAACACGTTTTCCTAGTGGCAATGCTCAAAAGGTGTTTTCGTTTTGGAAACTCGCCGAAACTCGCAGACAATGGTGACATGTAATTTGCGCGATACGGAGCCGTTCTGCCCAATGCCCATTCGCAGTAGAGACCTGCACGGTTATTTCCAGTGTTTACAGCAGAGCTGTCCCAAGTAGCTGCGGCTACCAACGTGTTGTCAAGTTATTGCTATAAGGAACCCAGTACTCCAAACTACAACAGTCTGCATTCCCTTAACAATTGTTTGTATTGAGCCGTATTGTATTGTACCCATTCTGCAATCTGTTAAATAACGTTTACATCCATTTATTCTGCTAGCATTAACGTTACTACGCTGCTAGCCACAATGCTATACTGTTATAATGGCATATCCCAATCACGTTAGCACGTAAGCTAACAAAATCGGCGATCTTTTTGTGAGACTAAACTCCACTCTTGGTGGTCAATTGTGTTGATGTTAGTTTTGTTTCATCAACAAATCATCAACAAATGAGGCAGAACACACAATGAATGTATCCGTTTTTGTTTATTGCACTTTATTTCTTGCTGAAAAATAAATGCTATGTAGCTAAATGGCTCATGCGAGGTATAAAGATGGTGGCTTTTCTGAGATTTTGAGCAGGATGTGGAGTGACTCGTTCAACCTTTCTGATTGGTTGAAAATGGCCTTCATGTTTGAACTACATCGCCGCCTACTGCTTTGGCATTGTACTACATGTATATACATCACTCGGTGGTCAGGAGACAAAACAATGTCTAACTTACCTGCCATTACGTAGCGTTCTGAAAAACGAAACTGAAACTGAAAACTGAAAACGAAACTGGCCCTAGTCTAACCGCAGCCTTAGTGTGTGTGTGTGTGTGTGTGTGTGTGTGTGTGAGAGAGGGGGGGGGGGGGTGCCATGACTGGGTCATGTGTGGGTTCAGGAGGTTGGGAGATCTTGTTTGACTTGACACTCACACACGCTAACATACAGTATAGACACACTCACCCACATAGAACCACACACACATACTGTATATAGACAGGCGCGCACACACACATTAACAATGTAATTAGGGCTGACCCTTATTAGTCGATTAGTCGACTAATCGGTCGATAGGAGCCGTAGTCGACTGCCAACCTCTTAGTCGAAAAATAAAATATAATAATAAATAAAAATACCAGAGGCTAACTGCCTAAGAAAACAGGCACAGAGGCACTGAAAGAGGATTTCGCCCATCTAATGAACACACTAGACTAGACAAATATCAAGATGTATCCATCAGTGGACCAATTGCATGCTTTTGCAGAAGACAAGAAGCCTTCAGTCGACTCCTTCAGACATTAAGCACCCCCCACAGCCCAAATGGAATGATAAAAAAAAAAAAAATAGTCGACTAACGGCAAATTTTGCCCAATCATAGTCGACTATCCAAATCCTTAGTCGGGGACAGCCCTAAATCATACATACACTGATGACACACACACACAGCCTCAATGGTGGTGATGCATTTGCGTAATAGTAACATGCATGCACAAACACACACACACACACACACACACACACACACACACACACACACACACACACACACACACACACACACACACACACACACACACACACACACACACACACACACAGTAAGGTAAGGATGAAGACTATATTCCAGTAAGGGGCCTCATTTGTGCTGATGCACACGCATGCATGCACACACACACCTACACCTACACCTACACGCACGCACGCACGCACGCACGCACGCACGCACGCACGCACGCACGCACGCACGCACGCACACACACACACACACACACACACACACACACACACACACACACACACACACACACACACACACACACACACACACACACACACACACACACAAAGCTGAATGATATTCCAGTAACATTACAATTGCCACTTAAATGTGACATTTCTGTGTTAAAATTGAAATGCTCTACTGTACTCTGTTCTACTCTACTCTACTGTACTGTACTCTGTTCTACTCTACTATGTTCTACTCTACTCTGTTCTACTCTACTGTACTATGTTCTACTCTACTCTATTCTACTATATTCTACTCTACTCTACTATGTTCTACTCTACTCTATTCTACTCTACTTTGTTCTACTCTACTCTGTTCTACTCTACTCTGTTTTACTCTACTCTGTTTTACTCGACTGTACTATGTTCTACTCTACTCTATTATACTCTACTCTATTATACTCTACTCTACTCTATTATACTTTACTCTGTTCTACTCTACTCTACTATATTCTACTCTACACTACTCTGTTCTACTCTACTCGGTTCTACACTCGGTTCTACGCTACTCTACTATATTCTACTCTACTCTACTGTACTATGTTCTACTCTACTCTATTATACTCTACTCTACTCTATTCTACTCTGTTCTACTCTACTCGACTATATTCTACTCTACTCTGCTGTACTATGTTCTACTCTACTCTATTATACTCTACTCTACTCTGTTCTACTCTACTCTACTCTATTCTCCTCTACTGTACTATGTTCTCCTCTCCTCTACTCTATTCTGACTTGGAGCAGTTTGTGTGCGCTCCAGGAACACTTCCTGCATGTATCATCAGCCAAGTACAACACAGCTGTGGTTCCACATCTTTATTCACTCTTTCATCACCGTCTGTAGGCTCAGGTCAGTAATACTGGTATTATTCCAGCAATAAAGCAATAGGTTTATTCCACCACCCACGTTGTCCTCTAATACTAAGTGGGTCAGCACAGGAATTATGACGCAATGGCAGTTTGACTCTGCAGTTTGGACTGTGGTGGGGCAGGCAGATTGTTCCACTATTGGAAATATTTACATTACACAGACAAATACAGATACACACATCCACTGTGTTGGTTTAGACCACCACATGTACACCAGCAGACCCATGGATAGGTACAAATCTCATTTTACACCTTCCCACTCAGGAACTCCAGGGAGGATGGTTGGCACACATTACAACCCAGCATGTTTTCTATTCAGCCTTTAGCCTTTAACCTTTAGCCTTTCTGGAGACTGTCCCTTCACCCACATTTTACTAGAAAGTAAAACACTTCTTCTAGCTCAGTCCTGTCCTGGCATCCTCTTACTCCAAGCACAGCCTTGACACCACCCAAGCCAACAGTGACAGTGCCCCCTGGTGGGTAGGCCTCCTGAAGCTTCTACCTCCTCCTCTCTCCCCTACCTCCTCCTCTCTCCTCTACCTCTCTCCCGTAACTCCTCATCTCTCCTCTACCTCCTCCTCTCTCTTCTACCTCCTCCCCTCCTCTACCTCCTCCTCTCTCCTCCGCCTCCTCTCCTCTACCTCCTCCTCTCCTCTACCTCCTCCTCTCTTCTACCTCCTCCTCTCTCTTCTACCTCCTCCTCTCCTCTACCTCCTCCTCTCTCTTCTACCTCCTCCCCTCCTCTACCTCCTCTCCTCTACCTCCTCCTCTCTCCTCCGCCTCCTCCTCTCTTCTACCTCCTCCTCTCCTCTACCTCCTCCTCTCCTCTACCTCCTCCTCTCTTCTACCTCCTCCTCTCTCCTCTACCTCCTCCCCTCCTCTACCTCCTCTCCTCTACCTCCTCCTCTCTTCTACCTCCTCCTCTCTCTTCTACCTCCTCCCCTCCTCTACCTCCTCCTCTCTCCTCCGCCTCCTCCTCTCTTCTACCTCCTCCTCTCCTCTACCTCCTCCTCTCCTCTACCTCCTCCCCTCCTCTACCTCCTCTCCTCTACCTCCTCCTCTCTCCTCCGCCTCTCTTCTACCTCCTCCTCTCCTCTACCTCCTCCTCTCTCCTCCGCCTCTCTTCTACCTCCTCCTCTCCTCTACCTCCTCCCCTCCTCTACCTCCCCTCCTCTACCTCCTCTCCTCTACCTCCTCTCTCCTCTACCTCCTCCTCTCTCCTCTACCTCCTCCTCTCCTCTACCTCCTCCTCTCTCCTCTACCTCCTCCTCTCCTCTACTTCCTCCTCTCTTCTACCTCCTCCCCTCTTCTACCTCCTCCTCTCTCTTCTACCTCCGTCCCTCCCCTCTACCTCCTTCTCTCTCCTCTACCTCCATCCCTCCCCTCTACCTCCTTCTCTCTCCTCTACCTCCATCCCTCCCCTCTACCTCCTTCTCTCTCCTCTACCTCCATCCCTCCCCTCTACCTCCTTCTCTCTCCTCTACCTCTGTCCCTCCCCTCTACCTCCTTCTCTCTCCTCTACCTCCTTCTCTCTCCTCTACCTCCTCCTCTCATCTACCTCCTCCTCTCTCCTCTACCTCCTCCTCGCCTCTACTTCCTCCTCTCTTCTACCTCCTCCCCTCTTCTACCTCCTCCTCTCTCCTCTACCTCCTCCTCTCTCCTCTACCTCCTCCTCTCCTCTACTTCCTCCTCTCCTCTACCTCCTCCTCTCCTCTACTTCCTCCTCTCCTCTACCTCCTCTTCTCCTCTACTTCCTCCTCTCCTCTACCTCCTCCTCTCTCCTCTACCTCCTCCTCTCTCCTCTACCTCCTCCTCTCCTCTACTTCCTCCTCTCCTCTACCTCCATCCCTCCCCTCTACCTCCTCCTCTCCCCTCTACCTCCTCCTCTCCCCTCTACCTCCTTCTCTCTCCTCTAACTCCTCCCCTCTACCTCCTTCTCTCTCCTCTACCTCCTTCTCTCTCCTCTACCTCCATCCATCCCCTCTACCTCCTTCTCTCTCCTCTACCTCCTCCCCTCTACCTCCTTCTCTCCCCTCTACCTCCTCCCCTCTACCTCCTTCTCTCCCCTCTACCTCCTCCTCTCCTCTACTACCTCCTCTCCTCTACCTCCATCCCTCCCCTCTACCTCCTCCTCTCCCCTCTACCTCCTTCTCTCCCCTCTACCTCCTCCCCTCTACCTCCGTCCCTCCCCTCTACTTCCTCCTCTCTCCTCTACCTCCTCCTCTCCTCTACTTCCTCCTCTCCTCTACCTCCATCCCCCCCCTCTACCTCCTCCTCTCCCCTCTACCTCCTCCTCTCTCCTCTACCTCCTCCTCTCTTCTACTTCCTCCTCTCCTCTACCTCCGTCCCTCCCCTCTACCTCCTCCTCTCTCCTCTACCTCCTCCTCTCCTCTACTTCCTCCTCTCCTCTACCTCCGTCCCTCCCCTCTACCTCCTTCTCCCTCCTCTACCTCCGTCCCTCCCCTCTACCTCCTTCTCTCTCCTCTACCTCCGTCCCTCCCCTCTACCTCCTTCTCTCTCCTCTACCTCCGTCCCTCCCCTCTACCTCCTTCTCTCTCCTCTACCTCCGTCCCTCCCCTCTACCTCCTTCTCTCTCCTCTACCTCAGTCCCTCCCCTCTACCTCCTTCTCCCTCCCTCTCATCTACCTCCTCCTCTCTCATCTACCTCCTCCTCTCTCCTCTACCCCCTCCTCTCTCCTCTACTTCCAACCCTATCCGCTGCCTCCCTCTCTCCTACCTCCTGCTCTAACCCTTATAATGCTCTTATCCATGTGCTTACAGGACCACAGTTTGTTGTACGGTTAATGAATCTAACGATTGTCAACAATAGCAAGCAGCTTTGTTGGTTTGACCATGTGCTTGAGCCCATTGCAGGGATTGGGCAAATGTGAATTAATTTGCAAATAATTGGGTTGTTTGGTTGAATTAGCTAAATTCCTGCTCCACCCAAATCCATTACTTTGGCAGGTCTCTGTGGCAGACTGACCTTGCAGCTCTCGCTGTTGTCATGTCTGTGTGGTAACAGGAATGAGAAGACGCTGAGGGGACCCTCGCACTCCTCCACCGTCTGGTTGAGATCCTGGCAGCTGGTCACTACGGTGTAGAAGTGGGTGGGGACAGGGGTGGAGTCACCGCTAAGCCTGGGAGGTGATGAGACGGAGAACAGGAGATGGTTTGGTCACCAAACGGGCCCAAACTGCAAAGTAAAACATTGCTCTATCTTCGATTCAGGTCAGTTAGTTTGGGCAGATAGATAGATAGATAGATAGATAGATAGATAGATAGATAGATAGATAGATAGATAGATAGATAGATAGATAGATAGATAGATAGATAGATAGATAGATAGATAGATAGATAGATAATCCTGAATGTTTAACCTTTGACCTCTAGCTAGACCTGTGCCCCTTACTCTTTTATCTTGTCTGTGGTGTCTCTGAGGCCGTCGTAGTTGGAGTCAAATACCGGCCCTGTGAGTACGTTGACTCCGTTATTCTCTTCTGCATAGCGCCTCAACAGCGTCCCCTGGAGGTAATTCCACACTCCTGCACGCAGAAAAGGGAGAAGAACCATAATACAAGAAATTATTTCAAAAGCAGAAATGTTCTTTATTGTTGCGTTTCATATTTTCTCCCCTGTAAGGCCCAAATTAAATTGACATTAGCAACTGTGAGGCTGAACAACAGGACGCATTGACTATGTAAATGTGCAAAAAAAAATTGTGAATAAACATTTACAGACTTTTTTTTAAATAGCTAAAAGCTAAAAGTGATGTTGTAATTTTGCAAGCGAGGGCCTCACGGGTTAATTTATTTCTCAACTCTGGCTATTTGACATGATCTAATAAAACGTAAGTGTTTGAAGTAAAAAACACTGTGAGCGGACTGTAAATCGTAGTTTTTTATAGGTGCTTTCTGTCTTTTCATCCGATGCCCAGCGCCATGAATCCTCTTTACAGCTGTGTGCTTCAAATGCTGTGGATCTACATACACAGTGTCCACTCACCCCTACAGACAGACAGACAGACAGACAGACAGACAGACAGACAGACAGACAGACAGACAGACAGACAGACAGACAGACAGACAGACAGACAGACAGACAGACAGACAGACAGACAGACAGACAGACAGACAGACAGACAGACAGACAGACAGACAGACAGACAGACAGACAGACAGACAGACAGACAGACAGACAGACAGACAGACAGACAGACAGACAGACAGACAGACAGACAGACAGACAGACAGACAGACAGACAGACAGACAGACAGACAGACAGACAGACAGACAGACAGACAGACAGACAGACAGACAGACAGACAGACAGACAGACAGACAGACAGACAGACAGACAGACAGACAGACAGACAGACAGACAGACAGACAGACAGACAGACAGACAGACAGACAGACAGACAGACAGACAGACAGACAGACAGACAGACAGACAGACAGACAGACAGACAGACAGACAGACAGACAGACAGACAGACAGACAGACAGACAGACAGACAGACAGACAGACAGACAGACAGACAGACAGACAGACAGACAGACAGACAGACAGACAGACAGACAGACAGACAGACAGACAGACAGACAGACAGACAGACAGACAGACAGACAGACAGACAGACAGACAGACAGACAGACAGACAGACAGACAGACAGACAGACAGACAGACAGACAGACAGACAGACAGACAGACAGACAGACAGACAGACAGACAGACAGACAGACAGACAGACAGACAGACAGACAGACAGACAGACAGACAGACAGACAGACAGACAGACAGACAGACAGACAGACAGACAGACAGACAGACAGACAGACAGACAGACAGACA